>NC_143100.1:11900000-12500000 GCF_061535455.1 Colias philodice
AATAACCCGTATGAATTGTCCCCTCAGCAACATGCTTTTGAATGAACTATGGTTTTTAATATGTACATTAAGACATTTGTTATCTCTTTCAAACACAATTCTTGTAGTTTTGTCAATGTAACTCAAACAATTTTGAACATAATCTCAAAAATTAAAAAAAAGATTTCTCTGTAATTACACGTTTCCGCACGAAAAGCCGCTAATGTATGTTTCGGGGCATCAATATCGATCGATAAAAATTAAAATCGCGCCGAAATTCGTGCCGCACGTTTCTAAAGTCAACCCTATATTTCATTAATTAAATTATTATAAGAACCATTTAATGCAGTATATTTATTGTTATGAAAATTCATCCTTACACAGATAGTTAAATGTCTTAGCCCTTCTCTTATATTAATCTAATTAGTCAGTAAGAAATAACTAAATGATGTTGGTTTTATTAAAATTTAAAACTTTATTATATTTATGTAATTAAAGTTATTCTATACCCGGCGCGGCCTAAGATGATCCCTATGACACTGACAGTTATTCTCAAGAGACAAACTTGTAATGGCATCACCATTAAATTAAAAACGTATTGGAGGCGTCTAAAAATGGCATTTATTAATTTTTACGTAGCTTTATGCCATTACAATGATATTCCGTTGGAATTATAACAATTCTTAACATTTACGAGAAATTATATCAATCTGACTTTACGTTTACGTCCTTCAAAACTTACATCGTTGGCATTTATCGACTAGTGCGGAAAGTATCGATAAACAAATTTCGATAATGGAAACGAGTTCACATTTTTTCCATGCTTAAGCTATAGTTCATTCTCTATTGAATGGAACAGAAGATCGCAGCATAATTAATTAATCAATTACCGTTCGCGTTAATTTACTTACCTATGATAATATAAGTTTTTTAGAAAAATTAAATGGGGGATTCCATTTTCATGATAAAATAATATACACTGTGTTAAACGGGTTAAAGATTACGAGAAAATGATAAGGTGCATTTTTATGTTTTGGAAAACTTTCGTTTTACTTACCGTTTCGTTTACATAATAGACGTTAAAAATTCATTTTATAATATTTGTAAAAACATGTTTACCGACGTGGCTGAATGCAAACCACGCCTTAGCCTATAAAATAGTAAAGTATCGACACGATCCATCATACGAGCAATCACTAAGACGAACTGTCATAGGGATCATCTTAGGCCGCGCCGGGTATAGCTTCAAGTATCATACGCAAGAAATATAAAAATATATTTTTAATCTGTAGTTTAATAGTTTGCCATTATTCAAAATAATATCAGTGAAACAGATGTCAAATTATTAGACAGTTATTACATTATTATATACAATAATTTATACAACAACACTAAATATTTTTATTTCCATTCCAGAATTCCAAAAGATCGCCATCGCTACAGCTATTGGTTTCTGCATCATGGGCTTCATCGGTTTCTTCGTAAAGCTGATACACATTCCCATCAATAACATTATTGTCGGCTCATAGACTGTGTAGACTTAGCTTTAGTTGTAACTTATCTTTAAGCCCCCGATGTGTCTAAGTTAACTCTCACTGTCATTTTATTTCATCCATACAAATTTTATTAGAATAAATTATTTCATTTTTATAGTAATTGTTTTATTACATTTGTGTACTATAATTATTTCACGTAAAATATTGTATGCATATTCTTGTTTATAAGTAATTGAAATTGAAATTTATTTCTTAATTTTTAATCTGTAAAATATGTTTGGTTCATTTATTCAATATATTTATAGCTCAAATATGTTGAAAAACGTAAAACGTACACTTCTTACATATCTTTTCAAACTTAGAAAAGTTATTAATTATTTTTTTTTAATTGAACACATCTAAGGTACTTTGCCAATTGAGAGTTTCAGTGAACTTTGCAATTCATGTCCTGTCTATGATTTAAATGATTTTAGATATTTTTATTCATCCCAAATTTAACGAAAAGTAGGCTTTCAAAATAAAATACAAAATTAAAACAACAATTTTATTAACAAATTTAACCTATTTACAAGCTAAAGTTTCTTCATAACGTGGATATAATACGCGGGCTCCGGAACCTGTGACAGCTCTTTGAAGTCTGCGTAAATGTCATGTTTCGCGCCTTTTTTAAACGCCTCGTCTAACATCTGTGTGAATCTGTTCAGTTTGTGCGGGTAGTAGCAGAGACGGAATTCACTGGAACAGAATGAGGACAATTACTACATATAATGCATAGTTTCTAAAGACTACAAGCACATAGGTAACTAATCATTGAATATTGAAATGATTCCTTAATAATTAGACTACTTAGCTCTTAGACTTAGCTCCTGAAATATGTGACTATTCATTAAAATTGGTTAAATTTTGGTTTCATTTGTTTTGCATAGAAACGGAATAAACATACAAAATAAATAAGGTAATCTATAAGGAGACGATCAGAAACAAATTATATCTTGTAATGTTTTCTTTGAAATATTCTTTTAGAGGCTATGACGCATTATATTAGAAATTTCAATTAGCACGTGAGCTCATTAATCTCAAGCAATTATACCTAATATTATGTAATTAACCTACGAGCTACGTTGTCATCATTTTTTTATGTTTGTGTATACGAAATTTTGGAAAATAAGTCTGAAATTGACGAATAATATATTCAGTTAAAACCCAATTCGATTGTAAGTAGGTATTTAACTATGTAATTTTCATGTAATGTAGTTATGTATGTGTGAAGTGTGAAGTGGGGTAAGGAGCAGATACATTATACATCTGTTTCACTGATCGATTTTCTTTAGGTAATAATAGTAGGTGATCAGCCTTCTGTGTCCTACCAGACCGAGACTTTTTTTTCGTCTCCACCGGGAATCGAACCCAGAATCCCTCGGTGTTACGCTCACGCGTTAACCTCTGTACCAAGGAGGCGGTCAAAGTAGTAAGTTAGTTATAAAGGCTTCTAAAAGATTTTTTTTTTCATAATATAAAAAAAAAATTGACACAATAATGCCATACCTCCTTTGTGAGACATCTCCGTTCTCTGTGGGGCAGATGCAGTAGTCCAAAGCGACGAGTTCAGGTTTCCCGCGCACCACCAACACGGATGTTTTGATGTCAACTGGGTATTTGCTCTGAAGTAAAAAGGGCAAATAATTAGTAAAATCAACAGTAAAATCATTGGCAGTAAGAAAAGCAATAATTGAAATTTAGATTCCTTGCATATTGCTTTATATCCAAATCTAAAGCCTTCTATAAAGCCTTTTAACGAACCAATTTTCTAATAATTTGCTCGTGTGCTTGGCAGGCGTTTATTTTTGTCATTTATATCTTCACCTTATTCTCTATTAAAATATACCTTTTACAAATCTATACATATAATAAATCTGTAGAAGGGTCAATTCTGTACATTGAAAATATTGAAAAAATAAATAGTAGGGGGTGTTACTGGATCGATACCAAACCCAAATATGTGATAAAAAAATTTTTTGTCTGTCTGTCTGTCTGTCTGTATGTGAAGGCATCACGTGAAAACTAACGGTTCGATTTCGATGAAACTTGGTATAATTATACCTTATTATCCTGGGCATAAAATAGGATACTTTTTATCCCGGAAAAATACGTAGAAAAAAATAAATCTTAATTTTTCCGCGCGGACGGAGTCGCGGGCGGAAGCTAGTTCTTTAATAAAATATTATTCCATAAAATATCCTCACATTATAATAAATAGAATGGCCTGGAGTAGCGCCACTGTCGATCATTGCGTCATAATTCCTGTGGTCAATAAACAAAAGACCGCCGGGTTTCAGAACTTTCGCGAAGTTCTCTAAGCACATCTTCTGCGTTCTTTGGTCTTCGTATTCGTCTAGAAGATGGGCGAAAGAGTTTCCTAAGCAAATAACTGCGTCGAATTTAGCGCCTGGCAGAAATGAGTCGACGTCTTGAGGCAGGGTTTCCCAGGAAGCTTCTTCGATTACTGAAAATATTAAAAAGAGAATTAGTTAGAAGAGTAGAATCAATTGACGGTTAAAAGCTAAAAAAAATAAGTTGTAAAATTACAACTTCTTTTACTGCGAATATGAGAGTTTCGCGTTAATTCCGCGCTTAAGAGAAAATTCCCTATGCCTAATTTATGGTTGTAAATTTTAGTATAATAATAATAATTAATAATTAATGGATCAATTCTTAAAGAATAGAAAAAAGCTCCATTTTGAGGCGGGAGTCGAACCTTGGTCTTTTGCCAAAAAAACAAAAGTGCCAACAAAAGAAATTGTGGTTAAATTAAAAAAAACATACCCCACTCATCATACCGCGGATCCTTTCTCTTCTCCCATCGCGCTTTGAGCGCATGTTTCAGCATCTTGTCCGACGCGTCCACCGACACAACTTTGAAGCCCTCGTCTACTAACATCATTGAATCTATACTGGAAAGAAAATTTTACATTCTTTATAAATAACAGTGACTGTAAAAGTTAGTAGTACCTAGGAGCACAGATTATATAACAAATACTATATAGGCTATAGGTATCTATTAGAGTAGTAACTACCTTGTAGTTGTATGTAACGTAGTATATTATTATTAGTCTGTGCTTGTAGTGATAAAAGCCGATCGATAGATGTAAAATAGGTAAGTACCTATATGAAACTGTTTGTGCTAGCTTATGTAAATATTAGTTACCTATATATGAATAATAATTATTATTAATAGTGTATTTATAAACAATTACTAACAAACGTGATGACAAAAACAAATAATGACATCGTACCATAATATAGTTAGTTACATATTTGTGAAAAACATATATTATAATATTATGTAACTAAGTAGTGATTACCTATTGCGGATTGAGAAAATAAGATAAAAAATTCGATTATTTTAAAATTAAACAAATCATGTTATCTCTATGTACACTTTGGATTGTTTTATTAAAGCGGAATTAATAGCAATAACAACATGCTATATAATACTCACGGTAGTAGTACCTACGGTACCTATAGCGAAGCGATTTTTGTTTGATATGATTGTGTTCTTATCTAAGGTATCAGTTCTAATCTACTGATTGAACCTACACCCTATAGGTCAGCAAATAGTATCATTAACCACTGCGTCATACATCAACTGCATACACAAAAATATTTTGCAAGATATTAGATACCTAAATGCGTTTAACAACAAGATAATAATTATTATCTATTAAGTATCTGTAAGAAAAACGACCTTTTTGAGATAACAGATTCGTTTCCGATTCATTTATTTTTATTAAATATTTAACAGGTATACATATTTCATATCATTAACCAATTTTGGTACTTAATAAAAAAAATTATCATTTAAAAACGCGCCAAAGTCGAACCCAAATTACTTTAAAGTAAGCACCTAGTAACTACATTCTTTACATGTTTTCACCCAGAGCTTTCACACAAAATTGTATATGAATCAATAACCATAAAATTACCTTAATATTACCAGCAGTAAAAAGTGCATAATGCCCTGATACCTACACAACTCTCTTTGATTTCCGAACTCATATTATATTGGAAGTTATAGCTGGGAAGCTTTTAGTTCTTTGCGTGTACATTTTGTAACGCATTACTTTGATTAGGTTGATTAGATTTTTCATTAATAATAAGTTTATTTGTCTTTAAGATAACTTACCCTGTACCACAAGCAGCATCAAGCACATTAACGCAGCCGTGTTTTCTCAGTATACCAGTGAGAAAGTCCTTATAATTCTGGGTTCTCTGGTTGCTGTCTCCGATGTACTTCTTCCATATCCTCGCTGCTATACCATCTGCGTATTGGTCCTTGACTCCCTCTGAAGGGATGCCCTGGGATCTGGAGTGGAACACTTTGTCCGCTGCCATGTTGGCTGGAAATCGAGAAAAAGTTTCAACACATCAGATTATTACATACCTATTTATTACTTACTTCAGATGTTTCTTTCTTTATTTTTCCTTATTAATACATCTATGACTAGATTATAATCCATACTAATATTATAAATGCGAAAGTAACTCTGTCGGTCTGTCTGTTACTCAATCACGCCTAAACTACTGAACCAATTTGCATGAAATTTGGTATGGAGATATTTTGATACCCGAGAAAGGACATAGGCTACCTTTATTGCGAAATATGTACCACGGGCGAAGCCGGGGCGGACCTCTAGTAGATTATATATTCCATATTCAGATTAGAAATGATTGATCTCACTCAAGTAGGTACCAACTCAACGCGGTTTCAATTAAAATTTTATGATAATTTAAATATGATAAATGGGTTTTTAATCTATTTTACAAAGTAAATGTTAGTAAAATGCACTGAAGAAGGTTTAAAAAAGAAGCCATGATTCTGAATAATCGAGTTTTTTGTATGGAGCCATAAATAAACAGGTACGAGAGCGATAAGGCCGACTAAACTGTTACTTTATCACAATTTCTATTGCACGCCTCATAAGCGAAGCGTTGAGGTGGGTACTACTGTCACTTCGCGCAAAACATCTGATTTTTTTTTAGGTTTCTACATGTATTGTGTGTTATGAAAATTGAAAAGTAATATCTATACGTAAGTATAATAAAATCTTAGGAAAATTCAAAACTGTAAATTGAATATTTTTTGAAGGAATCGCAACCTACTTAGGTCGCGATCTTCAATCCATATCGAAGCCAAAAACATAGATTTTTAGAATTTTTTTCTGTTTGTCTGTATGTTTGTCCGGGCTAAACTCAATAAGTACTCCATGGATATTGGATTTACTTCAAATTTTGCATGAATATTACTAACAGGTCGGGTCACCATAATATAGATTATAGGCTATATTATATCATCGCGGCTCGCGCTAAACCAATTTAAAACCAAAAATACAAGTCGGAGTTTAGGCGTTACCCGGCAATTTCGACTATGTTCAACCTCTATAAAGTCTGGTACAACATAAAGCACAATACCGAAAAAAATATATAAAATAGGATGGTCTTTGATCTTTAATTGCTCGCGAGGACTTTTTTCCAAAGTTAATAGATTTCTAGAAAAAAAAATGTGCCGTGGTCACGTTGAGACGTCTACATCGGTGGTAGAGGCGGACACAGCTTTCCGCACGATCTCCTGCCATCTCTTCCTGTTACTAAGTAGACTGTCTGGCGCAGTCTGATACGCGAATTCCTACATCTGCCATTACTGTTATTAAAATATTTTGTGAGATAAGATACATGGTACATTAAATTTCCCCCGAAAGCTCTCACTACACGTGGATCAATCATACATTTCTTATGACGTAATGTTTTGATGTTATTGTAACGACAACATTATTAGATAACAAATCCAGATTCAACCGGATGCTGGGTCTGACACCAATGTAATGAATCTACGAGCAAAGAATAACTTCCTTGATATCAATTTATTATTTATAGTCATCATGATGATAATGACATGCAGTTTTGGTTCCCATCTAATCTAAGTGTTTTCTCAGTATACCAGTAACCATTTTAATGCAAAGACAAGGTTTATTTTATCGTCTAGACTTAATAAAAGTTTACATGTGTATAAAATAGGTATGTAGTTGTTTAAAATTGAATGACGTCTATTGTTAACAACTTTCTAATGACTCTGCTGTCTAAATCATAAACAAACGGGCTACTTATGTATATGTATTATAGACTTGTATAAGCTACCCACATATAAGGCCATAAGTAGATATGTATAGACCAAGGTATAGACTATATAGATATAATTTTGCCTCTTGGTAAACCATTTAAATTTTAGCTATCAAATAACCTAAAGGTGGGTCCACACTTGATTATTTTCGCGTATCACATCTCCGTCGCGTAGCATCGACGCGTATCATGTTTGCTAGAGTGGACGCTAAATGATCGCGATCGTGATACACTTCGTATCATGATACACCCCAATCGCTATTAACCCCGTATCTGATACGTGTCGTATATAATCGTATTTAATATTTATGGCTCACGCGATAAAAGGTACGGTATGGTCAAAATGGGCGTCCACACTTAGGATACACATACTCGATACGATACGCCTGATACGGATACGATTACTTGATACAAATGTGGACCCGGCTTTAAGTAACTAAGTAGGTACACATCTTCCGAAAGTTCCGTTAAAACTCATAAATTCTTCTTCGTTCTAAATTGGCAGATTAAAGAATTTTAAAAAACATTGTTCTTCATTATAATAGATGCTTATAGATGATATCAAAACATCAATATTATAGGAGATCGAAATATTTGTCGCGTGTTTTCCTGACGTATATATTTGCATTATCATGATTCAAGAGCACAATATCGCGATAACAACAAACGGCAATTAAAAAGAGCGAAGCCGAGTAGGCTGTAGGTACCAAGAGACTTTGCTCTACAAATTGTTTTGTTTTCGTTAACAGTCATGCGTTAATTTATATAATTCCCATAGTTATTCAGCAGATAAGGTATATAATTAATAAATAAATAAATAAATAATGATCCGACAATCCGACATATAAAACATATTTTTTTTAATATAACGTTTTAGCGCCATATACATATAAAACGTAGACTGATAATATCATAGATTACTAAATACTAAATAGTTACCTACTATGAAACTATAATAATTTTATGCCTATATTAAACTGGCATTTTGCCAATTTGAAGAATGTGTTTATAATAAAAGAATCCAAACTGTAAATAATAAATCAAAGCCATGGGTGTTATCATTACAGTTATCTGTTACAAAACAAACCTTAGATATTATAATATTTCTCAATAATATGTAATATGTAGGTATTAAGCTTTCATAAAATTCGTTTTTTTTAAGATTGAAATAAAAAAATATACCTATATGTTATCTACTATATTTTTTTCAATAATATATTTAGTTCTTACTTCCATAGTTTCTTAGGAGGATAAACACGAAGATTTAATAAAAACTCTACATAATTTCATCGCTATAGGAAATTTTCTAAAATAACGAACTGGTTTTCTATTGTTTTAATAGAATTCCATCACGTATTTCTTAAATTTGTTATAATATGTTTAAATACATACCGCATCATGCGATAAACTGTTAATATCCATCTAACAGTATTATTATTAACGCGATGTTAGATCGTGCATGATAATTAAATATGTACCTAGTTACCTAAAATAATATTTAAATAGAACAAAGAATCAACTTACAGCTATAATTGTGATTATTTCACGAGAGTAATATAATGAAATACGTCACTTATGATATAATATTATCAAGACTACAGGTTAAGGCGAACGCGGGCGAGCGTCTGCTACATGTAAAAACATTGCATGGTTTATAAAAACCGGCCGCTCTTATGTGAATGATGTAATAATTTTCATCCCTTGCGTTCAAAGTGTTGTTATAATATTATTATGATATCACTGTTTTTCTCTGGTATTTTCTAAGGAAATACTTGATGTATGATATTTTGCTGTTAGAATGTTCGTTTATAGGTGCATGAATTATTCGAACATTTTGACCTCTGTAACTAATGGATTTTTGTCTACGTGTGTTTTTACATATTATTTTTAAATTATGTAACTAATAACTTATAACATCGTTTGTTTTAGAAACATGATAAGGTAAAGTAAGAGCAGTTGGTAATTATTATAATATGTTTTATGCATTTTTGTTTAATAATTTAAAAATAATTTGGAAAATCCAAAAGTGCACGCCTCATAATTTTTTTTTAATAAATATTTATTAATTATTATTTTTGTTTATTTAATAACAATTAAACCACATCGAATCAGACCCTGAAAAATGAAAGGGTTCTATTCCTGAGCATACTCAAGCGTAAGGAAAAAAAAAGACTCGATTAGTAAAGTATTTCGGTCGCTATCGTGTTAACAAGAAAAACCGGCCAAGTGCGAGTCGGGCTCGCGCACAAAGGGTTCCGTAGCAGCAAATATAATAAATTACAGTTAAATCAACCTATCTCAAAAACTATAAGAGATACTTTGATCAAACCAAAAATCGTTGAAAGAGTTAATTAGCATGCATCACCTCTATTTTTTTTAGAATTTTATACCCCGTAGTTATAAAAATAGAGGGGGGGGGACATACTTTTTACGACTTTGAGAGCTGATATCTCAAAAACCGTTCACTTTAAGAAAAATGTTTTTTAGAAAACTTTATATCATTTTAAAAGACCTTTCCATTGATACCCCACACGGGTATGTACATCGAAAAAAAAAATTTCATCCCTCAGTTACATGTATGGGGGGCCCCACCCCCAATTCTTTTTTTTACTATTTAGTGTCATATTTTTGTAGCGGTTCATACAACACATATTCCCATCAAATTTCATCACTGTAGTACTTATAGTTTCCGAGTAAATCGGCTGTGACAGACGGACAGACGGACAGACGGACAGACGGACATGACGAAACTATAAGGGTTCCGTTTTTGCCATTTTGGCTACGGAACCCTAAAAAGGATCCGCACATACAGACACACGGACGTCCAAGACAGAACTTTTTTAAACTGTTTTTTAACTAGTTTAAATAACAAAAATGACATCAAAAATATCATGAACGTTAAAAATAGTGTTTTTTCTTAATATGTGTGTGTATGTATTATCTTACAAGTGCAATGTATGATACATAAAGACATTTTAAGTTTGAAAAATCAGATGTTTTGCGCGAAGTGACAGTAGTACCCACCTCAACGCTTCGCTTATGAGGCGTGCAATATGAATTTGAATGTAATTCTGTAGGGAAAAAACTATTAAGTACCTATCATAAAAATTTGAGTGAACTAACCGTTTCATAATATTTGGATTACTATAGTAAAATAAAGTCTTGCAGTATTTACGCTCTGTAAGTAACGTAAAAAGCGTGCCAAATTAATTATGCAAGAAAATTATTTCCGCTCCATAGTGACGGTTGGATCGTGCTGGTTATCAATTATTGCAAAAACAACGAGATGTTTGTCTGACCCGCGAGGTGATAAACTGTTATCCACACGATATGTATCTTGTATCATCTTTCTTGCGATATTATCGCGTACGTAGGTATCACTGTTAGCTGTTAGTCACATTATTATTGTGTTCGTGAAAAAACAAAATCGTTTTTAGTGGGGCAGATTTTTAGTTGCGTATGGTAACTTATAATGCGATTAGGGTTTAGGGGAAGCACCTTATTGTAAAATTATTCGTTTTGCATAGGAGTGCTTGCGTTTTCGCAACTTTTAGCTACATAGAAGTATGTTATGATAAATAAATCACTCTATGTATAATATTGGAATGCAACTACGACAAAAAATATCTAGCTATAGACTGTACAATTAATTTTAAATCACACTCATGAGTACCGAGTATCAATTTGATGATTTCTACGATATTACGGTATACTTAATGGTATATAGTGTAGCATTATACATTCTGCATTCGAAATACACTACTGTATAATATTTAATAATGTGTGAAATGGTAATAGAGGCTCTATTAACTAATATTTAAAAAATATTATGTACAGAAGAACTAGATGGCGTTAGGTACATACATATTTTACTTGCACATAGTTACATCTTTTAAATAGGTAGGTATATAAGCAAACTAATTCAGATTTCTTATCTACCCAATTAGTTAATTTCTGCTCAATTTATCTTTCTTTTCATTGTCAATTTAATTATTTTTTATGCCTTTTCACATTTTCTGTAGGGTGATTGCGCTGGTTTTCGTCCAGTTATGGGAGTTGCCAACTTTGTGATGAGAAATAAATATTTTGGAGCACCCTTCCTTAAACATATAATATTTTTATTTAGTCCTTATATAGTCTTCTTTAAGATAATATTAAGTGAAAATAAATCATTTTGACGTATCTTTTTATTTAAATTATTTTCTGCAAAAGTAGGGTATATGCTAGTTTTCGTCCAAAAAAACTGGTTTTCGTCCTAGTGTAAGCTAGTTTTCGACCACCGTGTAGAAAAAGGAGGGTAGGTCAACTATTAAGTTAAAAACCAATTACAGGTAAATATATACTTTTATTTAATCAACATCACAATTTCTCACTACCTTACAGGTTTAGTTTTACTAATAATAATCAATATAACTAGTCAACACTGAGATCTATGTAGCACTTGGCAGTCTTTATATGCGTTAGTGATGACTGTTTAATCATTCGTAATAAAGAAAGGAATGCGTTACTTACAATGTAAATGAATAAAGTAATAATTATAGGACTGAGAAATTACATCAAAAAACAGAAATATTCATTCTAATACTTTGTTTATCAAATGAAACGTACTATATTAAACACAGCCATAACAATACGTTTTAGCTACTAAAATAAACTATACTATACCTTACTGAACTATGCATTATTGTCTTACTGATGCCTTTATTAAAGATTCTTCAGTGTACGTAGCGTTTTTAGGGTTCCGTAGCCAAAATGGCAAAAACGGAACCCTTATAGTTTCGTCATGTCCGTCTGTCCGTCTGTCCGTCTGTCCGTCTGTCACAGCCGATTTACTCGGAAACTATAAGTACTACAGTGATGAAATTTGATGGGAATATGTGTTGTATGAACCTGTACAAAAATATGACACTAAATAGTAAAAAAAAGAATTGGGGGTGGGGCCCCCCATACATGTAACTGAGGGATGAAATTTTTTTTTTCGATGTACATACCCGTGTGGGGTATCAATGGAAAGGTCTTTTAAAGTTTTCTAAAAAACATTTTTCTTAAAGTGAACGGTTTTTGAGATATCAGCTCTCAAAGTCGTAAAAAGTATGTCCCCCCCCCTCTATTTTTATAACTACGGGGTATAAAATTCTAAAAAAAATAGAGGTGATGCATGCTAATTAACTCTTTCAACGATTTTTGGTTTGATCAAAGTATCTCTTATAGTTTTTGAGATAGGTTGATTTAACTGTAATTTATTATATTTGCTGCTACGGAACCCTTTGTGCGCGAGCCCGACTCGCACTTGGCCGGTTTTTTATTTTTTCTAGCTTTCTTAGACTCCTTCGAGGCCATCTAAAAACAATAAGATCTTTCTTAGGATACGTGAGTAAGTAGAATAAAAAAATATTGCATTGGCAAAACAGACCTAGAATAAAAGATGATACTCAAGTGAATGATAATCAAGAAAAATACAGTGTATTATGTCTGACCTACCCCCATTTATGCTACGAATAATTGACTCTACTTCACATAAGGAGAATGTTACATGACTGAATGAATGACAATATTAGGTACAAGCAGCACTCTGGCCCTCACCAATTATTTATAAGGAAGATACTGAATAGAAAACTTTTCAATACGTAAAAAAGACGAAAAGTAATGCAAAAGAATAGCTATTTTTAATTTTTGTCCACTCCAATACTCACTCATGGACGAAAACTAAAACGTATAAAGCTAAATTTAGTTTTCGTCCACTTCTTTAAATATTTTTTTATTTTGGCTGCACTGACAAAGCAGTGGACGGAAACCAAAAAATCTAAACTAATAGCAATAAAGATCACTTCGGGAGAAACTATTCAGTATTTTAAAGGTCCGATAGAGTAAAAAGAACCTAACAAATATTCACGTAGCTGTTTGAGTTTTCGTCCACTTGGACGAAAACCAAATATTTTGAGAATTTGGTAACCTAGTATCCGTCCACTTAATTTTTCGAAGAGTATTATAAAAAAAGTATGATAAACACTTCTAATTGCGTTTAATAGGCTTATAACTAAACATACGTACCAAAAACATTACGTAAACTAGCTAAAACAGTGATTTAACTTACCATGAACTTTTCTCGCCGGCAAATTTTTCTCTCGCGCGATGACATCTGCAAGGCACGGATGGGAAGCGGCCACTTTTACGTTAATTTTTTGAACTCTCTTCTTGTCAAATCAAATTTTCATGTTGATAGTACTGTTGCTTACACATTATGGAACGTAAAAAGTGCAAACTTGCGCGGGAAGGTAGGTTTGTATTCAAGTTTCACGCACGTGATTGTAGCAGGTCAGTCAAATGGACGAAAACCGAAACTGGACGGCAAACCAGCGCAATTACTTTTAATAACCTGCATTTTGTTATAATACTAAAACTTACATACCTAGTAGTTTTGATCTGTAAAAATGTAAATTACAACTATAGTCCTTTCCACCTAAGATGATTTCTGTGACACATGGATTTTTGACACGTGTAGAGATGTCTTTACTGAAATCATATCAATTGTATTCGATAATCGATAATATTTTATATGGAAATGAAATCGATTTGAATAAAGTACCAAAATTAGTTTTTTCGGCATTTCGCCAACAATTAACTAAGGAAACTTAGCAAACAACAGCAACAAAAAGTCAACAATAACAATTAGTAACAATAACAGAATACCACGTAAAGTATCATTATAAAAATGCAACTTGTATGCACTCGTACAGACGATTGACTCGATTGTCAAACGATCACAAGATGGGCGCCGATTATATGATTTTCCAACTCTATGATTTTTCAACGATCCATTTCATGTACACAAATTGCGTAGGTATTATATTTTTGTGTTATTTTATTTTATTTTTCATTATATTAAACTAAACAATACTGTTTTCGATTTATAAGTTTAAGATGTTTTATTTTTATATTTTTGGCAATAATTCCGCCATAAAATAAGAATATTATGCACTAAAATTATTTTGGCGTTTTAAACATAAAATACGTAATTCGGAACACGATGAAGTGTCACAGGAATCATCATAGGTGAAAAGGACTATAGTTTGCATTAAATTATAGCCATAAGGGATTTTTTTTTCATGAAATTAGGTAATTATTCATCTAATCTCACTAAGTAGTGAGTATGGTAAATGTTAAATAGTAAAAAAAGGGAGAAATATCTTAAAATAAAAACAAATTTGTACGTATGTCGAATATTTTTATTATTCACTAGCTTCCGCCCGCGACTCCGTCCGCGCGGATTTCGGTCTCCATTTTGAACTGGGAAGACGTAATATTAGACGATCACTCTCCCTCGCCACACTGAGAGAAAAAAATTCGGCGTAATTGATAGCAATGTTATTAAATAGCGTTATAATCAAATTTTATCAATTCCTATGTATTTTTAATGAAAACTACAAAATAATTTAATTTCAAGTACAGTTTATTAATTTCGTAATATAATACATATTTATATAAGTCCATGATAATACCAATAAACGGGTTTTATTAAATGTCGAAATTAATATTCTTTACTTGGGATTGCAGGATTTTACTAAATATTCCTTGAATTTGTAGGTACTGTACTAATATCAAGGGGTACAGATTAGTTATGATTATAAAAGGTTTTACTAAAGTGACCAATTACAATAAACTATAATATCTAATCATTTACATGGTAACTCAATGTATCTAATATGGCATTTCTTATTTCTATAATTCGTGAACTTGTAATTAGAACGTGTTTTATTTTTCCCTCAAGAAGTAAACTATTATTTGTCATTACAGTTATATGGCTATTAGTGTTTATATATTATATACCTTTTCTTGGAATTAGTAAAGTATAGTAGATACCTTTTCTTGGATTTTACAGAGATGTGGTCAAGAGTCTTGACCACATCTCTGTAAAGTAGTAGATACTATCTACTATACTTTACTAATTCCAAGAAAAGGTAAGGTCTTGACTCAAGACACGAACTACCATTTTTAAAAACATATTCTAATTACCCGTATTTGACAGTTTACGTGACATTTTAATATTATCATGTAATACTTTATTGGACGGATAAGTTTTATCCAAGCATTGAAAAATCGGCCCTTAGGGCTGATTTTTTAATCCTTGGTTAAAACTTATTCGTCGAATAATGTATAAAACTACCATTTTAAAAACGTATTCTAATTGCCCGTATTTGACAGTTTACGTGACATTTTAATATTATCGTGTAATACTTTATTGGACGGATAAGTTTTATCAATATTTATTAATTTTACACGCCTACAACAATTTAGGAATACAAAAAATCCTTTACTCAACTTTGCTACGACATTTACATCAGGCACTTCATATTAATCCGTACTTGTATTTAAAGTTACTTACTATTGAAACTTGTATAGTTATCATCAAACATGTAAAAGCTAGATTAATCTATAGTACAAATCTAATATCTAATGGCGTCGAATAATATCGCATCCGATTTAGACTCTTCATCATCATCACTACTCACGTCATAGTATAAAACAAAGTCGCTTTCTCTGTCCCTATGTCCCTATGTCCCATTGTACGCTTAAATCTTTGAAACTACGCAACGGATTTTGATGCGGTTTTTTTTAATAGATAGAGTGATTCAAGAGGAAGGTTTATATGTATAATAACATCCATTAAATAGTGGAGAAGTACTGTTATTTTTGAGGTTTCTAATGTGATGTCGTAAAAAAATACATTTTTTCCGCTTACATTGCAAACGCAGGCTGAACCCTACGAGTTTTATCAAAATAATGTACCTACTAAGTATTATACACATTGAAAAGGTCTACAGAAAAGTCCGCGATGGTGTATGTCTATCTCTTATGGATAACCCACAATAACTTTTTTTTGTCATTTACTTTTTACGACAAATAATGGTTAATTTTCGAAGCGATTTTAACCAATACAGCATTAATCCTTAACTAATTAAATACCTTGAATACATTTTTCATTTAATATAGATCTATATGGCCCTTTACACTGTATGATTTAAGTGAATATTTTCGAAGATATTACAGATTTAAAAATTGCGGGACGTAGCGTTTGCGGCGGTACCGGCCGCGGCCGGCCGCCATTGCACCCGTGCGAAGCCGGGGCGGGTCGCTAGTACAAGATAAAATGCCATGCCGTTTCTAACATCGATTGTTGTAAATCTTTTCTTACAAGTGACTATAATTTCAAAGTTCTTTCATTCAATATACGTAGTATTAACAAAAATTTTGATAATTTTATAATTTCTTTGCAGCGTTTAAAACTATTATATTATGATGTCATAATACTTAATGAATGTTGGCTTAGTGAATATTCTCAAATTCCATTATTGCAAAATTACACAGCATATAAAACTACTACAATTATTAATCAAAATGGTGGTTACAGGCACCTCTCTAGTATAAATAATCAATATATTGTCGCAGGTGACATTTATATCGATATCACAGTATTACAATATATGGTAATACTGTGTCGATATTTTGGAATCGTCTGATAATCTCTGGTGGCAGGAATGCCTAGTCTCAGAATTCGATCTGGCGCCTGCAATAACACTTCCGAATAGACAAGGTTCGTGTCTTGAGTCAAGACCTTACCTTTTCTTGGAATTAGTAAAGTATAGTAGATACCTTTTCTTGGATTTTACAGAGATGTGGTCAAGAGTCTTGACCACATCTCTGTAAAGTAGTAGATACTATCTACTATACTTTACTAATTCCAAGAAAAGGTAAGGTCTTGACTCAAGACACGAACCTTGTCTATTCGGAAGTGTTATTGCAGGCGCCAGATCGAATTCTGAGACTAGGCATTCCTGCCACCAGAGATTATCAGACGATTCCAAAATATCGACACAGTATTACCATATATTGTAATACTGTGATATCGATATAAATGTCACCTGCGACAATATATTGATTATTTATACTAGAGAGGTGCCTGTAACCACCATTTTGATTAATAATTGTAGTAGTTTTATATGCTGTGTAATTTTGCAATAATGGAATTTGAGAATATTCACTAAGCCAACATTCATTAAGTATTATGACATCATAATATAATAGTTTTAAACGCTGCAAAGAAATTATAAAATTATCAAAATTTTTGTTAATACTACGTATATTGAATGAAAGAACTTTGAAATTATAGTCACTTGTAAGAAAAGATTTACAACAATCGATGTTAGAAACGGCATGGCATTTTATCTTGTACTAGCGACCCGCCCCGGCTTCGCACGGGTGCAATGGCGGCCGGCCGCGGCCGGTACCGCCGCAAACGCTACGTCCCGCAATTTTTAAATCTGTAATATCTTCGAAAATATTCACTTAAATCATACAGTGTAAAGGGCCATATAGATCTATATTAAATGAAAAATGTATTCAAGGTATTTAATTAGTTAAGGATTAATGCTGTATTGGTTAAAATCGCTTCGAAAATTAACCATTATTTGTCGTAAAAAGTAAATGACAAAAAAAAGTTATTGTGGGTTATCCATAAGAGATAGACATACACCATCGCGGACTTTTCTGTAGACCTTTTCAATGTGTATAATACTTAGTAGGTACATTATTTTGATAAAACTCGTAGGGTTCAGCCTGCGTTTGCAATGTAAGCGGAAAAAATGTATTTTTTTACGACATCACATTAGAAACCTCAAAAATAACAGTACTTCTCCACTATTTAATGGATGTTATTATACATATAAACCTTCCTCTTGAATCACTCTATCTATTAAAAAAAACCGCATCAAAATCCGTTGCGTAGTTTCAAAGATTTAAGCGTACAATGGGACATAGGGACATAGGGACAGAGAAAGCGACTTTGTTTTATACTATGACGTGAGTAGTGATGATGATGAAGAGTCTAAATCGGATGCGATATTATTCGACGCCATTAGATATTAGATTTGTACTATAGATTAATCTAGCTTTTACATGTTTGATGATAACTATACAAGTTTCAATAGTAAGTAACTTTAAATACAAGTACGGATTAATATGAAGTGCCTGATGTAAATGTCGTAGCAAAGTTGAGTAAAGGATTTTTTGTATTCCTAAATTGTTGTAGGCGTGTAAAATTAATAAATATTGATAAAACTTATCCGTCCAATAAAGTATTACACGATAATATTAAAATGTCACGTAAACTGTCAAATACGGGCAATTAGAATACGTTTTTAAAATGGTAGTTTTATACATTATTCGACGAATAAGTTTTAACCAAGGATTAAAAAATCAGCCCTAAATTAAATAAAAAGTAAAATAAATAGATAAAATATATCCATACTAATATTATAAATGCGAAAGTAACTCTGTCTGTCTGTCTGTTACTCAATCACGCCTAAACTACTGAACCAATTTGCATGAAATTTGGTATGGAGATATTTTGATACCCGAGAAAGGACATAGGCTACCTTTTATTGCGAAATATGTACCACGGGCGAAGCCGGGGCGGACCACTAGTAATGAATAAATTGAAGTAATAATTTTATAATTAGTCCATTGAAAAGTTACATTTGGGGTTGCGTTTTTTAGAGGACGCAATTTTATTTTTGTGATGTGTAGGGGTCAGTGTGAAGCTAAAACCAAGTTTGTGGGGTCGCCACCCTTGTCCCACGGCCGCCATCTTGAAAATAGCGGCTGAAATGGTTTTTACGATATATCTCACTATTTATCTGATAAAAAATAATTGTTAACAATATTTGTTGCAAATTAAATTCTCTACAACTTTGATCTAGTAACTTTTTGTCGTAGAATTATAAATAAAAAAGTTATAAGCGAAAATGTTCAGAAATTAGAGATAGGTATAAATTATATTTTTCAATAAAACTTTTTTTTATCATTTTACGAAGAAATTATATCAGACCATTTTTGTAGATTATTTTTCGAGGAATAACTTTTATATAGGTACAACATTTTTTCATTAAGTAAATAGCTAAGGTTTTACAGCGCTCCGAAGTGAGTACTATTTTTCAGTAGGTACTCTTAGTACTGTAAGTCACACCGGAAAAGTATGGCATGCCTACTTCTTTTTTATGGGCTATCGGTAAATTCTAAAATTTTTGTGTTACAAATCGTTTGACTTTCGCTATTTTTCCGACGAGTTCGACTAACGCCCACGCGACTAGGCCGCCGGTACCAGCGTTCTGACCATCATTTTTCTTTTTGTCATTGCGTACTAAACCCCTGTAGAACCGCCATCCTGTTACAAATAACTCGAAATTTTGTGTCAATATCTCCCGGCCTATTATATTTAGTTAATTGTTTTTATAATAATATTTAGTTAATTGTATAGGTAAATATATAAACTCAATCTAATATCTAGATTTTCTCTTTTGCTTATGAATCCCAATGATATTTTGTAATTTAAGTTCTTAATATGACTTTATATGAACCCTAAAAAGGAACCAAATTATGATTTTTTTTTAAATAATAATTTTGAAGTTGATCTACATTCTACACCATACATTTTTGTTGTAAATTACTAAATAAATATGACTGACTGAGATGATACTAATAAGCTTACGAAAACAACATATTAAAAAAAATATAAGAAAAACAAAATAGGACGAAGGAAATATTCGGCACGAGTTAATTGAATAAAGTCATTATTTCATTCTAAATATAATATATCAGTTCACAGGGAAATTCTGGCCAATAAATAACACAATAATATGTGATAAGAGGTCAACCTTATTATAATTTTGCATATAAATACTGGACGATTCAACGAGCACCTATCACAGAGTGTTTCAAACCCGTAAAGATGTACCGCATATTTGTTTTGCTGTGTACATTCCATTTGTCACATGGCTTTTTCTGTTACCACCTGCAGGTGCAAGTGGGGCAACTACAGCAGGGCATCACCACCATGGAGTCGCATCTATTGAGCAAACGTGCGTACTACGAACAGCAGTTAGCGGAGGCGCAGCAAAATGCGAATGATACATCGCAGAACGCACAAACACAAATAAATCAGTGCCACGAACTTAAGAATCAACAGGCTGCGTCACATCAGCAACAAGAACAACAACTTAACCAACAGATTACGCAACTACAAGCGAAGTTGGCTGAACAACAAGGGGCCGCACAAACAGGAATGCAATGCCAGCAACAGCTAGGCGCTCTACAGCAAGTAAACACGTTGCAAGCAAAAGAACAAGAACTTAAAAAGCAGATAGAAGAGCAGCAGCGGAAATTGCTTGAACAAGAACAAAACGCAAAATTACAACATGATCAGTGCCAACAGCAACTACAGCAACAGATCGCGTTGCAAAAAGAGCTAGAAAATAAAATGAAGGATCAAGAACAACAGTCACAGAAAAACTGCGCAGAAGCTCAAGAAAATATCACACAAACAGAACGAGCTAAGTGTCAGCAAGAACTACAGAAACAGCTAGATTTACAAAAGCAACAAGAAAACACAACGAAACAACGAGAACAAGAGTTACAAAAGCTCCGAGAGAGGGTGCTCGAGTTGGAAAAATATTTGTCCTCCAACAAAATGCCTCGAAGTAAAACTTTTGATTACCTCGGCTCGTTTTTGAACGAATTGGACTTTTTACAATGTAATATCGAGGTTTCCACAACTGTGGCTCAAGATTCCTTTATACTTACTTACCGTCTGCCGAAAAAACTCACCGATGACGATATGGAAGTTAAAATTAATAACAGAGTGATTTACGTAAAGGGCAGTGAAGGTTCCACAGTTTTGTTTGAAAGCGTTGAATTATTGCCGGCCGGTTTAAATGTGAAATCGACCTATAGGCAGTTGCGGGGAGATAATATGGAAATATTTATTCCATTTAACCTGTCTGAAACTGGCAATAAAATTAAATCAGGTATTGCAGATAATCCAGCGATTACAACAGAATCTCCAGAGAGTACTCTTACCTTAAGTTATAGAAATAAACCATAATAGCACTGAACACAGCATTGCGTAACCATGGCTGATAAATCTAAATTCATTTATACTCTTTTTAATAAAAAGTATAAAAGCAAAACTGTGTATACAAATTATTTGAAATCTTCCCTAAAATAATTTTTAATTCTTTTGCTTATACTTTCATTATATTCATCTTCCAGTATCGTTGACATTTTTCATTTGATATTGAACTTAATTATACTTTTAATATAAAATTACGATATCTTATATATAAAATTCTCGTGTCACAATGTTAGTCTGCATACTCCTCCGAAACGGGTGGACCGATTCTCATGAAATTTTCTGTGCATATCGGGTAAATCTGAGAATCGGCCAACATTTATTTTTCATATGTACCACGGGCGAAGCCGGGGCGGACCGCTAGTTTTTATATAAATAGAGACGCTAGTTGAAGCGATCATTCTATTTTCCAAATTAAGCTAAGGTTATGACATAGGTTATACCTATAATATGAAAAATATTTGTTTTCATTATTCAGAAGATACATTGCATAACGACAGGGATCGCATCATCATCATCTATGTATTCTATTTACTTTAGAAACGCTTTTGAATCATCTTAGATAGATTAAAATAGTACCAAATCGGAAATCAGAAATATTTTCTTCAGAGAAGAGCCGATACCAAACTCTTTAGTTTTAAATCTTTTTTAACATAATATTGTTTCACACATAATTATTATAGAAGAAAGATTAGATGGTTGGTTCATAACGATTTTACTCAAATTTCACAAATAGAAAGCTACACTATTCCTAAGAGACAGTTTTCCAGGCGGAGGCGGGACGTACATAGTTTTCCACCAGCGCGAGCGGCTTCGACCGCGTAGTCAAAGAAAAACCCGCATAGCACAGTTCCCATTCCCCTGGGATTTCTCAGGTCCAAATTTGAAATAAATCCAGTACTTTTTTGAGTTTAGCCCGGATATACATACAGACAAACAGATAATCAAACAGACAAAATTCTAAAAACTATATTTTTGGCTTCGGTATCGGTTATAGATCACGCCAAGTATTCTTAAAAAAAAAATCAATGTACAGTTTTGACTTTCCTACGATATTATTGACAACATTTCAAAATTTTAAGCTAACTACTTATTTTTTTATTTTAATGAAAACGATCAAAAATTATGATACCTACACATATTTTTTGCTTTTTCTAAATATTGAAGTTTTCATTCATCTTTTTGAGTTTTAAAATCATCTCATTCTAAAATGTCATAAGCGCCAATACATACGGAGGAATAGGTACATTTTTTCCTTTCCCACATACCTAGTTTAAATTAAAAAAAAATCGTGACAGTTATCATTTTGGCACATTTGTCACTTTGATTCGTCAAGCTTTGTAAATATTGTTATTTGCTGATACAAATTTTGAACAAAAGAAACTTATTCACAAGTCCTGATGATCATGATTCATGACTTTATGCAGGATATGTTAAGGGGTGCAGATAACTTTTGGGAAACAAATATACCATCCCAAAAATGTTGGAAAGTGTTAAATAAATACAACTTTTAGTAAATAAACAAAGTCTTTTATTTCAAGGAAATTATAAACACTATAGGCACTATTTGTATAATATAAATAAATTGGTTCAACTCCAATCAAACAAACATCACGCTAACAATGATATTTTATGTATAGATACGTTATATACTCACAATATATCCAAAAAAATGCTTTGTCAGGCACACACAGATACAAGTTTCATTTCACTTAATTTATTACATTGACAGACTGTAGATAGACTAACGACACAGAAGGTTCAATGTTATAGATGTTACGTTTCCTGCACACGTAAACAGATGTGACAATTTCATTTACTATTTAATTATTATTATGAAGTTATATTAAAATGAAAAAAACTTTTTTGGAGATATAACTGTATTAAATATTTATTACTAGCAGCTGTGGTGTTCGTTTTCGGTCATCATCATTTCACCCGATAAATACCCACTGCTGAGCATAGTCCTCCTAAGAACTCCATAAGGACCGATCTTTACGCTATTCGTTTCAAGGCAGTTCCCGGAACCCGTACAAGGTCATCACTCCAACTTGTATTTAGGATATAATAATAGTGGTGCCTAGATGAAAAAAAAAGGTGAAATAAAAGAAAGGATGAAGTATAAGCCTTTTTTATCTAAAACACAAATAAAATTTATGTTCAATAGCTATTTACAGAAAAGCAAATAGCATTTTTCGTCAGTAGCGTTAATCTTTTCTTTAATGTATACGTATATTCAACTTCATTTTTGCAAACAAAAATTTTTTCCATCACGATTTCATTGTATATAATAAATATATATAATATGTATTTGTTAATTACATGCACTGTGTGGATTTAAATATAAAAATAATCAAGTATTTACCCACATCGAAATTAATAAAATAACCGTTCTATTTTCAATAATCGTATCTACTAGACTACAGGCCCATGTTGAAAAAATTATGGGTCATTTGACCCACCACCTGACCTATCTAGAATGATATAAGAGCATAAAATAATAAGATTTAGCACTATGACGTCACTCGTAAGCTGTCCACCTGAGTGCAGGTGAGAATTTGAAAGTTCAGGTAGAGATTTTCTCCCCTTGTCTCCATGATTTTTGTACGGCGTTGCGGAATAATGGCTTAAAAGCAGTATAGAAATAGTATGACACAGATGCCGTACAAAAATGGTGGTCCACAAAGTCGGAATTTATTTTTATTTTTCGACAGTTGCCGGGGTAAATTTGGTCATTTGATTTTGTACGGCATCTGTGTCATACTATTTCTATACTACTTTTAATCAATTATTCCGCAACGCCGTACAAAAATCATGGAGACAAGGGGAGAAAATCTCTACCTGAACCTTCGAATTCTCACCTGCACTCAGGTGGACAGCTTACGAGTGACGTCATAGTGCTAAATCTTATTATTTTATGCTCTTATATCATTCTTGATAGGTCAGGTGGTGGGTCAAATGACCCATAATTTTTTCAACATGGGCCTGTAGTCTATACATGATAATCTTTGAACACAGTGTACGCTAGCTTTGTCACACTAGTGATTGAAGCAATGTTTTATCCCTTTCATTATTTCAATAGATGTGTCATTTATAAATAATTGTAAATTGTTATTTTTACTCTTAAATTGTAAAAATTTAATATATTTTCCTGTGATATGATATTCCTTTATCTTTCTTTATTTTTTTGAACGAATACGTGCACTTTCTGAACACACAGGAAGGCATTTTCGACAACTTTAATGTACCTATCGGCACATGCGCTCACTGGGACCTGTCACAATCTGACTGAATGCAATCAGCATTGGTCCCATACAGGACCAATGCACGGAATCATTTTTGGTGCGTTGGTGGCGTATCTACCTCTTGTTTATATATATAATATCATTGCACGCTAATGAGATTAAATTGCATATTACGGGTACGCCTACTCATGGCTAAGATATGGTGTGATGATATGGGGAAACAGCGTCGATGCTAATGATTTATTTAAAATGCAGAAGAAGTGCGTGAGAATCTTAGCTCAAATAAAAAACACAGAAAGTTGTAAACCACATTTTAGAAAATATAACCTATTAACATTACCATCGATATATATACATGAAATTTGCACATTTGTCTATAAAAATGTTAATACATTTTCACGAGTCGAGGAACACCACGAAGTAAATACGCGCTTTAAAAATAGATTACACCTACCATTCTCAAGAATCAAAATGTTAAATCAAAGCCCCTATCACATGGCTATAAAAATTTATAACAAACTTCCTGACCAAATTAAAAACCAAAAAACTATTTATTCTTTTAACAAACAACTAAAGCTCCTTTTAATCCAAAAATGCTTTTATTCTATAAATGAATATTTCGAAGCTAAACTACGCCAAACTTGAATTTTCGTGTGGTTAAGTTTTTCCAATCTCATATTATATGTAACTGAAACTAACAAAAATAAATTATACTTACCAAACTATCTAAACCTACTGAATCAATCACTCTATCTATTAAAAAAATCGCATCGAAATCCGTTGCGTAGCTTTAAAGATTTAAGCATAGGTACATAGGGACATAGAAAGCGACTTTGTTTTATACTATGTAGTGAAGCTTCATTCCTAGAGTTTTAAAAATAATAGGATAAATATATAATAATGTTTTATCGTCTTATAGTATGCGCATGTCTTAAGATTTTAATTTCGTTCTTTTTATATTATCTAATAAGTGCGCGTAGGTGCAAACTGCAAATCTTTATATTAGTATTGAATTTAAAAAGGCCAGAAAACTTAACTTTAATATAATATGACCTATTGTATTGCAATATCTGCATAAAATTGCTAATATGTATGTATAAATGTATTGGTATGCAATAAATGATTTGAATTTGAATTTGAATTTGAATTAGAAAACCAAAACACAATAACACGATTTAAAAGTTGGTTGACTTGAATAATTCACAAAAACACTTTATTGTGCTGCCAACATCACAATAGTAGGCGCAATAAAAACTTAAACAGTTAAACATAAATAGACACACTTATCTATACTAATATTATAAAGCTGAAGAGTTTGTTTTTTTGTTTGAACGCGATAATCTCAGGAACTACTGGCCCGATTTGAAAAATTCTTTCGGTGTTAGATAGCCCATTTATCTAGGAAAGCTATTGACTACATATCATTACACTAAGACCAACAGGAGCTGAGCAACGTGGGTGAAACCGCGGAGCGCAGTTAGTATAACATAAGATACCTATGTACATAATAAGTATTTTAAAGATGCAGTTAACATGCTGGAGTATATTATATTGATTACTGTTCTTAATTATTGACCCTATCTCCGCTTGTTAACATTATTTTGAATAGCATTATCAGAATATTAACAAAGCCATTACCGATCTCTGGAAAGTCCAATATGGAGTTCACATAATATCACGACAGTGAAAATCACAGGGGAAAACCAGTGCAAATAATAAGGCGTTATCTAAGACGTATTAGGGTAGACTGGGTACGGTAGTGACAATTTTAGTTTGTCCGCCTATATTTTTTAAATTATGCTAATAATCTGAACAAAAACTGTATTATAATGTAGTTTATTCATTGGTTAACGAATAAATGTTAAAACTTTAGGCCTAAATCAAATAGTTAAATTATGAAAAATATTTATTTAAACAAAGGAAGATTGTCACAATCGACCACATCCCAGGGGCGGTTGTGACAGTACTGGGGGTCAATAGTGACAGTACGAAAATTATGTGAAATGATTACACAACAGGATAGAAATGCTCTAAATGATCATGAAATACTTTTCTTGACTTTACTTATAACTTAAATTACAAGAAATATTTATTTATTTATAATATGACTCATTAACAAAATTTACTTTCCTTACAAAAGGGATAAAATCTGGTAACAGTTTAATCTTTCACAAATTTCAAGGCACTATAGTATCTTTAGATATATTATCAGTCTCAATTAATACTGACTTTTTATTATAGTCTTCATTAACAAATTAGTTAAAATTACAATACTTATCAAAGAAAATAATGTCAATCACATTCATAATCACAATAAAACTTATGTTTGTAGGAACTCTACTTTACTTTGAAACAAAACTCCAAACGTAATAAAAGTGCTCATCTTTCAAATAAAAAATAAAAATATGAATCTCATGGTATCTTTTAAACAAAAAAAAACCAAAAATATTCTCATAGTAAAGTAGTAGCTGTGCGAAAGTCTATCAAAATTTTTTTTTTTTTTTTTTTTATTAACAATAGCCAGGCATTTGACTGCATCCTACCTGATGGTAAGTAGTGATGCAGTCTATGAATGAGCATGCCTGCCTAGAAAGAGCCTATTCACTTTTACCCTGAACAGATCCGGATTATAGGTTTCTGGAAAGACAGACGCGGGCAAGGCGTTCCAGTCCCTCGCTGTTCGGTTTATAAAAGAGTTCTGAAACCGTTTTGTGCGCAAAAAAGGTACATCAACTACGAAGGGATGGAAGCCAAGCGCGCGTCGAGATGTTCTGTGGTGGAAAGGGGAGGGTGGAATGAGATTATGCAGCTCCGTTGCACATTCCCCGAAGTGCAAGCGGTAAAAAACTGATAGGCATGCGACTTTACGTCTATGTTCAAGACTAAGCAGTCTACTCTTGGTCAGATTCTGGTCATCTATGATCCTTACAGCACGTCTCTCAATCGAATCCAGTGCTCCTAGATGTGTTTTTGCAGCTCCAGCCCATAAATGGCTGCAGTACTCCACACACGAACGAATTTGTGCTTGATATATATTTAGAAGCTGTTTTGGTGTGAAGTACTGCCTGACCTTCGATAATATGCCAAGTTTTTTGGCAGCCATTCGAGCCTTGGATTCGATGAAAGCGCCGAAGTTAAGATCAGATGAGAGAGTTACACCTAGTAGCTCAAGGTGGTCAGCTACTGTAATCGCTACATTCTGAAAAGAAGGCGTCAGCTCAAAACTACACTTTTTGGCAGTGAAAAGACAGGCCTGAGTTTTATTGGCATTGAATTGGACAAGATTGGAGTCGCCCCAATCGGAGACCTCTCTGAGTGTCCTATTCACGCGTTCGACCATGGCCTCTCTTTCCATTTTAATTTTGTCCTTTGTTGCAGTAGCATCAGATAAGTACCGTTCTACAACGGTGCTGTCATCTGCATACCCAAAAATGTTATGCTTAAGCATATCATTTATGTGCAGCAGAAACAGCGTTGCAGACAGGACAGATCCTTGGGGAACTCCGGCATTAATTGCCAATTGATCAGAAGCGCAGCCATCGACGACGACACGCACTGATCGTTCCCGTAGGAAATCAGCTATCCAGATGCTAAGGGTGGAGGGCACTCCATAGGAAGGAAGCTTGTTTATTAAACTGTCGTGCCAAACTTTATCAAAAGCCTTGGAGATGTCAAGGGACACAGCAAGAGCCTCCCCATGATTCTCCAAGGCTTCTCCCCATAGATGTGAAGCGTGAACCAGAAGATCACCAGTAGATCTCTTCTTACGGAAACCGTACTGGCGATCATTTAGAATGTCGTTGGATTCAAGATGCGTGAGGAGCCTATAGTTCAATATTCGCTCCATAATTTTGCAAATTATGGATGTTATTGAGATCGGGCGATAATTAGATGGGTCAGCGCGACTTCCTTTCTTAGGCACTGGTTGAATGTTAGCGAGCTTCCATGCTTTAGGCACCACCCCCATTTTGAAAGACAGGCGAAACAGGCGAGTGAGAATTGGTGATAGCTCAGGTGCGCAGGTCTTCAAGACGATCGCTGGTATACCATCGGGCCCACTTGCTTTATTTACGTCTAGGTTGCGCATTTCATTCAACACTTCTTTTTGTTTTATACGAATTTCTGGCATTAGGGAACCACAATGTGGTATGCTAGGTGGAATTACATTCGTAGGATCTAGACGAGAGTTGGTGGAGAAATGAAATGCGAACACATCTGCTTTCTCTTTCGCACTATGGGCAAGGGATCCGTCAGGTTTAAACAGTGGAGGAAGAGAGGGTCGAGAAAAGTTGGTTTCCACAGCTTTCGCAAGAGACCAAAAGGCTTTGCTACCGGCTGGGTAAGATGATAGCCTGTTCCCTATATGGCGGATATGGTCGCGATGTGCTTCTTTCATCACCTTCTTGCAAAACTTAGATGCCCTGTTAAATATTTTCTTGAGCTTACTAATGTCAGGATCTTTACGGAGACGCGCGTCTGCCCAGTTCCGGTATGCAACTTGTTTGTTCCGTTCAGCTGTGGCGCATTTACTATTGAACCAAGGGCGGGTTTTGCTACTGATGGAGACATCAGAGAACGGTATGTAATATTCCATTCCTTGACGAATAACATCTGCGACATTTTCAGCACAGAGCGACGGGTCATTGGAGCCAAAACAAACCTGTTGCCAGGGGTAAGACGCAAAAAAGTGCCGCATTTCGTCCCAATCTGCTGAATTGTATCTCCATACTCTCCTCTTTCCTTTAGTCGACAGATCAGGAGGAGAGTATGTTGACACAGACTTCACCAGACAATGGTCTGAAGTACCTAAAGGTGCGGTTACCATTACCATGTATCGGTCTGGATCAGTAGTCATCAGAAGGTCGAGACAGTTTGCAGAATGGCCTTCAACGTCAGGGATGCGGGTTGCGTCAGTTACTAGTTGGGTGAGGTTATGTGAAGTTGCAAAATTGAATACTTCCTTCCCAGCATGATCGGTTTTTCGAAACGGAAACAACCATTGACTGTGACAGGCATTAAAGTCACCGAGAAGCACAATTTGCGCGCTAGGGAATCTTAGTTGTACTGTATCGACGGTCTCACTCAGATAATTGAAGAGCCTTGTTGTATCTGAGTCCCCACTGTGCGAACGGTAGACACAAGAGTAGACTATTTGTTCAGACGAAGTTTCAATCATGATCCACAGAACAGAGAAATTATGATCTTCAAGGTGGCGGAGACGTTGTGAACAGATATCATCACGTACATATGCACATACACCAGCTTTAGGACGGAAATTATGCTCCAATGAGTATCCTGGATATCCGAGGTACGACGAGTCAGGTGGACATCTGATTTGTGTCTCCGTTAAGAAAAGTAAGTGCGGCTTATCAGTCTCAAGATGGTGGTGTACTGGAAGGAGATTGGAGTGCAATCCTCGAATATTAGAGAGGTGCACTTTTAATGAGAGGAAGTGCCGCCGCTGTGTAAACTTATTTCTGTTTCGGACTTTTTTCATGTTTTATTCCGTGTTTAAGGCGTGAATAGGCGGGAACATTTAGCAGTTGAACGAGGCTCAGACATCAATAAAATAACACCGCGATGCATGCAATACCAACGCTGGTGGATGGCTGGCTTGGAGACCGCGGGGACGCCCGAAACCCCCCAGATATCGCCAACGGGTCCTCTCTCCCGGTCGCCAACCGGCACGTTGAAGCCAATCTGGGATTATGCGCAGGCGGCGGGGCAGCCTTTCATGGGTGGCTAACTCATTACTTGGGCCCCCTACAACCTGCGGTCGGCCAGCGGAGAACCGTTTCTTCGGATCCCGCTGCTCTCCAAAACCAGACATCCGGCGTTAAAAATACTACAGCATCGGAATCTGTCTAAATGATACTGAGCTACTATTCGGACCTAAATACTCCCAAGGAAGGGCTTCACCTGACATCATGCCGGAACACGACGAATCGCTTGGCGGCATGGCTTTGTCAGGAGGGTGGTAACTAGCCGGGACAACTGTCTCCCACCAGAAAAATACGGTTACTCATTTGGCACTACCCAGGGGACACGTGTAGGGTCTCAAGAGTTTACTCCTACGGACGCGAGTAACATTGCCCCCCAAAATAAGTAATAATCTGCAGTACTGCGCAAAGAAGTCCTGCGTTTTACTTCATCATGCGCATCTTCGTACTGCGACACGGTACACGGTTACACTCTTTGAGTTTTTCTGATGCGATTTCTAGGCATCTAAAACAAAAACAACAGATTTTACTTATGTCACAACCGTACCCGGTTAAAGTGTCACAACCGTAACCAGAGACTGTTTTTATAAAAATACAATCATCACGCCAAGACAAAATAACCTACAATAAAATATGTAATTATTGATATCAAACTGCTAATATGTGACTTATATCGATGAATAACACTCAATACCCTATCAGCATAGATATTACAGTAATTTGGAAATGAAAATGAACGAAAAAACTTATTTTCGAAAATATGACGACTGTCACTACCGGGACCTGGCACAACCGTACCCAGTCTACCCTAATAAGTTTATTCACTGTAAACAATTACAAATTCCCCAAGGTTCTTGATATATACAGGGTTACTGGTAATTAGACCGGATCCTTTTAAGAGGTGGTAGGGGAGGTTATTTGCAACAATTAGACTGTATATTGTTATACCCGGAAATGGCTCATTTTTGAGATATATATTTTAAATATTTTTTTAAGAAAATCCAGTTTCACTACTTTAAAATTAAAAAAAAAAAAAATATGAATCGATTTTAATTTTCTTTACAGTTTTAGAGAAACCTTGTTATAGGTACCTCTTAATAATAAATAATAATAGCGTACCAATGTGGATCCATCTAGAAACTAGAGGCGGTTTCATATTTTTTTTTAATAATTTTTGGAGCTTGGTTTACAAGTAAACCAAGTAGTTTTGGTTTTGTAAACCAAGTTCCCAAAATTATAAAAAAAAAATGTTATTATTATTTATTATTAAGAGGTACCTATAACAAGGTTTCTCTAAAATGGATTTTCTTAAAAAAATATTTAAAAAATTATATCTCAAAAATGAGCCATTTCCGGATATAACAATATACAGTCTAATTGTTGCAAATAACCTCCCCTACCACCTCTTAAAAGGATCCGGTCTAATTACCTGTAACCCTGTATATATATTAGCTTTTAATATACTTAAATACTATTCCCCTCTTTTAATTTTCTTGTTTTTTTTTAAGATTTATAAGTCTAGTATGAATATCACATCTTGAAAAGGGGTTTGGGTAAAGGTGGCGTCGTGATGAACTTTCGCGGTCAGTGATGAACTTGGATATTTTAAAAGAACTATACTTATATTGTTAGCAAAAGTTATTATAGACACAAATCTCGAAACGTATTAGGAACAGAGATATTTGGTTTTGTATTATTCATTTACCTTGAATATAGATAATTTATTATAAGATTTTTCTGAGTTTTTTAGGTTTCTCCTTTATTTATTTAAGAATTCTAATCAAAACGATGTATATGAACGCTTATTCATATACGCAATATATTGCTCTTTTAAACAATCCAAGTTTCATCACTGGCCGCGAAAGTTCATCACGACGCCACCAGCCCATACAAAAGTACCCAATCCCCTTTGTTTGTCTGGTATAATCTAAAGCTAAATCTGGTATATCTGGCATAATTTATATGAAGCTTCAAATATCAAGAGTAACGCTTCGAGAAATGGTAGTAGCGGAACAGGAATAAATCATGAATACTTAACATAATATTATCTTTTAAAGCAATTTAATTTAATTAATGTCACAATCGAATGAATCGACTAACAATTCAACCGATCACTTATCACGAAATAAAAGGTCCGTGTTGACAGTTCATGCTCATGAAGTTCTCTATTTTTACACGCTTTATATAATAGCTTCACCTGTATGTTTGTATGTTTGTAACCGACTTCTTTGGGCGCGATTTTGACCCACTTTAAACGGCCAGATTTCGTTCAAACTTTGCAGATTTATTGAGGACCGATGACAATACACTAATTTGATAAAATTATTCCATTTTTTAGTTCGGTTTCTATAAAAAGCGTGTTTTTTAGTTTTTTTAAACTATTATTATTATTACACGCTTTATATTAGCTTCACCTGTATGTTTGTAACCGACTTCTTTGGGCGCGATTTTGACCCACTTTAAACGGCCAGATTTTGTTCAAACTTTGTAGATTTATTGAGGACCGATGACGATACACTAATTTGATAAAAATTTTCTATTTTTTAGTTCGGTTTTCTACAAAAAGCGTGTTTTTTAGTTTTTTTTAACTATTGTTATTTATTTACTCCAAAATGTTCTGAAGGTAATTATATTTTTCATTGATGGGTACCGCCCACTCGTTGTGCATAATTAATTTTCATACTCCCCGCAAACTAAGTATTCATAATCGGTTAGTGAAAAAAATAATTGACGAAAATATTTTTTTTTTAGGCTGGCTGACAACTTTGGCTTATTATATTGTGAAGAAAATGACTGACGGAAGATTCACTTTTTCTCTATTTTATTGTGATTGAGTGAATATTATTGTAACAAAAATATTCAATAATAGAAAATTTACCTTTTTTTTCTTTATTGTATCATTTCAAACCACCTACAAAGTAAAAGTTTAAGTTTAATTTTCTATCCGAACTTTAATTCAATGCGCTTTACAATACATATTCAAGCCAATCAAATACTCACGTAAACTTGAATCGATTTATCGATGATTTATCGTGAGTATCGAGCACCGAGTCGTGTGGATAAATCATTACATACCTACATCCAGAAGGTAAACATTAAAATGGGTCTTTAATTTTGTGAAAAGTATAATCAACTGCAACCATTATTATAACTGATATAGATGTTATAGTCAAAGTCCGATACACAGTCTCTTCGCGGAAGGACTGGTTTATCCTAGGTTTGGCCAAAGCCATCAGGCAATCCCCGAAATACATTTCAATTTCGCCCTTTGACTGAAGTATTTTTAGTCAAACCCAGGAGCTCCTAACTTTTCAGTCAAACGTCGAAAGTAAATTATTCTGTTTCGGTTTTGGCCTAGTCAATCCTAGAAGCGACTGCAATTCTCGGTCAAACGTTGATCTGAACATGTTTAAACAGGTTCATAATGTCTTTCGCGGACCGCGGTGTTCCGACAAGGACTAGTGCGCAGACAGAAAATATAAAAAAAAATAAAGAAAAGGCGATAGAAGGTCTTCAAGCTCAGGCTGATATTATGAAACAAATCGATCAAAAATTTCCGCCAATCGCGATTGGAAAAACTGTAACCTTACCTATTCCCAGCTTTGACAGAGCCAAAGGAGATGCTCGAAATGTTTTGGGTATCATACAAGATAAAACGGATGATGGTTTATACAGAGTAGGCACGAAACACGGGACAATAAACACACTTTTTTCGAGGAATCAAATAAAAGAATGCAAAGAAAAATTTCTTAAGATCGAAGATGTGCCTGACGTTCGGCTGTCTCTTAGAGAAATCAGTGCAAAGGATTTAAAAATTTGGTGGCCAAGGCTTTATAAAATGCCACTGCAATAAAAAATGCTCTTCAAAATTATGCAAATGTAAAAGGTCTAATGTATTGTGCAATTCTAAATGTCATAATGACTCACCATGCCAGAATAAAGATTAATTTTTCATTTTAATTACCTAAGAAATTATTAAAACAATTAACATTAATGCCTCACCATGTCAGAAAAATGATTAATTTGTCACTTTAATTACCTAAGAAATTATTAAAACAATTAACATTAAAGTTAATGCCTCACCATGTCAGAAAAATGATTAATTTTTCATTTTAATTACTTAAGAAATTATTAAAACAATAAACATCAAAATTTTAAAAATGTTATTTTTTTATACTTAATCTTATACAAACTAACTTTCGTATATTCCAAAGCATTTATTTATTTATTTTATACTTTATTGCACATCGTACAAAAGGCTGGCCTAATGCCACACGGCATTCTCTCAAAGCATCTCAAATATAAAAGTGAAAATCACGTAAGCTGACCAATCAGGTGTCAGAACTGGCAGAGTTAAGCGGTTCTTAAGACTTGAAAGCTGCTTAAATGATAAAATGCTTCCAAATATACGAAGATAAGACACTTCATACCTATATCGGAGTTTGACTCGTCAAACCCCGATTTAATAAAATTGTGTTTTGACGTTTGCCTGACCAAATTAGTCTCTCCCAGGTTTGACGAAAATTGTTTAGTCAAAGGCCGAAAATTTACATTTGTTTGGGCTTTGACTAAGTCATTCAGTCTGACCCGAGGATTGACCAGTCCAACCTAGGAGCGCCGGAGCTTCGGAGTTTGCCTATAACATATACAATAAACACCTGGAGACTCACAATCACGTTCAAAACTCTGCCTACGTGGCTCTTAGGCTGATCGATGTAAGGTGTTAATTTCAATTATGTTTTATACACGGCGGATGACGAGCTATATCCATTTTAATAGGCGATTCCAGTACTTGTAATACGTCAATTATTAATAACGAGCAAAAAAAAACTGAACGGTCGCTAGTCGCCCTCTCCCGGCCGCGCTCGGGCGCGTGTCGTCTTGCTTCTTCCAACTGACCCAGTTTTATCCTGCAAATAATATATTTTTTATGTTGAAATACTATATAACATCATAAGATGTTTGATAGTAAGCGAAATATGAGAGACATTTTTTGGAAATTAGCAACTTCTTAACCCATTATGCCCCAAGCGGCCCGATCGGTCCCAGACACAATAGATTTTCTATTGTGTCTGTGGTTCCGGGGCCTGAGTTTTTAAAAAGTATCAACAATCTATACCATAGAAATCTAAATAACAAGACACTAGAAGTCGTAAGCACGCGTGACCTTGTCACCACTCAGGTGACTGCCAAGCCACCAGTGCGTTCGTCGCTATTCAGTTGCTCTCGAGACGTGCGTGTGTAAACATAGTGTGTTTCATCATTTCCCACTGCGGAAATTCATCCTGCTATACTACTTACTGTATGTACGTATATATCTGTCAACTGTGGTACCTAAAACGCCACCCTGAATTATTCACAAAACTGTTGAGTGAACGAAATCGTGACCAGCTGCAAGTACGTTTCAACGTTAAAACTGCCTTATATAAAAAAAGCGTATTTGTAACTCCAGCAATTATCTATACTTATAATAAATCTGTAGAGAGGCCAATTCTGTACATGAAATATATTTAAAAAAAAACTATGAAGGGGTGATAAGGGATCGCTACTGATGCCAAAAATGCAATCAGTAAAATTTTTATCTGTCTGTCTGTCTGTCTGTCTGTATATTCGTTATAGAAACAAAAACTACACGACGGATTTTAACCAAATTTGGCACAATTATTCTTCATACTCCTGGGCAGGTTATAGTAAAAGAATCAGGTAAATCGGTGTAGAAACACCAAAGTCATACATAAAATACGCTATAAGTCATCGCGCGTGAATTACAGAATCATGCCATAAGGATTATTTTTGTGTATCAGTTGCCGCGTTCGACGCGCTTCGCGGCGGGAGCACAGAACAAATATACTCTAGGGCGGGAGCTATAAAAAGGCGGCGGGTCCGCACCCGTTTCGCGTTGTCACGGCATCACGTGTGAACGGCTGAACCGATTTCGATAATTCTTTTCTATTATATTCCTTGAAGTACGAGGATGGTTCTTATGTAGAGAAAACGTAAATATGTACCACGGGCGAAGCCGGGGCGGACCGCTAGTTTATAATAAATTACCACTTAACATTAGAAAATGCACCAGCTTGACGTCCTTCAAGAAAACTCTTTTTGACTATTTAATCGAAATGACTTTCTATTCACTTACAGAATATTTTAACAATTAATTAATAAGTAAACTGACATTACCTAAATTTTCTAAAAATCCATGACATTTACCTATTTCAATTTTAAACATGGACCATTCAATAATATTTTGTGCTTTTTGTTTTGTGCTTGGTATAAACAATAATATAATAATAATGGTATAAATCGGTTTAATAATTAATTATTTATGTAAAACATTTTTTAAAATTGTACGCCACATGGCAGATCACAGCGGATCACCTCATACAATGTAATTACCCATAATAGGTACCTGTGACCAACCTGTGACTCAGGCGCGGGTCAAACACAAGCGGCGCGGGCGCGGGCGTGCCATAAGCGCACCTCTTCAATCTGTATTGCACCACGTCCTTCTACATTTTGTATGACAGAACTTTGGAAAGGTGTCGAGACGGCACGCCACGGTTGTGCCACGGTTGCGCCGCTTTTCTATGAAAGAACATTGGAAATAGCCAATAGCGCACCCGGTGCGCGCCGGCAGTGCGCCCGATGCGCGCCGCGCCGCTTGTGTCTGCCCCGCGCCTCACAATAAATAAATCGAATTTGAATTTGAATTTGATATCAAAACTATTTAGTAAATAGCACATCTAAATAATATGCAGTAATTAATGATATCAAATCTTTTTTACATTTTACTTTTCTTTTTTTGAAGTTGTTTTTTTTAACGTAGTTATTTTTAATGTACAACTATGATCTATCATTTGAATTTTTTTTAATTATACCTTTTTTATCAACTGGCAATTTAGTTTAGTTTTCTCTAAAAATTTCTGGCAACACTCATGATGATATCGGAACGATTCTATCGGACAATGTGAAAGGGCAAATTGTATCCGATATCGGATATCGGCTATCGGTGTCCGATATCCGATATCGGATCGGATAATGTGAAAACGCTCTAACGTTGGGACGCCACATATAGTTTGGGTTCGCTAGATAAGGGGTTTTATAGAATTATACACTTTAGTACTGACAAAAGATCATTTATTAATATTAAAAAACACACAAAATACTATAATGACAAGATGAAAACGGTTACAATGATTATTTATAAAAGCGCAGTGACATACTGCGTCTCAAGTTTCTAACGAACTGCTTTCACTTTTAAATATACCTATCTACGTCGTATCCCGATATCTAATGGGTCGATTACATAAATATCGATAAACACTTTAACGAGTGCTCGGCCGAGTACTCGGTCGAGAAGAGAGGCGAGAGAATTATGGGTCGATTACACATTTACACCTAACGAGTACAGTGGCGAGTCAGTGTCCTCGGCCGAGTGCTCGGTTGGTATAAACACTTTAACGAGTGCTCGGCCGAGTACTCAGTCGAGAAGAGAGGCGAGAGAGTCACTAGAATCCCAATTTGTTTACTAGGCCGAGTACCCACCACCCCGCTTCATTCTTCTGCCCCCGCAGCGACTCGCTATCCCGCTCGGCACGTATAAACACGCACTCGCTTGTCACTCGGCCACTCGCCACTCGTTCGTTATTCGTCATCAAGCAGTGTGCGTGTTTGTGTATTTTTTCAAAAAATTTAACAAAATCTCAATTAAAATGGCCGCTAATAACAAATGTAGCTTGAAAAACGACATTAAAATTTATACTGCAGTGTTACAAAATACATGAATGTTTATGGAATTTTTTGTCACCCGATTACAAAAGCAGAGACAAGCGTAATGCTTCCTCTTATAATAAATCCCACAATTCGTTAATAATATCTGGTAACAGCCGATTTAAACCCCGTTTAAATTCTTTTTTTTTTTCGATCCATTGCAGACTGCGTGATCAAAACTGAACTGACTCGCCACTACTGACAGCCAGCAACAGATTTTCATGACCAAGTTCCTCTCAAGCGGTAATTAGTAAAATACATCAAAGTATAGTATTATGAAGCCTCGTGAACGTCAGCTGGCGCTCGGTTGGGGGGATGAGCGGTTGTAGCCTCCCACGCACGTAGGAAAAAAATACATTCATTCATTTCCTCTCAGCTAAAAATTTGTCAAATTGTAGCTAACCCAATACCTCAACGAAAAAAAATAATCAGCTGGTTACAACATGGTGTATTATACGTCAGCTGGTGTCTCGAATAGAATGACACAATAACTAAAAAGTCATCGAGATAGGTACGTGGAATTCCATCAACATAAGTCCCCGTAAAAGATAAGTAATAACTTTATTACTTATATATTATACTATTATTTTTTTAATAATTATAGTTAACTAATGTGTTTACTGGGCCGAGTACCCACCACCCCGCTTCATTCTTCTGCCCCCGCAGCGACTCGCTATCCCGCTATATATATCATATTTCTTACACTTTTAGGTAGTTATGTGAACTTGATGATATGATAGTTATTTTTAAATGCAGTTTATAATATTTGTAAAAACATGTTTACCGATGTGGCTGAATGCAAGCCACGCCTTTGCCTATAAAATAGTAAAGTATCGACACGACCCATCATACGAGCAATCACTAAGACGAACTGTCATAGGAATCAAGGTTCGCCGTGCCGAGTATATAATAATGCTTCTTGAATATTCTTTTCGAATGATTACGTATGCTCGTCTATACTAAACGCACGTTAGTCCCCTTCTTTCTTACTTCTCTCAAATATATTTCACAATGCTTTACACAAAAGGGCCGTAGTATCCCGATCATGCGCACAACTAACCCCCTCCAAGCGTACCTTATTACTGTCAATGTTATGCTAACGTGTGTTGCTTGAATCTTTAAAAATAACGATAATAATTAAATATACGTCATTTCCTCCCAGATGAAAATTTGTGAGTTGATTGTTAATATAATGATGCGATAAATAAAAAAAATCAGCTAGCAATAAGTCGAGGAAAACCTAGTCAGCTGATGCATATAAATTGGCAATAGATGCTTCTGCCTAAATCCTATGTAATATGTATTATGTAACTTTCAAAGTATCAGCTGACGGTTTTTCCACCAAAATACAGCCAGCTGACCTATATATTTATCCACAGTTACATAAGCTATCATCAGGTAAATTTTTGTTTGAAAGGAAATCACAGAAAATTATTATTTTTTTTTCATGTTCGAGACACCAGCTGACGTATAATACACTATGTTGTAACCAGCTGATTATTTTTTTCGTTAAGATATTGCACTAGCTACAATTTGACAAATTTTTAGCTGAGAGGAAATGAATGAATGTATTTTTTTTCCTACGTGCGTGGGAGGCTACAACCGCTCACCCCCCCAACCGAGCGCCAGCTGACGTTCACGAGGCTTTATAATACTATACTCTGATGCGTCTGACGAATTATCTCTCGAGAGGAAGTAATTAACCAAATTTGCACCTGGCTCCCGGACTATAAAAAAATATAAGAAAAACAAAATAGGACGAAGGAAATATTCGGCACGAGGTAATTGAATAAAGTCATTATTTCATTCTAAATATAATATATCAGTTCACAGGGAAATTCTGGCCAATAAATAACACAATGATGTGATAAGAGGTCAACCTTATTATAATTTTGCATATAAATACTGGACGATTCAACGAGCACGTATCACAGAGTGTTATAAACCTGTAAAGATGTACCGCGTATTTGTTTTGCTTTGTACATTCCATTTGTCACATGGCTTCTTTTACTGTTACCAACTGCAGGTGCAAGTGGGGCAACTAGAGAAGAGATTCTTCAGCTTGCAGTCGCAGCTATTGGACCAAAGTTGGAACTACGAACACCAGGTAGCGCAGTTGCAGCAAAATGCGAATGATACATCGCAGAACGCACAAACACAAATAAATCAGTGCCACGAACTTAAGAATCAACAGGCTGCGTCACATCAGCAACAAGAACAACAACTTAACCAACAGATAACGCAACTACAAGCGAAGTTGGCTGAACAACAAGGGGCCGCACAAACAGGAATGCAATGCCAGCAACAGCTAGGCGCTCTACAGCAACAAGTAAACACGTTGCAAGCAAAAGAACAAGAACTTAAAAAGCAGATAGAAGAGCAGCAGCGGAAATTGCTTGAACAAGAACAAAACCCAAAATTACGACATGATCAGTGCCAACAGCAACTACAGCAACAGATCGCGTTGCAAAAAGAGCTAGAAAATAAAATGAAAAATCAAGAACAACAGTCACAGAAAAACTGCGCAGAAGCTCAAGAAAATATCACACAAACAGAACGAGCTAAGTGTCAGCAAGAACTACAGAAACAGCTAGATTTACAAAAGCAACAAGAAAACACAACGAAACAACAAGAACAAGAGTCACAAAAGCTCCGAGAGAGGGTGCTCGAGTTGGAAAAATATTTGTCCCCCAACAAAATGCCTCGAAATAAAACTTTTGATCACCTCGGCTCGTTTTTGAACGAATTGGACTTTTCACAGTCTAATATCGATGTTTCCACAACTGTGGTTCAAGATTCCTATAAACTTACTTACCGTCTGCCGAAAAAACTCACCGATGACGATATGGAAGTTAAAATTAATAACAGAGTGATTTCCGTAAAGGGCAGTGAAGGTTCCACAGTTTTGTTTGAAAGCGTTAAATTATTGCCGGTTGGTTTAAATGTGAAATCGACCGATTGGCAGATACGGGGAGATAATATGGAAATATTTATTCCATTTAACCTGTCTGAAACTGGCAATAAAATTAAATCATGTATTGCAGATAATCCAGCGATTACAATAGAATCTCCAGAAAGTACTCTTTTCTTCAGTTATAGAAAGAAACCAGAATAACACTGAACACATAGCATTGCATAACCATATATTTTAAATTCATTTAACTATACTCTTTTTAATAAAAAGTATAAAAGCAAAACTGTGTATACAAATTATTTGAAACCTTCCCTAAAATGATTTTTAATTATTTTACTTATACTTGTATACGTAGGTAGTATATTATCACGACTCGACAAAAAAATTTTCGTTCTTTGTCCTAAAGTTTATACTATTATTTTCCAGTTAGTTATGCACAAAAACGAAAAGAAAATACCTTTTTTCGGTATAAAGTTTGCTTTTGTGATAGTTATAATAATAATACTCATTTTTCAATTTTTTCATAAATTTTAATTGATTTTAATATTTTTAAAAAGACCACGCGGTGAGAGTGGGGTGTTAACGTTTACAATGTGCTGCTAGATGGCACCCGAGTGATAAACAACCATCAGGTGTTATTTACAAGCCCAGAATAACTTAAAATGTCGTCACGAAAGTGCAAATACGATGCTGATGCATTTTGTTTTATATGTGGTCAATTTATTAAAGTTCGAGACGTGAAATATGAACTAAAGACATCTCATGTTCTCTGTGAAGCCTATGAAGCATATTTTGACTGTCCTGTACGGAATCAACATAAGCCATGGGCTCCACATGTTGCTTGTAGTTATTGTAAAAGGTGTTTGGAAGGTAAGGCAAATTACAAATTTTAAGGCCATGGGCTGCAGGATGTCATTAAAAGTACATATGCTGCATGCTCATTTGGATAAATTTAAAAACAATATGGGAGCCTATTCCGAAGAGCAAGGAGAACGTTTCCATCAGGACATCATAAATTTTGAACAACGCTATCAAGGCCAATTCAATGAAAACATGATGGGCGACTATATTTGGGGTTTATTGAGAGAAAGTAGCTATGAACATAAAAGAAAAATTAAAAGTGTGCACTTTTAAGTTATTTCCCACTTTTCTGTAAGCTAATTTGATAGTAAAACTTAATAAAAATAATAAACATTTTTATTTCAATAGTTTTATTTTCAATCAAAAATTAAAATCCGAGATTTTTAAAAATTTCGTTCAATCAGTCTTCTAAGCACAAAAGCAAAGTTTTTCATGCCATATATTTTTTTTCCGTCTAATTACGACCTAAACTACCAAATTTAATGCTTTGCAATCAAAGTCAAATTTCATGGTGACCCGTTGTTATTATTAGTCTGTGCTTATACCTATTACTAAGTACTTTCATCATAATATATGATAATATTCATCTTCCAGTATCGTTGACATTTTTCATTTCCAATTAAGCTAAGGTTATATAACAAAGGTTATTTGCTACTTAGAAAATACCCCTACAAAAGCAGATTATAATACCTATAATATGACAAATATTTGTTTTCATTATTCAAAAGATACATTGCATAGAGACAGGGATCGCATCATCACCTATGTATTCTATTTATTTTAGAAACGCTTTTGATTAAAATAGTATTAGTAGTAGTGATAGATTAAAATAGTACCAAATCGGAAATCAGAAATAGTTTCTTCAGAGAAGAGCCGATGCCAAACTTTTTAGTTTTAAACATCGAGATATATAGTACATACTATCTCGATGGTTTTAAATCACTTAGAAGTGCTAAACGCGAGTTTTATAATGCTTTAAAGTAGGTATATGATTAACTCGGGGGCCGTGGGTATCTTTGGAAGATTTCCCCACTATAAAAAAAAAAAAAAAAAGGTATATGATTAACTGCAGTAAAAAATCTCAGACAAATATATGATATTCTTCAGGAGATATACTAGCTAGATAGTGTGTTGAAAACACAATATGTACTACTAGTGGTCCGCCCCGGCTTCGCCCGTGGTACATATTTCGCAATAAAAAGTAGCCTATGTCCTTTCTCGGGTATCAAAATATCTCCATACCAAATTTCATGCAAATTGGTTCAGTAGTTTAGGCGTGATTGAGTAACAGACAGACAGACAGTTACTTTCGCATTTATAATATTAGTAATGGATATGTACAGAAGTTTGACAATTCCTTAACTAGATGGCGTTATACATATTTTACTTGCACATACATATTTTAAATAGGTATATAAGCAAACTAATTCAGATTTCTTATCTACCCAATTTTAATTGTCACTTTAATTATTTTTTATGCCTTTTCACATTTTCTGCTTTAATAACCTGCATTTTGTTATAATACTAAAACTTACATACCTAGTAGTTTTGATCTGTAAAAATGTAAATTACAACTAATATTGCATGAAATTATAGCCATACGGGATTTTTTTTTTCATGAAATTAATTCATCTAATCTCACTAAGTAGTAAGTATAGTAAATAATATTAAATAGTAAAAAAAGGGGTAAATACCTTAAAATAAAACAAAAATTGTACATGTCGAACATTTTTATTATTCATCACATAATGTACACAAAAACATAAGAACTTAGTCGTAAACTAAAAATAACGTAAATACAAGTCATGTAATGGTCAATACATAGTATTGACCATAACGATAGATGGCGTTAGTGTCATGCGTAAAATCGGCTCTGTTTATTTTAAAGTTTAAAAATAGTTAAAGTGCTAATTATGTACTAGTAAAAAAAGTGTTAAAGTGTTTATATAAGTTATAAATATAAAGTACAAATGTTATCTATGTGAAGAACACACGATGAAAGTGAAAATAACGTAATAAAAAGAACGACTTTAAGAAGAAGAATACAATATAATAATTATTATTATATATTTGATTAACCGCTTCTTAAGGGGATTAAGTACTATGGTCAAAACCGAAAAACACCTTATACATATTGAATTTTGTTGAGGAAACTGTTGGTACGATTGTGTTAAAAAAATATATATGTGATACTCAAGGATATAATTAACAAAGTGTATTGTTTACTTTTAGCCTAGACATAAAAAAATACATACAAATCAACATTGAGATAATATTAATATGGAGACGACACCGCCTACATCACTTATGTTCCACTCAACATACGCCATGTGGCGTATGTTGAGCGGTTTTTTTAATGGTTTTAAAGTGAAACGCATCAAATATGCCTTCGTGTGTTTTACGATATTGCACAAATAATACAAATAATACGGAAAAGTGCAAAGGAATAACTTTCATCGGTAAGTACCTAATTAGATAATAATTTTTAAAATTTAGTTAGAGCAAAAAAATGGCGCACAGATTTTGTTCGTGGTGTCTCCTCCATACGTAGTAATATTATCTCAATGCAAATCAACCCCTTTTTTGAACATAAAACGCATTTTGTTAGGAAAACGGCTACATATTTATACATGAAATTTATACCAAAAAATATGTTATGATATTTGTAATAACTTATATTCTTTATTTTTTTTCAATTTTCATTATTATCGTTAAATTATCAAGGAAAAACTCGAAATTATAATAAAACCCACATAAAACCTCACCTCTTTTGCTTATTTTCGACGAAAGTTGACGGTGTCAGTTCGACTCGGACGGGGGACTGTACGTGCGGTTTTTTTTGCAAAATAACGCTAAAATTCACCGAATTGAATGTTTTGTTAAATTAAACCAGATTGTGATAGGTATTTACATGAGCAGTTCATGAAATGAAAGTTAAAATTAGGTATGTAAAGATATAAAAATCTGTTTGTAAATAAGTTTTCTTTTTGAAAGGCGTCATTGAATAATATCCAGTGAAGATAATTTTTGACAGTAAAACATTATCAGAAAACACATACCTACCTATAATAAAACAGTAACCAGACTGTCCCTGTGCCTTGAATATTTTTTTTAAAAAGATTAATTGCTGTTCTATTGTATATTTTAAGCGTCCAAAACAATCCATATACTATCCATATAGGCCGGGAGATACTGACACAAAATTTTGGGTTATTTGTAACAGGATGGCGGTTCTACAGGGGTCTTAATACGCAATGACAAAAAGAAAAATGGTGGTCAGAATAGTGGTACCGGCAGACAAGTCGCGTGGGCGTAAGTCGAACTCGTCGGATAAGTTACGGAAGTCAAACGATTTGTAACACAAAAATTTTAGGATTTACCGATAGCTCTTAAAAAAGAAGTAGGCGGAAGTAGCCATACTTTTCCGGTGTGATTTACAGCCCACAATACCGACGTGAACGCGTTGATTAAAAAAAAAATTCAACCATTTGTACCAGGCTAATTTTTGCACAGGTATAATCATCGTCCTGTAGCCATGTACGAAAATCGCCATGCCATACTTTTCAGACAGTTCCAAATCGTCGCCATACCGCCGAAAATCAGCAATTTTTTTTCGCTAAACGATTTATACCAGTATTGCATTTGGATTTTTGGAAAGTATTTGATAAATTGTGTCCATTATTATATTTGCCATACTTCTTGTAGGGGGCAAAGTGCTTGAAAAACACAATTATTTATTCGACACTTTTCAAAAATATGACTATACAAAACGTAAAATACTTGTTATAGTATGGGATCATTATATTCTGTTTGTTTGTATACAATTCTACCTACAAAAAGTCATCCCGGATTGCAAACATGGGGCGGACGATTGTGAGATTTAAGCCAAGACGTAAAAAAAAATTGACGATTCGTACCAGTATGGATGGCATGATGTAAAGTGACCATTATTATATTTGCCATACTTTTAATAGAGGAAAAAATAACTACGTTAAAAATAAAAAAATAAAAGAGATTTGATATTATTAATTACTACATATTATTTTGATGTCGGTGTACGGGCCAAATACTAAGTGCTTAGTGCTTGGCACTTTGTTGGCACCGACTTATTTTTTAACGTAGTTATTTTTATTTAATACTTTTTAGTGAATCAAAGTTACTTGCTACATTTCAATTAAGTCATCGAGATCAGACAAAAATGCTCATAAAATAAAAACTACTGGGCCAATCTGAATAAAATTTTAATGGGACCAATTCGACACTATTCCGCATCAAACAAAAAAAGAATCACGTAAATTGGTTCAGAAACCTCGGAGTAATCGGTGTACATACATAAAAAACATACCGGCCGAATTGATAACCTCCTCCTTTCTTTTAAAGTCGGTTAAAAATTTGTGCCATACTGCTACAAATCGTTCAAAATCCGAATAAAATCTTACAATGAAAAACTTTATTATATACACATTCGCCTCTTCCCATAGGTATGGCATTATCACACTTCTGTTTTTGATCATTCAGGAGCTGTTGAAATAAAATTTAAGGTGGTACAAATCGTTTAGCGAAAAAAAATTGCTGATTTTCGACGGTATGGCGACCATTTGGAACTGTCTGAAAAGTATGGCATGGCGATTTTCGTACATGGCTACTGGACGATGATTACCTGTGCAAAAATTAGCCTGGTACAAATGGTTGAATTGTTTTTTTTTTAATCAACGTATTCACGTCGGTATGGCGGGCTGTAAGTCACACCGGAAAAATATGGCATGACACTACCCTACTTCTTTTTTATGGGCTATCGGTAAATCCTAAAATTTTTGTGTTACAGATCGTTTGACTTCCGTAATTTATCCGACGAGTTCGACTTACGCCCACGCGACTAGTCCGCCGGTACCAGCGTTCTGACCATCATTTTTCTTTTTTCCATTGCGTACTAAGACCCCTGTAGAACCGCCATCCTGTTACAAATGACCCAAAATTTTGTGTCAATATGAATATATTGACATATTAATAGACCGGGAGAATTCCCGGTCTATTATTTATAATCATTTTATTACTATAATTTTGCAATGTTCCTATTGAGATCTAGTGTTGTGTGAAGTATTATGTGTAATGTAATTTATAATTTAATATATTTGCACGCTCAACTACGAGCAGAATGTCTAAGAACCTATAAAATTTGTACCTCAGCTATGTAACTACATTCAGCAAATAAAGACAATTTGAATTTGAATTTGAATTTTATTGTACAATTATTTTTAGAACTATCAGTATTGTGATTGACTGACTAACATTATCTTACAGACTAATTCTACATGAAAAATATAAATCTAAAAAAATTATAAGAATTGAGATTGGGACAGAACTTTCTGATCACGCATTTAATACAATTATTGTATTTTATTTTATGACATGGGACTCACATTTTTACCAAACTATAAAGAAATAGAATACTACAAATTACATTTTTACCAAAAAACTCATATTCCATATTAAACGCAATAAAAACCCTCATTATAACCGTCAAGTACTTTATTTGTAACATTGTATCCACAAGCCATCACATCCCTGCCCCAACATCCGAGGCATCGATTCCCAGTAGCGCCAATTCATCCAACTCTGCTTTATTCCTCTCTGTCTTCTTCTCCACCGGGCTCTCTTTCTCCTTCTGATTATTCTGATTCTGCAGATTCTGGTTCTGTTGATTCTGATTCTGCTGATTCTGTTGATTCTGATTCTGCTGCTTCTGTCTGTTATTTTTCTGGTTGCGCTTATTGGACATCATGGGCACGTGAGTGTCGTAGAGCTGGGGCCTCGGGAACAGCGGCGAGTTGAGGTCGAAGGGCATCATCATGGGGGGTTGGCCCAGGAGGCTCAGTTGGGGGAACTGGGGCATCACACCACCGAGGCTTAGCCCCGGGAAGCCCGGGATCCCCTGGAGCCCTTGGAACATGTCTTGCTGGCTCATATCTTGCTTCACTTCTGACGGGAAGATTATGTCGAGCGCATCTTGGAAGTCTTTCGGTAAGTTCACCGGCGGCTGCGTGCCTCTGTAGGTGAGAAAGAAAATTAAACATTATTTATTTGGACAACAAAGTGTGTATCAACTAAAATAAATAAATAAAATCGTCTTTATTTAGTTCTCACAACATTAGCAGGCTACAAAACTTAATAAGTCACCAGCACATTAACGATGACATTGTTATAGTTGCATATAATTATAATTTAAAAATAGTACGTAGTTAGTATTTTGATAAAGAGACACAATGCTAGACTGATTATGTTTTTCTTATAAAACCTTGTTGTTTATTTTTAACACAAGAGTTACGGTAACCAACATTATTTATGATATTTGAAATTGTTTACGATTTACGAAATTTTGTGTATAGCAACACAATACCACCAAATTTTTTATATTACAATATCACCAAAAATTTTTTATATGTCCCTTTAATAGTGTTTTGTGAATATAAATGACAACTATACTATATTATTCATGATAAATGATATGATATATATTTATATAATCGAATTAAATAGCTTATGCGAATTACCAATTTATTCTCACGTACACGGTTACATGTGTGCGTGTGTGGGGATGTAAGCGTGTGCGCGTGTATATCCCGGTAGTACAGGCGTCACAGTTTGTGTACGTATGTACGTTATATTCCACTCGGTACTGGCCGATTAAGGAAAGCTGGCATCTTCACAGTACTCACACTTATGCAATTTTACTATACAGTATGTTCAAAAATAAATGCGATTCTAGTGTAGGCTTGAATTGTAAAATGGGTGCGTTGTAGATAATATGAAATCTCTCATAATTTATATGTAAAATTACAATTTGAAAGTAACTCAATCGATGAACTTAATTATTTATTCTCATAATCAATTGTAAAATAGTATTGATAATCATTCAATTATCAAATAATAATTAAATTTAATGTCATATTCAAAATAACGATATAAATAATACAAATAACACATGCGCTCACTCCCAATACAATACAATCGAAACCCTAGCACGTAAGAGATAAGGCTACATTACAATAAAAGCTGTATTGTTCAGCTATGTATGAAAATTCTAACTAACGGCGCGCGTTTACATTTTGTTTACAAAACATATTAAAATTATTACATAATTTAACCTTGGTAAAGTAAAAAATTATTGTAATCCGCGTGCCGCGAAGTAGTTATCTCGTCGAATATAGTTAGTAGTTAGTATACGGTATACCTAACGTCTTTGTTTAAATTACATCACCCTGTATTTATAAAAAATTGCAAAATAAAAACAATAATTGTCCCCTTCACTCTCATAAGCTAGTCTGCGCGCGAGAGAGACGGGCAGACTTTTCATGATGCGTATGCAGTATGACGTCACGCCCGCGTATGACACAACGTCGCGGATTACGTATGCACGTGTGTGTGTGTCAGTGATAGTCTGTGCGTGTGTGTATGTATGGCGGGCGTGGCGAGATACGTGTGTGTGTGCATGTGCACGTATACGGGCGGGGCCAGCAGGAATGTTTGTGTGTGTATACATATGGCAGCGTGGGCGTCGCGTCGCTGTATATCTAAGTTTGCGTGTCCGTGTCCCTTGTACGAGTATGTCTGTATACGTACGGCGGCACGGGCGCGGCGGGCGGGGGCGGCGCGGGGGCGGGGCCGGGGGCGGGCGGGGCGGCGGTGGGCGGGGCCAGCAGGAAGGCGCCGGGCAGCAGCCCGCCCACGAGCCGCGCCCCCGCCTGCTCCTGCTCGCGCTCCAGCTGCGACTTCGCTATCTTCTCCTTGAACTCCGCCACCTGGAGGTATATATTATACATATATTATATAAGTATAGGATTATAGTTCTAGAATCAGTCTCCTGCAGTTTTATAATAGTAGTTATGGAATGTTCTAGCTGGGGATTACATCGTCCCGTTGCTATGGTAACGCAATGTTACAGAAAGTTCGATATGGAGATCGTATGGTCCCGTTGCTATGGTGACGGATACAACAATAAGGCGAGAGATGAAACAGAGATTTTACAGCCTTAATAAACGTAATTTTAACATAATCGTAAGAGTTGATGACAATATTTGTACATATATTCATCTTGACTTGTTATTATGTTGAAATTATAATCGTATAATGCGACTATTTTCTCTTTTGTGGTTTATTTTCCTTTTATTTGTTAATTATGATCCTTACGTTAATTTTATATGATAGTGTTAAAATAACATTAAAAAAATTCAAAACTCAAAAACTAAAATAATTGTATTTTTTTTTTAAATAATATGTTTCTTTTTTATGACTTCAAAATTATAATTTCAAACGATACATACCTGTCACTATCGATGATGATAGCGAAAATGATAAAATTATTACATTATTCTAATGAAATAAGAATTCATTAACAAATCAAGACAAAAGCCTTTAATGTTGTAAAAAATTACTTTTTCAAGGAACGGTTAGTAATGAAAATTGACTATATACAAAATATTCTAGTGCTAAATAGCAATGTAAATATATAATATATTGCAGCAAACAAATTAGTTTTTAAAGAAGTTATAGCGATACACAAAGCTTTCTTAAAGGGGTGACAGACGTACGAGTAAGTACGCGAACTTGTGGCTCGACGACCTTTTTCGCTCGTGTGTCACCCCAAGTACGCGTACTTAAAAACCGTCGAGTAAGTTCGTTGACGATCCAACATGTTTGAAATTTTACTCGTAGCCCGCCTTGACTCGCACGTCTGTCACCGCCGCGAGCCGCGAGCCTAGCCTGTCTAGCTATAATAGGTGTTACTAAGTGCAAAAGTTCAATTAATTTCGTCTTCTTCTTTTAGTTTTATGAAAATAATTTAATATAATTAATATGAATGAATATAATATAATTGAATATTGGCGAAGGTATCTTTGAATCACGCCAAGGAAGTTTCACTCCTGACGCGTGGGCTCGGCGCACACGCTCTTTTTTTGTAAAGTACCCTCAAAATATAATAGTAAAAACGAAAATATATCCTTCAATTTTTGAACATTTATTTTGTTAGAATGCTATTTACTTAAAAATAAGTGCTGGTTATTAAATTAAAAATGTCTATATTTAATTCCTGAATAACATAAAATTCCCTCTGTTGATGACATAGAGACATTCGATATCGGTGACACGAGAGAAGCTACTGACCAAGCTCTACATGTGTCACCGACGTCGAGCCGAGTAAGTACGCGAACTTTAAAACCGCGGTTTTAAAGTTCCTACGTCTATCAGCCCTTTTAGACTACTTCAGTTTTTTTTTAAATATGCAGTAGTATATTTAAGCCTTTAAGCTCCTAATATGAGATTTGTTTCCTTGTAATGTTGTTGTAAATAAGCTTTCAAATGTACTCAGTATATTATTTAACAAGATGGAATAAAGAATGGCAGTGGCAAAAAAAAAACTAAAAATAATGATGACAATGAATATATTATTACTAGCTTTCCGCCCGCGGCTTCGCCCGCGTTTTCAGAGAAAAACCCGTTCCCGTAGGATTTCCGGGATAAAACCTATCCTATGTCCTTTCTCGGGTATCAAAATACATATATCTATACCAAATTTCATGCAAATTGGTTCAGTAGTTCAGGCGTGATTGAGTAACAGACAGACAGACAGAGTTACTTTCGCATTTATAATATTAGTATGGATGCATTGTCATCATTATTTGTGTTTTAAATAGAAGTTCTAGTGTATCTAAATGAGTAAAGAATAGCTAGACACGCAGAGAAAAACTAAGCTATAATATTTAAAAAATATAAACTTACATAGATCTTAAGCCAAAAGCAAGAAAGAGCACTTAAAAAAGAGTAGAAGAAACTAACCTTCTTCTGTATCTCCGCGTCGATCTCTTGCTGTCTCTTCTTCAACGCTACGTCGTCTTCCTTTTTCTTTTCTTCTTCCTTCTTCTGCTCTTCCGTCTTCGACTTGCCGAGGTGTTTGTATACCGGCATTTTCCCTTGAAGTATAAGTATAGAAACTATTAGTATTCAATTCATATGACAGATTTTTATAAATCTATAGTAGAGCCATTTTAATTGGCAACATTTGACAGTTCAACAAAATTCAACAACGTAACCTAGTAACGACGACATAGAATATCATGATATTTCGTTTTGTTAGAACTGCACTTGTTTAGCAAATCTAAACTTTTTTCAATTACGATTACATATTTATTATAATAATGACCGATACAAGTAATTTTAAGATTTGATTGTACTGATAAACCATTCTAAACATAATAAACAATTTTTGATTTTGAAGAACTGACGTCGCTACAATGTTGTTTCAATAAACCTTTTTTCTTTTTAACGAAATCGAAATCTGACATCAGTTATTGAATGCTTGTGAATATAAATCATCATAAATTAATAAATGCGTTGTGTTTTTTAAATTATGTATTATATAGGTAAACCAGAATCTGATGGCAATTAGGGAAATCAAAATTTTGAGTGTGCAACCCTAGGGAAAATGGAATGAACGATCTTGATACTGCTTATTTTTTAGTTTGTTCTCAATATCATTAGTCACATTACATAAGTGGACACTACTGTACTTAATAATGAGATATCCACTTAATATTATGTAGGTAGGTACATACTTACATGTATAATATACATATGTATTACTTTTACACAGGTAATACATATTATTATTTACACATTACATTTGTAATTGTATGTTCATTATCAATATGCCATGTGAAAATATCGATGTTATATCGATAGAAAACTAGACTGCTTATAATTTTTTATAAAATAAAATAAAAGTAAAATAAAACTATGTTTATTTTCGTAAGTATTAACAGATACACACATTATAAAATTGACTTGGACAGCTTGGACTTGACGAATAGCCGTATTGGAAACTCCTGTAATAAGTTTTCATAAAATTATATTCCAATCAACAAACAATATTATAGTTACCTACATATAATATTTTTTAATTAAAAGTATCAAAGCGGGTAAGTCCAATTTACCAATAAAATCTTCTAAATTGAAAATTGTGATGTGTTTGACCCTTCTTCATCAAATATTTTTCTATACACATTATAAACAACACCTCTTGCTTGTGATCACAGCGGCTTTTTCGACATTTTCGAAGATTTTTTAGACAAAATCCTAAAAATTATTTATCAACTGCAAAAAAGACAAATAATTTGACAACCAATTTGATAGTTGTCAAATAAGTTGCCACATGAAAATCTTTTATTTCTTAAATATAAATATGCCATCAGATTCTGGTAGACCTATACTTGTCTTATTTTGCTCCTTAAATTTACGAAAGAAAGTATATTACTGGGACAGGGATTCGCCTGATGAATTTTAAAATTGACGTGTTTCAAGTTCGATTGACAAATGTTTCAAGTCCGTATCGATTAATTCACTTTAATCGATGTTTTTAAGCAGGTTACCTCTCTTCGAAGATACAATTGATAGACGTCAAATGTTGCCTATTAAATTGGCTCGACTATAGTATCTACATTTTCTTTATTATTTTAACAATCCCAATGGTATTTTCTTATTATGAAAAGTAACACAAAACATCTGTGCCGCAAAATAAAAATAAATAACTATGTATATAATGTATTTGCAACTGTTATGTCAGATACATAAATGTTTTTTTATTGCATTTGTTAAAGACACGTCATGATAAAATTAAAATAAAATACTGTGGTAAGAAGTCAATAATATTTGATTTGACATTACTAATTGACTAATTCTTCAAAAGAGTAGTAACCAGACACAAAAAATCAACCTACATATATTTTAATATTATTTTTTTAAGTAACATCAGTGTACTCACCTATAAAGGGCATCTTCCGTATCTCCGGTTTCTTCACATCGGGTGGCGGTGAGTCCCTCCGCTCCTTTTGCTTCTCCTCCCGCTTCTCCTCTCTCCTATCGTCTCTTCTCTCTTCTCTCCTATCGTCTCTTCTCTCTTCTCTTCTGTCGTCGCGGTGTCTGCTTTCCGTCCGGCGATCCGCTGAACGGGAACGGCGTATGGATTCCCGCCTGTGTATTCAAATATTTAATATTGTGATGCAATGAGTGTTATACCACATATTTGGATAAAATTGTTTATGGATAGATATGAACAGGAATAAATCAAGGCAGTCAATTTGAGCAGTGTTTTTCTGTACATTAAAACAAATTAATACATTTGACAAATTCGTCGTAAGTAATTAAACTAGAAACGAAATCAATTTTATCATTCTAGAATCATCTCATAGAGAGTAAAGATATGATAGAAGTATGTAACATTCACGGTTAACAGGTACGTTAATATCGCGTAAAATTAGAAAAAAAAATTTGGAAAATCCAAAAGTGCACGCCTCATAATTTTTTTTAAATAATTATTTATTAATATTATTTTTGTTTATTTAATAACAATTAAACCACATCGAATCAGACCCTGAAAAATGAAAGGGTTCTATTCCTGAGCATACTTGAGTACGCTTGAGCGTAAGAGAAAAAAAAAGACTCGATTAGTAAAGTATTTCGGTCGCTATCGTGTTAACAAGAAAAAGGATCCGCACATACAGACACACGGACGTCCAAGACAGAACTTTTTTAAACTGTTTTTTAACTAGTTTAAATAACAAAAATGACATCAAAAATATCATGAACGTTAAAAATAGTGTTTTTTCTTAATATGTGTGTGTATGTATTATCTTACAAGTGCAATGTATGATACATAAAGACATTTTAAGTTTGAAAAATCAGATGTTTTGCGCGAAGTGACAGTAGTACCCACCTCAACGCTTCGCTTATGAGGCGTGCAAAAAAGTATGGTACTACTTTCTAGAGCAATATCCATCTCACTGACTTTGAACGAAAGGTATAATTGAATATCGTCCGCATAGAGATGGTATTTACAATATTTTATGCATTGTGTCACATCAGCCGTATACAGTATGAACAGAAGGGGGCCAAGAATGGAGCCTTGCGGTACTCCTCTAGAAACTTCCGCCCACGCAGATGAACAAGCCCTTTGTCCATTATCCCCTTTTATTTCGACCATTTGTGAGCGACAAGAAAGATAGCTTTTAAACCACATTATGATTTTACACATATGATTTTTTTAAATAATAATTTTGAAGTTGACCATACGTACATTTTTGTTGTAAATTACTAAATGAATATGACTGACTGAGATGATACTAATAAGCTTACGAAAACAACATATTAAAAAAAATATAAGAAAAACAAAATAGGACGAAGTAAATATTCGGCACGAGGTAAATGAATAAAGTCATTATTTCATTCTAAATATAATATATCAGTTCACAGGGAAATTCTGGCCAATAAATAACACAATAATATGTGTTTCGTTACCGTGTAATTGATCGTGGTGTCTATTATCGATGTTTGGCACAGAGTATGCAAACAAAGGTTGTCAAATTATTTTGCAACTGTCATGCACCACGACAGTCGAGACCTTAATCTGTGGTCGACACTTGTACTTCCGCATTCGATCGAGCCGCTCCTCTGCTGTGTGCGCGCGCGGCGGCTATTGAAACACGTGTATCGCATCGGATGATTGGGCGCAAATTCATCGAGTGCTGCAGCATCTCAAGGTACGTGGTGCATTGTTTTTGCTGCTCACTATATTCCGAACATCGATTTTGTGTTAACGTAATTTTCCCTAATGTAGTAGAAGCCACCCGCTATTTCGGCTTGGTGCGATTCTACATTATTTCTGGTGCCGAAACCCGGGAATTTGCGTATCAATTATCATATTCAAAAGCTTATGGTATTACTGGTCACACGTAATTCATAATCTAAAATCAAATTCAATTCCGTTCGTATTAGGTTCTTTGTTTAACAAAGTAGGAAGTTGTTATAAGATCTATTTAAGCAAACACTTATTTTATCGGTGCTTAAATTCAACCGGCTTAAAACAATTTCATATTCTAAAACTTAATACATATTCAGAAGTACAAGTCAAAGTGTTTAATTATTGTAGGAACTAGTTAAGCAATCACATATTTCATCGGTGCTTAATTTTACACAGGCCTATAGTAATTTCACATTCCAAAACATAATTCATTCACGTTACAGTTTATCCTAACTACATAACTAATATTAAAACGTAATATTAGGTCAAATCGTAATATAAAATAATTTCATTTTATATTAACACTCGGGGGTAAATTGACAATCGAACGTCGAACATTCCAGCGGCTCGCGCAGCGCATCATCACTTTAACTTGTTATTGTAAGTTATAATCTGTATTCATTCACATTACCGTTTCATGCGATTTTCATCCTTAACTTCATATGCGTAAAGGTGAAATAATAATTTCATTGTTTCATTTTATTTCATTGTTTGAAAAATTACATCGAAGATTAACTTTGTTATTTAATTGTTTGTGTTTAAACGTTTTTACATTTTGTTTATTCGATATATAAATTTAAATTTAATAAGATGTCTTTATTAACTAAACATTCAACTCGGAAGTTAGGTTCTTTGAAAAAATTAAAATCTAAATCGGTGGATGAATATTATACGACTAAGGACTTATCGACATTGCGTAGAAAACGTACTATAGCGCTTAAAAGATTATCGAAGGCGTTAGAAATAGGTAATGCAGCTTTGAGTGATCGTTCACAATACGACCTATTTTTATCGTATCATCAGGAAATTAAACAAATCGTTTCAAATTTCGAAAATGCTCATTTTAATATACTCGATCTGTCGGACGACGCGGATAATGAAACTGAAATTGAGGAACAATTCGATGAATTATATTTTCAGATACAGTCTATTTATATTAGTTTAACTAAACATGATACAAATAATTCGATTAACTCGAACATCAATTCATCGAATATCCGTTTACCTAAAATTACATTGCCACATTTTTCGGGCAATATCAAGCAGTGGCCTGTGTTTTATGATACGTTTAATTCTTTAATTCATAACTCAACGTCAATTTCGGACACGGAAAGGTTTCATTATTTAATTTCTTCTCTTAGCGGGGATGCGTTATCGGTGGTTAAGGCGTTCCCTATGACTCATGAATATTATCGCGACGCGTATGAAGCTCTTATTAATCGCTATAAATGTAAACGAACATTAGCTTTTACTTGTTGGCAAGATATTTTAAACACTAACTTCATGCATAACAACGCAACTGAGTTTCAAAAGTCACTCGACTTATTCGATGAAAATTTAAATATTTTAAAATCTATTGAGTTACCGATAGATCGTTGGGATTTTGTTTTAGTTTACCATATTTTATCAAAATTAGACAAGAACTTACGCCGCGATTTTGAGGAGAAATATTCTAACGTGGAGTTGCCGTCTTATGATCAATTAAGGGGGTTTTTGCGTTCCAAATGCGAAGCCTTATTACGAGATACACATTTTTCTTGTGTGAACAAATCTTTAAAGCCTTCGACTACTCAAAATCAATCGACGAAACGTTTCAATTCAAATGCACTTGTTGCTATGAACAATAGAGGTAATTCGAACGATAAGTCTAAAGTTTATTCAAGTAGCTGCGCGTATTGCCATAAGTCGCATTCTATTTTTTCTTGTCAAGATTTTATTAGTAAATCGATTGACGATCGTATGGCTATTGCCACTCAAAACAATTGGTGCTTTAATTGCCTGAAGCCATCACATCAATTAAAAAATTGCAAATCTATTTTTTCGTGTCGTATGTGTAAGCGTAAACATCACACCTTACTCCATCGCGATCATAACACTAAGATCGAATCAAATCAAATCGGGTCGTCGCTGGTGTTAAGGTCACATACGAATCATACAGTGCTGTTAGCCACAGCTATCGTTCAGGTTAAGGATGCTTCAGGTAATATGCAATCGTTTCGTGCCCTGTTTGATACGGGCAGTCAAAGCAATTTCATAACAAAATCAGCAGTAAAAACTTTAAATTTAACGCCGGCTTCAACAACCGCGGCAATTAGTGGCATAGGGGAAGCGGATGCACCTGTTATTGGTGACGTCACTTGTTCTATCGGCTCTAACGGTCGAATTCTATTTAACTTGGATATGCACGTCATATCTAAAATATGTGGCGATCAACCTATCGCTCAACTTAATTCATCAAGTTGGTCCCATATTAAATCGTTGCCGTTAGCGGACCCTGGTTTCGATATACCTGGTCCCATTGACATTTTGCTTGCTGCTGATGTATTCGCTGACTCTGTTCTTAATCAACATATCAAGGGAGGTGTCAACCAACCTACCGCGTTTAATTCAATCTTTGGTTGGCTACTTCTAGGTAAAACTAATATTTCATGTAGTAGTCTGTTGCAGGCGTTGCCTGTAATCGATAATGATTTAAATTCATTAGTTCATCGTTTTTGGGAATTAGATTCAGTACCGCAAACTTCAATGCTGACTCCAGACGAGTTATTATGCGAACGTAAATTCGTTAATGAACACTCACGTGATCAATCTGGGCGTTATATTGTTCGTATTCCGTTTAAGAATAATTCAGAACCGACATTTGAGGGCTCTCGCGAAGTTGCTTTGCGTAGGTTCTATGCTATCGAACGTAGGTTGTCACGTGACGCTTTGTTAAAATCGCAATATGTCGACTTTATGTCTGATTACATCGAAAGTGGTCACATGACAGTGGTTCCTGCAGCACAAGTTGGTACAGGAAAATATTACATACCTCATCATTGCGTTCTACGCCCTGACTCTGCGACCACACGCCTCCGCGTTGTATTCGACGCTTCTGCGAAGGATATGCATTCTAAGTCACTGAATGACACACAACTTATCGGCCCAAAGCTACAACCGAATATTTTAAATCTACTTTTACGCTTTAGGGAACACAACGTTGTCTTCATGGCTGATGCTCGTCAAATGTTTAGACAGATTGTAGTAGCGCAAGAACATCGTGATTACCAACGCATTTTCTGGAGGAGTTCTCCTGATGAGCCCCTCTTAGAATATCGTTTAAATACAGTCACATATGGATTAGCTTCGTCTCCGTTTCTCGCTTGCCGTACTCTTCGACAGCTTGCTGAAGATGAGGGAGATTCTTATCCACTCGCAAAACGAGTACTACTGTCTGATGTTTATTGTGATGACGTCACAACCGGATTTTCATCGTTAGAGGTCGCTCAGGAAGCAAAGTCGCAGATTATTAAACTTTTTAAGTGTGGACAGTTTGAACTTAGGAAGTGGGCTAGTAATAAACCGCAGTTATTGTCTGATCTACCCAGTGATAGTTGTTTGACTGGATCCGTATCGTTAGACAATTCTGATAATCAAATTCTTAAGGTATTAGGTCTTAAATGGAATCCATCCACAGATACGTTCGTTTTCGAAATTGAATCTACTTATCGGCCATGTACTAAGCGGTCAATTCTTAGTGAACTCGCTAGGGTTTTCGATCCGTTAGGTTTTTTATCTCCCATCACAATTCAATCAAAATGTTTAATTCAGAAGTTGTGGATTCTCGGCGTTGGATGGGACCAAACGCCGCCTAACGAGATCATCAATACATGGAACAAACATCGCACTCAACTTAATCTTTTGAGTGAACTTCTAATTCCTCGGCAACTTACCTGCGCGGATGCTGTATCGTATGAGCTACATGGGTTTTGTGACAGTTCTACCCTTGCATACGGAGCTGTCATCTATTTACGTGTTACAGATGCTGTTGGTAATATTCATGTTTTCTTCGTTTGCTCTAAGGCTCGAGTTGCACCTCTTAAACATACATCGTTACCACGACTCGAGCTCTGTGCTGCAGTTCTTCTATCAGATCTTTACAAATTTGTAAAAGATACGTATCTTTCTCGTATTCATATTGATTCTGTATATTTGTGGTCTGACTCAACCATCGTTTTGTCTTGGCTGCGTTCTCATTCTTCGCGTTGGACAACATTTGTCGCGAATCGTGTCAGTCACATACAGGATATCACCCCTACAGACTGGTGGCATCATGTATCCTCAGGTGATAATCCTGCTGATTTGTGTTCACGAGGTTTATTTCCGAGTGAGCTTGTGCACAATGCCTTATGGTGGGCGGGACCGTGCTGGTTAACCCAAGGTAGTGATACTTGGCCTACGGATACAGCTGTTGTCACATCAAATGAGGAGAAGGTCGTTATGGAGAAGGAGCAACGGAAGGTAGCTCTTTCCGCTGAAGAGAGAGCTCCAATCGAACCAACAATAATTGACTCTTTACTTAATCGTTATTCATCATTTCAAACAATCGTTAACATTTTGGCATTTGTATATCGTTTTATCAATAACTCTAAAAACCCAGCTCAAGCTAATCGTAATAATTTCATTAATAACGTTGAAAGACATAACGCATTATTAAAAATCGTTAAACATGTACAGAGTCAGGTCTTTTCGAACGAAATTGCTAATCTTAAATCGAACAAACCTTTATCGAAACCTTTTCGAAAACTCAATCCATTTATCGATCGATTAGGTATTCTCAGGGTGGGCGGTAGAATTTCACGCGCAGGTTTAGAATACGAACAAAGGCATCCAGCCTTTCTACCGTCTGATCATCCATTAACGTTTTTAATTATCGACAACATTCATCGTAACTACTTGCATCCGGGCATCAATACTACGCATTTCTTACTTCTTCAACAATTTTGGATCATATCGGCAAAACGTACTGTACGCAATCGTTTAAGTAAATGTATACAATGCTATCGAACCAATCCGAAGCCATTACAACCGTTTATGAGTGATTTACCGTCATACCGTGTTAATCAAGTCAAACCATTTTCTATAGTAGGCGTCGATTTCGGCGGACCGTTTCGTATTAAATTAGGCCCACATCGAGGTGCTAAGATTGAAAAGGCTTGCCTTTGTCTTTTTATTTGTCTTACAACAAAAGCAGTACACCTCGAGGTGGTGTCTACACTGTCCACTGACGCATTTATAGCTGCGTTACGACGCTTTGTGGCACGCCGTGGTCGATGTAACGTGATACACGCGGATTGTGGAACAAACTTTATCGGTGCAAGAAATCAATTATCGTCTCTTATGCATCAAGCTTCTAATTTAGAAAAGATCGAATTTAAGTTTAATCCTCCATCAGCTCCTCATTTCGGTGGTGTATGGGAAATTCAAATCAAGGCGGCTAAATCTCATTTACTTCGTGTAGTTGGTGATCAAGTTCTTACGTTTGAAGAACTTACAACGCTTTTCGTGCAAATCGAAGCAGTATTAAATTCGCGACCGCTTTGTCCAATCAGTTCGGATCCAAATGATCTATCGGTCTTAACTCCAGGCCATTTCCTTACCTTAGAGCCTTTGACAGCTGTCCCTGATGAAGATCTATCAAATGTTAATATAAGTCGGCTTCATCGGTGGCAGTTGTTACAATCATTTCACCAGAGTTTTTGGTCCAAATGGAAACACGAGTATCTTAACTCACTAACACAACGCGCCAAATGGACTAAGGATTCTAAACCGCTTCAGATAGGCTCAATGGTGATAATTAAGGATGAAAATCGTGCGCCACTACAATGGTCTCTTGCCAGAGTAGTGGATCTTTTACCCGGTTCTGATGGTGTAGCTCGGATTGCAGTAGTTAAAACAGCGAAAAATCATATAATTCAAGGACCGTTGGTTAAGTTATGCCCTCTACCAATCGAGGACTAGCTTAAATCGTTTATCTTTCTTTAGTATCGTAAGGTATCTAGACATTAAGTTATCGTTAGCAATAAGATATCGTGTCTGTGTAACATCTATCGTGTTATACAGAATCAATTAGTTAGGTAACTAGTTTTTATCGTAATCAATAAGTATCATCAATAATTATGCGGATCATTCTTATCGTTCTCGTTCCCATTATGTTCTATTTATCGTCTGACCAGAAAATACCATAGGCATTTTGGTGGGCGGGATGTTTCGTTACCGTGTAATTGATCGTGGTGTCTATTATCGATGTTTGGCACAGAGTATGCAAACAAAGGTTGTCAAATTATTTTGCAACTGTCATGCACCACGACAGTCGAGACCTTAATCTGTGGTCGACACTTGTACTTCCGCATTCGATCGAGCCGCTCCTCTGCTGTGTGCGCGCGCGGCGGCTATTGAAACACGTGTATCGCATCGGATGATTGGGCGCAAATTCATCGAGTGCTGCAGCATCTCAAGGTACGTGGTGCATTGTTTTTGCTGCTCACTATATTCCGAACATCGATTTTGTGTTAACGTAATTTTCCCTAATGTAGTAGAAGCCACCCGCTATTTCGGCTTGGTGCGATTCTACAATATGTGATAAGAGGTCAACCTTATTATAATTTTGCATATAAATACTGGCCGATTCAACGAGCACGTATCACAGAGTGTTTCAAACCCGTCAAGATGTACCGCGTATTTGTTTTGCTGTGTACATTCCATTTGTCACATGGCTTCTTTTTTTGTCCCCATGTGCGGCTGCAAGCGGAGCAACTACAGCAGAGCGTCTACAACTTGCAGGCGCAACTGGCGAACGAACATGCGTCCTGCCAGTGGCAGGTAGCGCAGGTGCAGCAAAATGTGGCTGTTACATCACAGAACGCACAAACACAAATAAATCAGTGCCACGAACTAAAGAATCAACAGGCAGCGTCACATCAGCAACAAGAACAACAACTTAACCAACAGATAACGCAACTACAAGCGAATTTGGCTGAACAACAACGGGCCGCACAAACAGGAACGCAATGCCAGCAACAGGTAGGCGCTTTACAGCAACAAGTATACAAGTTGCTAACAAACGAACAAGAACTTAAAAAGCAGATAGAAGAGCAGCAGCGGAAATTGCTTGAACAAGAACAAAACGCAAAATTACAACATGATCAGTGCCAACAGCAACTACAACAACAGATCGCGTTGCAAAAAGAGCTAGAAAATAAAATGAAAAATCAAGAACAACAGTCACAGAAAAACTGCGCAGGAGTTCTAGAATTTATCACACAAACAGAACGAGCTAAGTGTCAGCAAGAACTACAGAAACAGCTAGATTTACAAAAGCAACAAGAAAACACAACGAAACAACAAGAACAAGAGTTACAAAAGCTCGAGTTGGAAAAATCTTTGTCCCCCAACAAAATGCCTCGAAACAAAACTTTTGATCACCTCGGCTCGTTTTTGAACGAATTGGACTTTTTACAATGTAATAACGACGTTTCCACAACTGTGGCTCAAGATTCCTATAAACTTACTTACCGTCTGCCGAAAAAACTCACCGATGACGATATGGAAGTTAAAATTAATAACAGAGTGATTTACGTAAAGGGCAGTGAAGGTTCGACAGTTTTGTTTGAAAGCGTTGAATTATTGCCGGCCGGTTTAAATGTGAACTCGACCAATTGGCAGATACGGGGAGATAATATGGAAATATTTATTCCATTTAACCTGCTTAAAACTGCCAATAAAATTAAATCATGTATTGCAGATAATCCAGCGATTACAATAGAATCTCCAGAGAGTACTTTTATCTTCAGAAAGAAACCATAATAACACTGAACACATAGCATTGCATAACCATGGTTGATAAATCTAAATTCATTTATGTTTACTCTTTTTAATAAAAAGTATAAAAGCAAAACTGTGTATACAAATTATTTGAAATCTTCCCTAAAATGATTTTTAATTCTTTTACTTATACTTTCATTATATTTATCTTCCAGTATCGTTGACATTTTTCATTTGATATTGAACTTAATTATACTTTTAATATAAAATTACGATATTTTTATATAGATAGAGACGCTAGTTGAAGCGATCATTCTATTTTCCAAATTAAGCTAAGGTTATGACAAAGGTTAATTGTTACTTAGAAAATATCCCTACAAACGCAGATTATAATACCTATAATATGACAAATATTTGTTTTCATTATTCAAAAGATACATTGCATAGCGACAGGGATCGCATCATCACCTATGTATTCTATTTATTTTAGAAACGCTTTTGAATCATCATAGATAGATTAAAATAGTACCAAATCAGAAATCAGAAATAGTTTCTTCAGAGAAGAGCCGATACCAAACTCTTTAGTTTTAAATCACTTTTAACATAATATTGTTTCACACATAATTATAGAAGAAAGATTAGATGGTTGGTTCATAACGATTTTACTCAAATTTCACAAACAGAAAGCTACACTATTCCTAAGAGACAGTTTCCCAGGCGGAGGCGGGACGTAATTCTACATAGTTTTCCGCCAGCGGCTTCGACCGTGTAGTCAACGATAAACCCGCATAGCACAGCTCCCATTCCCCTGGGATTTCTCAAGTCCAAATTTGAAATAAATCCATGCAGTACTTTTTGAGTTTAGCCCGGATATACACACAGACAAACAGATAATCAAACAGACAAAATTCTTAAAACTATATTTTTGGCTTCGGTATCGGTTATAGATCACGCCAAGTATTCTTAAAAAAAAAATCAATGTACAGTTTTGACTTTCCTACGATATAATTATGTCTAGATTTGATAACATATGGACTACAAAATGACTGAATATAAATTAATGACCTTGAAGTATTTAAGACAATGATAAAACATCCGGCTGACTCAAATGACCTGATGAATATCGGAATAAACTGTCTCAGTATCTCGTATCTTGAAACTGAACTTAATCATTGGAGCTTAATTGGAATGCATTAATTTTCGTCACGTTATATAGACAGATGGATTAACAGATGACAGCAAACAAAATTATAGATTGACCTGCGTTTTTAGGGTTCTGTACCGAAACGGTAAAACGGGACCCTATTACTCAGACTTCGTTGTTTGTTTGTCTGTCTCCAGGCTGTATCTCATAAAACGTGACAGCTAGAAAGCTGAAATTTTCACAAATTATGTATTTCCGTTGCCGCTATAAATTGTATAACAACAAATACTAAAAATTAAATTCTATATATTGTATATTAAGGGGGGGTCCCCATAGTACGGAACTCTTCGTGCGCGAGTCCGACTCGCACTTGGCCGGTTTTATTTAAACATTATCTACATATTATTATCAAATTTTTCGCGGACCGTATTATAAATTACACTAAACTTGGCACAGATGATAACGATGTAACGGTGAGATATAGGATCTTGCTAATTATTTATTATAATATTATGAAGAGTAAAAAAAAGCCTTAAAAGCCTTCTTCCACCTCAAAACCGGCAATACGTTCCCTAATGCTGTGAACTGTCATGGGCGGCGACTATCACCTACCATCAAGTGGGTCGCCTGCTCCCGTAGACAGAGAAACCAATAGACAAATTGATAGTTTATGTCGCATTCACACAAGAAAAAGAGCAACTTATGCCGGTGTTGTGTAAAGAAATGAGAGAGAACGATAAAATTTTTTGTTTCACCCAGCGTGCCACTTTTTTCAAGAAAAGAAACCTACTTTGCTAAACAAAGTTTGACAGCTAACTATCGTCTTCCCTAAAAATATAGTTTTTACATGTTCTAAGTTACGTAATTCATGGTATGTTTGGTTTTTAATGATTTAGACTTACTGTTAATACCTTATAAAATAATACCATGGTGCGGTGTAGCGTTAAAGGGTGTTAAAGTGATAGTGGAACGAAAATGCCTGGATTGTCTTTTCACTCGTAAGTATACAACTCTTTATCAGTTTATAGGCCTTCATGATATTTCAGCGTGTTAATATATTGTGTATCACGTGCTGTTGACTTGAATACATTGTTTAAAAACCACAAAAATAACAATTATAAATTTTAACCTAAAAAATTTTGTGTTGCCAACTTTTCTACAAATTGTTACCCACTATTATGGGAAATAATAATATATATTCTGCAGTGTGTATTTAATTAAATATCTGAAATATTCAATGGCTTGTTCCAGTTTTCCTGAACCGGATAATTTACGACAAATTTGGATTGTAGCTACAGGATGAACAGATTGGAAACCAAAACCGAAGGTTAGAAAGTATTACGGCAATCACCACCACCGCGACGCTGCCCCGCCGAAGACAATGGACACTCTTGGTTCCAACTTCCAACATTGAACCGGAGGGACGTAGTTAATTAAGTTAGAGATAATTTAAATGTAATTTTTTTATAACAATAAATTATTATTAAGTAAATTTCGTTTTTTTTGCGCGTTCGCGGGTCGGTCAATATAGTTAACGTGTGTATCTGTTAATACTTACGAAAATAAACATTCTTTTATTTTTTTTATTTTATTTTATAAAAAATAATGAACAATCGAGTTTTCATCTACATTATCATTACATACACATTTTTATATGGGATTATGATAATGATATATATTATACATACTAGTGGTCCACCCCGGCTTCGCCCGTGGTACATATTTCGCAATAAAAGGTAGCCTATGTCCTTTCTCAGGTATCAAAATATCTACATACCAAATTTCATGCAAATTGTTTTAGTAGTTTAGGCGTGATTGAGTAACAGACAGACAGACAGAGTTACTTTCGCATTTATAATATTATATAGTATGGATTATATAATATATAGGTATGTGTATATACATAATATGTATTACCCATCTAAAAGTAATATGTTTATTATATACTAGCTGCGCTCCGAAAACCATACATACATATGTACATACATAATTACAAACATTTTCTCTTTATAATATTAGTATAAACATGTAAGTATGTAATGTGGATATCTCATTATTATCCACTTATGTTATGTGAATAATGATATTGAGAGATTTGTATCTTACAAATTGCGGGGTAAATTTTCCCTCACATGGTAACCCTAAATATTGTGACGTATTCTTTTTTATCTCTTTCTGCGACACGCATTGCCGGTGTCTATTGGATTCTCTGTCTACGCCTGCTCCATTGCCGGGGTTGCAATAAAAAAAAAAAAAAAAGTTTGTTTGTTTGTTTGAACGCGCTAATCTCAGGAACTACTGGTCCGATTAGAAAAATTCTTTCGGTGTTAGATAGCCCATTTATCGAGGAAGGCTATAGGTAATCTATCATCACGCTAAGACCAACAGGAGCGGAGCACTGCGGGTACAAACGCGAGGCACAGCTAGTATTTCATATATCATAAGATATATATGTACATAATTAGTTTTTTAAAGATGCAGTTAACATGTTGGAGTTATATTATATTGATTAATGTTCTTAAGTGTCCCTATCTCCGCTTGTTAACATAATTTTGAATAGCATTATCAGAATATTAACAAAGCCATTACCGATCTCTGGAAAGTCCAATATGGAGGTCACATAATATCACGACACTGAAAATCACAGGGGAATACCAGTGTAAATTAATAATAAGGCGTTATCTAAGACGTATTAATAAGTTTATTCACTGTAAACAATTACAAATTCCCCAAGGTTCTTGATATAACTATATTACATTTTAATATACTTAAATACTATTCCCCTTTTTAATTTTCTTTTTTTTTTAGATTTATATTTTAGTATGAATATCACATCTTGAAAAGGTATTTGGGTAAAGTTGGCGTCGTGATGAACTTTCGTGGCCAATAATCAAACTTGGATTTTTTAAAAGAGCAATATATTGTAAGCAAAAGTTATTATGGACACAAATCTCGAAACGTATTAGGAACAGAGATATTTGGTTTTGTATTATTCATTTACCTTGCATATAGATAATTTTTTAAAAGACTAGCAAACCGGGCGAACTCCGTTTCGCCACCAGAGACACCTTTTCTTTGCTATAAACCTCACGGAGCCCAAGACCTTTCTAACGAACGCAAAACCGTGGAAATCGGTTCGTGCATTCTGGAGTTATAGCGTCAGGAAGGAAAACCCGACTTATTTTTATATAGTAGATTTTTCTGAGTTTTTTAGGTTTCTTCTTTATTTATTTAAGAATTCTAATCAAAACGATGTATATGAACGCTTATTCATATCACTACATAGTATAAAACAAAGTCGCTTTCCCTGTCCCTATGTCCCTATGTCCCTTTGTACGCTTAAATCTTTGAAACTACGCAACGGATTTTGATGCGGTTTTTTATAATAGATAGAGTGATTCAAGAGGAAGGTTTATATGTATAATAACATCCATCAAATAGTGGAGAAGTACTGTTATTTTTGAGGTTTCTAATGTGATGTCGTAAAAAATTACATTTTTTCCGCTTACATTGCAAACGCAGGCTGAACCCTACGAGTTTTATCAAAATAATGTACTAAGTATTATACACATTGAAAAGGTCAACAGAAAAGTCCGCGGTGGTATATGTCTATCTCTTATGGATAACCCACAATAACTTTTTTTTGTCATTTACTTTTTACGACAAATAATGGCTAATTTTCGAAGCGATTTTAACCAATACAGCATTAATCCTTAACCATTTAAATACCTTGAATACATTGTTCATTTAATATAGATCTATATGGCCCTTTACACCGTATGATTTAAGTGAATATTTTCGAAGATATTACAGATTTAAAAATTGCGGGACGTAGCGTTTGCGGCGGTACCGGCCGGCCGCCAGGCTATATAATATATACCCGTGCGAAGCGGGAGCAGGCCGCTATGTTTTTATATACAACGTTCACAGTTTTTCTGTAGTGTATTTAGTATCAGCATTGCACCCGTGCGAAGCCGGGGCGGGTCGCTAGTACGCAATATATTGCTCTTTTAAACAATCCAAGTTTCATCACTGGCCGCGAAAGTTCATCACGACGCCACCAGCCCATACAAAAGTACCCAATCCCCTTTGTTTATTTATTATTATTTTATCCCATTTATTTATTTATTATTTTATTATTTGTCTGGTATAATCTAAAGCTAAATCTGGTATATCTGGCATAATTTATATGAAGCTTCAAATATCAAGAGTAACGCTTAGAGAAATGGTAGTAGCGGAACAGAAATAAATCATGAATACTAACATAATATTATCTTTTAAAGCAATTTAATTTAATTATTGTCACAATCGAATGAATCGACTAACAATTCAACCGATCACTTATCACGAAATAAAAGGTCCATGTTGACAGTTCATGCTCATGAAGTTCTCTATTTTTTACTCCAAAATGTTCTGAAGGTAATTATATTTTTCATTGATGGATACCGCCCACTCGTTGTGCATAATTAATTTTCATACTCTCCGCAAACTATTCATAATCGGTTAGTGAAAAAAATAATTGACGAAAATATTTTTTTTAGGCTGGCTGACAACTTTGACTTATCATGTGAAGAAAATGATTGACGGAAGATTTTTCTCTATTCAAAAATATTCAATAAAAGAAAATTGTCCTTTTTCTACATTGTCGCCTTTAGTACACCTACGCAATCGTATGCGGCAGCGAGTCTCTGCGGAACTACTGCGTAGCGAAATATCTGCGGAACGTTAGTACACAGCAATGTTTTCGCAACTTTTTCGCAATGATATGCCATTGTAATTTTCGACGACTGCAGGTGCAGACGTAATTTTTGTACGTATTTTTAAATTCTGCGTGTCCAATTGCGTATAATACGGGATAATCTCGAATAGAATGCAAAAATAATTCAGTATTTTCGGCATCCATGGTGCGAAAATCTGTCCTCACCGACAGATCGCGAGCTGACGCATTGCGATGCGAAACATCACTAGCGAAACGTATGCGTCTGTGTAAAGGCCATTTCGCGGGTCCTTGCGAAACAATACTGACAAGGACGCAACTATTTCATCTATCTATGTGCTAGAGTGAGACATATCATATGCGAAAATCTGCCATACTACTTACAGATATTTCGTTGTTTCGCTGCCGCATGCGAGTGCGTAGGTGTACTAAAGGCGATTATCATTTCAAAATACTTACAATGTAAAAGTTTAAGTTTAATTTTCTATCCGAACTTTAATCCAATGCGCTTTACAATACATATTCAAGCCAATTAAATACTCACGTAAACTTGAATCGATTTATCGTGAGTGTCGAGTTGAGAGCCTATTACAGCATTAAGGAATATATGGAAGATAAAAACCCATGGAGGGTTATCGCGTAAAAACCACAGCCCCCCTAGACAAGTGGCTTTCTATTAGCGTAAAGTTCAATAGAATAGATTATGAATGTATGAGATTGACGTTTGATTACGACGACGACGACGATTGATTACGTCAATCTCATACATTCATAATCTATTCTATTGAACTTTACGCTAATAGAAAGCCACTTGTCTAGATTGCTATGACAGTTCTCTGGCATATTATGATAATATACAGTTACATATTTTGTAAAATTAAATTGTAATACTGATATGATTTAAAAGAGCAACTATGGAGTTTCTTGCCGGTTCTTCTCCATAGATACTGCTTTCCGAATCGGTGTAAATGTAAAAAAATATGTATTGACGTTTCAAAAGTGCTTCTCGAAGAAGTCTAATTGAATAAATAAATGTTTGAGTTTGAGTTTATCGAGCACCGAGTCGTGTGGATAGATCATTACTTACGTCCAAAAGACAAAACACTTTAATTTTGTGAAAAGTATAATCAACTGCAACCATTATTATAACTGATATACAATAAACAACTGGAGACTCACAATCACGCTCAAAACTCCGCCTACACATAAGGCAGAGTTTTCTAATGAGCGATACAATAGACTTTGGACACTACTGACACGAAATAAGATGTTAATTTCAATTGATGTTTTATACACGGCTGATGGCGAGCTATACCCATTTTAATAGGCGATTTTAATGTCTATAATACGTCAATGATTAATCTATATATAAAAAAGAATCCCAATTTCCCTTGGTCACGGCATCACGCGTGAACGGGTGGACCAATTTCGATAATTATTTTTTTATTATATTCCTTAAAGTACGATAATGGTTCTTATGGAGAGAAAACTTAAATATATAACAACGGGCGAAGCCGGGGCGGACCGCTAGTTAATTATTAACGAACAAATAAACTGACCGGTCGCTAGTTGTTCGCTCCCGGCCGCGCTCGGGCGCGTGTCGTCTTGCTTCTTCCAACTGACCCAGTTTTATCCTGCAAATACATATATTTTATGTTCATAACATAAAAAGATATTTGATTGTAAGCGAAATATGAGTCATTTTTTGGAAATTGTTGGGTTCGATTCCCACCCGGGGCAAATATTTGTGTGATGAACATAGATGTTTGCTCTGTGTCTGGGTGTTAATTATCTATATAAGTATTTATTTAAAAATTATTTATGTATGTTTATCAGCCATCTGGTTTCCATAACACAAGCGAAAGCTTAGTATGGGATTAGATTGTGCCATGTGTGAAAATTGTACTAAAAAAAAATTGGTTGTCTGTTAAGTCGGTTTACTGGCGATAGTTGAACGTGACAACGTCCGATTGTGCTTTTTTGTCGCTCGTTCGGCGCTCTCGCTTGCACTTCAAGCCTTACGTGGAACGCCTCAGAGCGAGGTAACGCCACATGAGTCATGTTTTTTCGTGCGTGCAGCCGGCTATCGAATTATAAGACGTTGTCACGTCAATATTTATTTATTTATTTATTTATAAAATGGAACCTGTTAGCCAACGCGTCAAAGTGATGTCTATCAGCTCTGCGCCGCTCGTTGAGCGACGACATTAGTTCCTGCACTCGCGGGTCGTGAGCGTCCAACTTCAATTTCTTGCTTTTCTTACCTGGAAGTATTTCAAATAGAAAGCGTTTTATTTGCCACCATGTAAAAAAAGTATAAATCTTCGTAATATAATACACAGAACAAAAAATTAATTAATATTTATTGAAGTGAAACTTCTTTATCGGGGTTAGAAAAAAATTTTGTGTAACATTTTTTCGTTACGCGCCATAATTTTCTTATCCCTACCACGCATGATTCGACGTATTTCTGTAAAGTTGCATATTACAGTAAATTATTTTTTGAAAAATAAGGTCATAAAGAAGTTTCACTTCTTACGTGTGTACTCTAGTGCACGCACACATTTTTTTTATTAAACGAGGTTGTTTAACAACCTCGTATAATAATTGGATTTTGTTCAGGACAATGTCTGTGTAGGATACAAGTCATCTAATTTTGTCTACCAAACCAAACAGAGGTTATATATTCAGGTAGAATTCTTAAAAAAGTATTGACAACAGAATTAATAACAAATATCTAAAAAATCTTAATGTAATTCAACAATTTATATATCAATTACATAATCATACAAGAATAGATGCAAACGCGTAAACAACTAGTGAAATTTTGCTTCACTCAAAGAAGTAGAAAATGCCAAAATAATAATCCTCTTTATCTACAGTTATTTTTCTACTTATCCAATACAAAATTCACTAACTCTTCTTTTTCTTAACAGGCTCGCTATCCGAATCGCTGGAGCTGCTCGACGAGCTGCTGCTGCTGTCCTTCTTCCTCTTACTCTTCTTCTTCTTCTCCTTTCTCTTCTTTTCTTCCTTGGGCGGACTCTTGGTCTTCGTGTGGAAGCCATCTTTGTTGAATGTTATAGTGTGTGCCGTGTAGGCGTGGTTCTTGTCGTCGATAGATTTGTTCTTCTTGCCGCGAGTTTTTTCGAATGCTTTTTGCCGGTCCGACATCCAGTCGGTTTCCCAGTGAGGGTTTTGTTCTACGAAGTTCTGGAATCAAATTAATATATTGGAATTATACGTAACAAAATAGTATTACAATTATACCATTATAAAAAACATTTTAGCTACATAAATTCGATAGTGTAATTTGTCTTTCACGCAACAATCGATTGACGCATCTTTATCTTTTGGTAATGTGTGGAAGAGCCATTAGGTGTCATAGTAAAAAATAGAACATGTACGAAATCTTTATTTTTTAACTAATCGTATTAATCAACACACAATCACAGCTTCAGAATTCTCGAAAAAGACATTTTAATAATAAGATTTAAGAAATAAATACAAAGAAATATTACCGTGTAGTTCTTAGCGTGTATGATGGATTTGAGATGAGCGGATGCACAGTGCAAGTCACCAATGAACTGGTCACACAACTTGCAGTACCACGCTGTGGACGGCACAAAGAACTGCAGACCTGTATATACAAGAAAATTTATTCAAAACTCAAACTCAAACATATTTTATTCATTCAATTAGACTTCTTATAGAAAACTAACTTTTGAATCGTCATTACATATTTTTAACATCTACCACTTATTTATGAAAATTTTAACAAAGTCGATATTCCTTTATCTTAATTTGTGCTTGGTATAAACAATAATATAACAATAATGGTATAAATGTATAATCGATTTAATAATTAATAATCTATGTAAAACATTTTTAAAAATTGTACGCCACATGGCAGATCACAGCGGATCACCTAATACCTGTATATAATACCTGTGACTCACAATAAATAATTTTTGAATTTTGAATTTTTTATTCTTTTTTAATATTTTCATTTCAAATATTTTTTATACTTTTACATAAAAATTAAAATATTTAATTGCTAATTAACTTAAAGGAAATTTTTCAAAATATTTTCAGCTTCTAAACAATCATGTAAGCAAGTACATAATATAGTCAATCGATACATAAGTTGAAACACATCAATAAGATCATTAGATTAGCAACTCGCCTTTGATAGGTGTTCTCTTTGTAGGAGCGGATGAAAACGTTTGAAATCCTTCATTAACTCCCGTCACAGAATGCCACGGCGCTTCCATGTGTGCTGCTGCACTTCTGCAATAATACAACATTTAAATTAAAGTTATAATGTCGAGTCATATACGTGATTTTTTATAGGAGTTCCACAAGGATGTAACCTTTGATATTCCTTAACCATAACATTGATGAATGCCATCATTTCATTTAGCAAATAATTATTAATAGTAGAAAATAACTTACTTATGATGCGCCGCCGAATGTAAATGATTCAGGTAGTCCTTAGCGGTCGGAGGGAACTCGTTGCACACACGACACCAATGCATCTCCGGGTCGTAGTACACATAGTTGAATTTATTGTTCGACGGCGACCTATAATGAGTTCTCTAGTTAATTTTCCGTCCAAATTAAATTAATTAATAAATATTTATATATATTACACATTAAATATTACCAACGAACCGATCATAAAAACGCTATGTGAAGTGATTCATTTCAAAGATGGAGTATGGAACGCAATGTTATGTAATAATCTTGTACTGAAAACAAAAGGGTAAATAAAACTCAAGAGGAATTGATCACATTTAATTGCCAAATAAAATTACAAATACTTATAATATTATTTACACATCTACAGTAAAATAACAATTGTTCATAAACAAAGTACAAAAGTATTATATAAACTTATAAATCTAATATTCTTATTCAAAGCAATTAACAAAATATAGCTTTCAATCATAAAAACATCTTCCATTGTGGTTGTCTCATCCAGGGGCTCACCACAATCAAATCATCCTCCGAAATAGTTGTCTCGAAGCACTGTATCAAAGCTAAAGCCATTGTGTCGTAGAAGCAAATCATTCCCTCTATAAATTGAATAATAATAAAACTATACATTACTTACCTTAAAAAAGAAGAAAATAAAAACAGATATATCAAACTTTATTCAGAATAAAAACATTTTGAAATTTTGCTTATATATTTTATTGCAAGTACCAATTAATAATATAAAAAAAATCGTAAAACAAACCTGGACTTTCGCTTAGAGCCGCGATCAGGCGAATCGTCAGATACCGGTATCTCTGCAGCCTCCTCACCGATGATGCCGTTCAACATATCTACCACATTGTTGATCGTCTTCAGTTTATTCTGTATCTCCAACTAGACAAACGCAAGGCAAGTTGATGCAAGGTAAGACAAAACTTTCATTTGTGAACAAGCACCATAAGTAGGCAAGCATGAATTTCTTTAATAAAAATTTACAGGTAGCATATAAAGAAATTGATTCATATATGTTATATTTTATAAGCATAACTAAACCAAACCTGCAGCTTAGTATTTTCCTTTAGAAAGCGTTTAGTATCGGGACTAGGCGAGCGTTTAGAATCGCCCCGAAGCTCGTTCCGTTGATCTTTCAATGTGTCCAATTCTTTTTTGAGGATTGCACTTTTCTTTATGTAGTCCTCCCGTTGTTTCGATAGAGCAGCTTTCTGGTGACGCATTTCCGATTCGATGGCCGCTGTGGCAAAATTTAAATGTCAGTCAAACGCCGTTGTTATATGTACTAGCAGTAGTTAAAAATTGTATAATAACAGACTTATCTATGATGTACCCAAATTTCATTTAAGCCAAATAATCAACTTTCAAGTCATTCCAGGGGATGAATAATAAAAGTTTACTCAGTAAATAACAACTCAATACCTGAAAAAAATTACACATAAATCAGCAACAAGAGGAAGTGTATGATGGTTTTTTTTAATCAAATGGTTTAAAAAGCAAGATAGTCTTTTAAGTCTCATTCAATGTTGATCAGCTGATATAAAATCAAAACCTTATCATTTGTAGCAATGAGTTATTAAATCAATATTTTTTTTTAATGAAAAGTTCATATTTAATAATTCCGATTCAAAATATTTTTAGTCTATGAAGGCGCAGATGAAAAGAAACATGCTTATTTCACAGCAAAGACTCCATGAACATGTGCAGATGCCCATCTGTATCAAAGAAGATTCTTAACCATCCTTACCTATGGTAAAAAGACTGTCTCTGACTGATTTCTAAAAGTAAGGCACTTAGGGTTGCCAAGGGTCAATAGATTCCAATATAACTTTCTTATGATGCCCAAAATACATAAACTAATATCATAAAGATTGGTTTTGTTGTTTGAATACAAATCTCAGGAAGTACTTGCCAAATTGAAATTGTTTTTCATCATTGTATATGTATTTTATGCTTGAGTATGACTACTTTTTTAAATTGATGAATTTAATTATCAACATATTTTTTTATTTTTAGTTTTTGATCATGTAGGTAGAATAGCTAAGAATTAGTTCAATTAATTTTTTTATTTTTATTTCAATAATTTCATTGTACATTTACAGTGTACTTAGTTTTATTTTTAAAATATTTCATTTTGTGTAATTTCAAAGCAAAATTTATGATTTGAAGTTCAACTTTTTTTAACATATAATAGAGAATATAATATAAGAATTGTAATATCTGGGATAAATATAAAATTAGATGAAATGCATACTTACTTTTATCATGACGAAACTGCCACAAATGCATATAAAATACATTATCAGTAGTATTACACAATGAATCGCGAGTAATAAGTCAATGCAAGAAACATAAAATTACCTTCTTTCTTGATCTGATCCTCAACATTATAAACCTGCTGTGGTGGTGGTGGTGGTAGCGACATCTGGTTCCAGGAGGCCATCTCGCTGGAAGCTGGTGGTGCAGCAGGTGCGGGTGGAAACTCATCATACTGCCCAGAGTACGGGGGCTGGTAGTTGTGGTTGAAGGTAGACTAAAGAAATAATACAATTTAACGTAAATTATGTCATACTAGCTTTCAGCCCGCGGCTTCGACCGCTTTGTCTACAACATAATAAATTATATACTAAAACCTTCCTCTTGATTCACTCTAACTATTAAAACCTCATCAAAATCCGTTGCGTAGTTTAAAAGATTTAAGCATACATAGGGACAGAGAAAGCGACTTTGTTTTATACTAGTGATTAGCGGGGTTGTGATGATGAAATGTAGGTTTTAAGTAATTTGTACTGATGATTTTTTAAGAATTCACAATTTAAGTATAAACTGCTTGATATCTTATAAACAAACTGGTCAACTTTAATTTTTTAGACATTTGTTTAGTAGGACGCTCTAACTGCTAACTAACCAATTTGCAAGCAATATTGTTCCTGTCATAATAGTTTTTAGCAGTTATTTTATTTGTCCAATACATCCATACTAATATTATAAATGCGAAAGTAACTCTGTCTGTCTGTCTGTTACTCAATCACGCCTTAACTACTGAACCAATTTGCATGAAATTTGGTATAGAGATATTTTGATACCCGAGAAAGGACATAGGATAGGTTTTATCCCGGAAATCCTACGGGAACACGCGGGCGTAAAGCTAGTATTCAATAAATTGAAATCCATATTTTAACATATCTCATACCTTTCGCTTTAAGCATCAACATTGTTAATTTTGTATTGACAAATAGGTTAATACCATTTGTAGCTAAGCTTGTTGGTAGCATTTTTTAGTTTGCATTGTTGACATAACAAACAGTTTTGATAGAATAATTGGCGAAACCTTAATAATATTGGATAGAAAATTATTAAACAAACATATGCGTACATCTTGTGAGAAATTGGATGCCGGCGCCGTGTAATTATTCTCTTGTTGAAACTGATTGTCCCAAAGCTCGCTTGGCTCGGGCAGCTTAGATATTTCGCTAAGTATATTGTCGTCTATAATATCCTTATCGGGCTTGCGAGGTGACCTGCTTCGCCGTTTATCTTGCTCCCTGTGAGGGCTCCTACTACGCTTCCTTGTCGGCTTCTCGTACCGCCGATACGCATCCCAATTACGATCGCGGTTGTAGTAATCTTTTCGACCCATGTCACGAGACATATTTATTGTTGTATATTCAAAACACGATTAGTACAATGATTTAAAATATCAGAGGCATGATAAATAAATGCGAAAATAAAAGTTTTCAACGCTGATGCGCATGCTGATGCGCTGAAGCCAAAATTGACAGATGACAATCGTCATAGACAAATAGTAGTGTTGCTGTATTCAATAAATTAAAAATTTCGCATGTGATAAAATCTTAGGATAAAATATTATGCTCTGGATAAAATTGGACTCAATAATATGTATAAGAAAATAAATTATAGCCTTAACTTATTAGAAACCGGGGTCCGGGGGCTATGCTATCTATATTCTCATTTAATCTCATCTCAAAGTTTAAACGGACAGGCTATCTAGGTATAACAAAAAGTTGTTGAAATAGCATTTTGATATTCGTGATGTTAGGCCACTGTTATATTATGCTTTTTTTTCATTTTATTTAAAGCAGTGAGGCAGTTTATTTAATTAAATACAGCCACGAGTACTTTTTGATAGGCAACTTATCAATGGCATTTGTTCTTATATTATATTTGATGATGAAAAGTACGGATAAAAAATACGTCTCACCTGGTTATTAGATGGGTGATAGTCGATCTTAATTTTTAATTTGTATCTTAAACTAATAGAAAAGATATCATCCTGGCAATACGTTTTAGCAAACTTTTTGGGTAGAGTATTTTGATATTTTCTAATAGGTACACAAAGTAATATACCTACTACATACATAGGTATAATAACTTTGATGTGGTAGAAACACATAAGTATTAGGTATATTATAATATTTCCATGGGTAGAAATAAAAATTATGATATTATATGCGACGGAATTTTTTCCCTTATTTTTTTATTGCGTTAAGCAATCTCAGTTTTTGTCATTTTGAAAATGTTTTGAAATTCGTTAATTTCATTAATAATCTATGGAAGTGCCGAAAAGAGAATTGTGTGCCGGTTGTGAATTTAACTATTTTTTTTATAAACGTATGAGTGAGGACACTCATACGTTTATAAAAAAAATAGTCTTGCAATTATAAAAAAGTATACCTATACATAAACTATGTATTATGAATATTTGAATATGAATCGCTTACTTACAGAAATCTACACTGTTCAGAATTTACATGGGCCATTTATAGTAGTTCAAATACCTATAATACTTCTTAGTGCTAAGGAATTGTTAGAAACTGTATTCTCGAAAAAACTTAAAATAAAATTGTACTTATGTAACTAACTATGTGTGCACAAAGCAGGCGAATTCTTATAAGTATCAACAAATCCATTTTAAATATTAAGTATAAACAAATCGATAAAAAATCTATCCCATATCTACAAATCACAATTCACACCATATTTTACTTATGACCTTAACCTTCAGCTTTTTTCCAAACTCATTACAATAACGCATGTCGCTTATACGTACCTTAAACTTATACATTGCTTACAATTTTCCGGCTGAAAGAAGTTGTGATGTTGAGATCACGGGTCGTTGCACCTCAATGGCGGGGAAGCAAAACCACTGACACAGCTGAAGCGCAGCCATTGTCGCGCGCCTGCACAGAACGCATGCGCGGCTGTTGAAGTTACCGCGAAAAGACAATCGGATGAGTTCGCCGCGAAAAAGTTTCTATATATTTTTGTAAATATTATTTTTGATATTATTGAAAAATATATAAATCATAATTTTTACATAGTTTGTTGAGTGTTTGTGAATCATTTTAAACATGAAGTATAAGGTGAGTTTTGAATTACCCTCAATTTGTGTATTTCTGAACGATTAATGTTTACTTATTATATGTCTAGGTATATATTTTGAAAGTAGCTTGTATGATTGAAATGAAGAGAATTCGCAAAGATATTCCTGTATGTAGGCAATTTATAGGAACAATATTAAACTTACACGAACTTTAATCAAAACATCCAACTCGGTAGGTAGGTATATCCTACCCGCAAATTTCTGATATTGTGAAGAAAGGAAGAAAGTATAAAGTTTTAATTTTTTAAACCTTAATTATTATAAACGTTTGTTTGATTGGTTTATATGAAAATGGATGCAACTTCTTAATAATAATATAATGGCACTAAAAATTCTTGACAATAGACAAAACGAGGGTTACGCTTATTAATTATCTTAACTAGCGAAAAACCTTGTGATAGGTAGCATTTGTAGGTAACATCATAATAACCTTTATATGCTATAAAATAAAAGGAATTTGAATACATTATGTGCAATATACAAATGTTTCTCAATAGTCATACGACATATCTTTCATTTTGTACCAAATTTGTACCTATCCATTTGTGGTAATTTTTAAAACTATACTGATTTCAATGTAACTTTTAGTGAATTATGTAGTTGGTACACAATTTATAGTTGGCATTCTATAATAATCTATTATTATTGCAAGAAGATCGATGAAGAATTAAGTCATACTGCCAATGCCGGGTGGTGCCGGTTAGTTTGGAAATAAATTTCTCAGTTCACTTTTTTTTAAATACAAATTGACTCAAATTTCGGGGGAAACAAGGCAATCGCAACAATATTATTGTTCAATAAACGGCAATTTTTGTAGATAGGCTTTCAGGGCTTACTGAAGGAATTTCCTTGGGATTAATTTTCAGTTTGCCAAAAAATATTACCTAAAGCTCATTTACGTATAATATATGTTAAATTATCATTATTTTAATAAGCACTTTAAAAAAACTTGCACTTATTTAATATGTTACTGTACTGTATGAAAAGCTCTAAATCAATCGAACTGATTTTAATTCGGCTTTAGATTAATCTGGCACTGACTGACGAATGAAACAATAACAAAAAATCAATATTCATGAACAATACCCATTAAATAAACATAAGTTAATATTTTAATAAACCAATACCATTGTTAATTCGGACGAAGATATTTTGAAATTTTTATCAAAACAGTGTGCATGTGGTTAGCATTGATGTATGTAATTGACAATTCGTTTCACCCGCATTGCTCCGCTCCTGTTGGTCTTAGCGTTATGATACATAGCCTTTAGCCTTACAATCTTGATTACTATAAACCTCTAATAGCAGGTAATTTCTAACGTCTCAAACTATCTCAGAATTTCATTTTAATTGGTTCAGTGGTTAAGACGTCAAGAAGAGACAGACAAACAGACTACTTTGCATTTATAATATTAGTTCCTAAGAATGGCTTAATTAAAACCAATTTTTTGTGAAATGTAGGTATAAGTTGAACAAAAGGACACAGACAAAGGACATAATTGTTACCAGATTACATCTGAGTCACTCTGAAATTTGAGCCAAAGTATCAATTCCAAAAGTTAACACTCCGGTATAAAAAATATCTATGTCCTCGCTGTAGTAAATAGTTATTCACACCATGATTCACACCCATTTATAAATTTTTTGAATAATAAAATCACTCTTTAATCATAGAAAGTTCACCTTTACTTTGACATTTAAGCTACTTTCTCACTCCGCTGATAAATTTGTATTAATTTGCTACAAATTCAATCTAGGCCACAGCATCTAAACATCATCAATCTATAATTATAAAAACGTGTCGTATAATCTAAGACGCCTACATAATATCGATATCAACACAATGACCGTACAATATTTGGGGTCCCGTTAAAGTGACCCACATTAGCACCGTTATCCTCCGCCATACATTATCCTTGAGGGACGTTGACCGTGTAACAATAGACGCAATTATGGATATAATTCATCATATTATTTGAGCCATTTAACTTGAGCAACAGGTTGTCGCTCGTGGCTTCGTAGTAAATAAAAGTGGGTAAATAATAATACAGTGGGTCATCTCACCAGCTCATAAATATACAAGTTTGACGAGTGGGAATAAAGAAAGAAACAAATTTACGTATTATACGGAAAATGAGCACAAATAATATATTCACATTAAGCAGAATTGATACCGAGATGGTAAAGTTCAAAAAGCCTAATAAAAGCTCGTTTAAGCTTTGCTAAAGAACTTTATAAAATATCCTTATCCATAACTAGCTGTTTCCCGCGGTTTCACCCGCATTGCTCCGCTCCAGTTGGTCTTAGCGTGATGATATATAGCCTATAGCCTTCCTCGATAAATGGGCTATCCAACACCGAAAGAATTTTTCAAATCGGACAGTTCCTGAGATTAGCGCGTTCAAACAAACAAACTCTTCAGCTTTATAATATTAGTATAGATACATATAATATGTTATTTGTCGGTATCACTTATAGTATTTGCTTAGTTACTGAAAAATCCAGGTGCCACCGCCCATGGAGGGAGTGGGACCAGACCTCAGCGGGAACCAGTTCGGCTTTCGCCGTGGTCGGTCCACACTCGACGCAATATCTCGCGTGAGAGCCACCGCAGAAGATGCGGCCGCTAGTGGAGAAGTCCTCCTGGCGGTGTCTTTGGACATCGCAAACGCGTTTAACACCCTACCGTGGGGCAGTATCCTGCAAGCTCTCCACTATCATCGCGTGCCGGGCTACATGGTGCGACTGCTGCGGTCATACCTTTCAGATAGGACTGTTGCCTATCCAACCCGCGATGGATGGAGTGAGAGGGAAGTGTCGTGCGGTGTCCCACAGGGGTCGGTCCTCGGGCCTCTTCTGTGGAACATCGGGTACGACTGGGTCCTGCGCGCCACTAACCTCCCAGGTGTTGGCGTAACTTGTTACGCCGACGATACTCTGGTGACTGCGCGTGGGGCCACATACGAGGAGGCAGCTTTATTAGCTACCACGGGAGTTGAGCAGGTGGTGTGCCGCATCCGGCGGTTGGGACTACGGGTGGCGCTGGAGAAATCCGAAGCCATCTTCTTTCCCGGTCGCCGGAGGCTACATAGCGCAGGCGCAGAGATCCGGGTGGATGGGGTAGCAATCAGGGTCACCACCACCATGAGATACCTAGGCATCGTGTTGGATAGCCGATGGAGGTTCACGGAGCACTTCCGTCGCCTCGCCCCCCGTCTTGTAGGGGCGGCCGGAGCACTGGGAAGTTTGCTGCCAAACCTTAGAGGTGCTGGGGGTGGGTGTCGCCGGCTATACACTGGCGTAATCCGCTCCATGGCCCTCTACGGGGCCCCCATCTGGGCAGACACCCTGAGCGCCCGTACCAGACCCCTCTTGCGGAGGCCGCAGCGGGTCATGGCGCTCAGGGTAGTTAGGGCATACCGCACGGTGTCTTTTGAGGCTGCCTGCGTAATGGCCGGAACGCCGCCATGGGATCTGGACGCCGAGATGCTAGCGGACGTGTATCGCCGCGTCTCGGCGTCTAGGTCACATGGGGTGAATCCTTCCTACGAGGAAGTAGAGGAGTGGAGGGCCGAGGCTGTCGAGCGGCGGTTCCGAGAGTGGGAACGCCGGCTCGAGGAGCCCAGCGCGGGTGAGAGGACGGTTGCGGCCATACGTCCAGTCCTCCAAGAGTGGTGCGACAGGCGGCACGGGGCCATAACCTTCCGCCTTACGCAGATACTGTCCGGGCACGGCTGCTTCGGACGGTACCTGTGTAAAGTCGCGAGGAGGGAGCCCAGCATGGTCTGCCACTGGTGTGCCTGCCCGGAGGACACGGCAGATCACACTCTTGCCGTGTGCCCCGCGTGGGCCGAGCCCCGTGCTCGCTTAGTCGCGATAATCGGGCCGGATCTCTCTCTACCCTCCGTTGTTCGTGCAATGGTGGATGGCGACAGATCCTGGCGTGCGGTGATCGCATTCTCGGAGAGCGTGATCTCGCAGAAAGAGGAGGCAGAGCGGGTGCGCGAGAGGGATTCTCACGCGGACCCGATCCGGCGCAGACGTCTTATTGGGCGTCGTCGCCGTGTTGCGGCCGCTTTACACGGTCGCAACGTGCCTCCTTGACGAAGGGCACCGGGCGGTGGAACGGGGAATGTAATCCATCGTCCGGTGCGGTGAGGCGACTTGAGACGTGTTCCGCTCATGCCGCCAACGGGAGGGAAGAGCAGGCACCTTTCCTGTTCTTGGCTTGCGCCTGGCCTGGAGATGGGCTGCCGCCGAGGGGGTCGCGGAAGAATTCTAACAAATACCCGCGGCCCCATCATTAAAGCGGCTCGACGGAACACAGTGGGGTTTTAGTCGGTAAGAATCCGACATAACCCACGGCTCCTTCCCCGGGGGCCGTGGGTATCTTTGGAAGATTTCCCCACTATAAAAAAAAAAAAAAAAAAAAAAAAAGGTGCCACCGCCCAATATATTAATTTACAGAAATAAATATACTAAAGAACCTAGCAGTTGTGGTGAATCTATAAAATATAATTACCATTATTCTATCGTGACAATTGCCCCGCTATTATATTTATTAACAAAATTATGACAAAAAGTGTGATTCATTCGTTACCCAATTATTGGACAATGACTATTTCTATAATCAAGATATTCAATTGAATATTAGCTGATTGCAGCATCTTATTTAATAACTAGGTGAAATTTTATCACGAATCGTTGGATTATTTGATTAGCGGGCAGTGGAGCAAGATATTGTATTTTATAATTCATTGAAAAATTGCATTGATTTAAAAATTATTGCATGAACGTAAATGAAGTAAGAAGAATAGAATGTAGTAGTTTTAGATAGGTACATCCTACAGATAATGTATTATCGATCATCGATATAATATTTTCTAATTGTATCAATTCGTTGTAGTAAATTAGTGATATCTTGTGAAATACACCTCAAAAATATGTGACTAACACACAATAACAATACTTATGTTAGGTATGTTGTCGCGACCAACCACATAAATACATTGCATAAATCTTTTTTAAATCTTTTTAAATAATTTAATTTATAAAGTAAAAGCTCGCCGAATTGGTTATAACTTTATAGGGAGGAGGTAATGTGCCTCATAGCCACCAGTCACCACTCAGGTGGTTTCCTGTTTACAATATAATTAGTTCATTTCATAATATATGCGTAATAAACGTAATATGAAGATGCACCATAAATAATACATTGGATGTTGTTGGACGTGGCGCCGCGCCGTGTCCGCATTGTGATTTAATTATCTAACGAGATCTGCATCTCGTGATTGTTTGTTTTCCTTATCTGGGTATGTAAGTAAGTATTTAATAAGCAGTGTCGTCTTCTTTTACTTATTTTAGAATATGTATGAAACACATAGCACGGTTTTTTTTAGTACAATGCAGTATAACAGAGCATAATATTATGACGTATAATGGTGATAGTAATTCTTTAAAATGTCCCAACGTTGCTCGCGTAAACTCAATGATAATTATTTTCCTAAAAAATCACAACAACCAACAATAATTTAACATCTAAACTTATTATCTTATTTCAAACTTTTAACGCTCCGCCAAGTTCAGTGATCGATCTCTAATCTTGAACTTGAAGTGACGAAACAAACAGTTTCACTGTCTATTGCTAGTTCACCGTAGATTATTGTAATCTATGCGAAATCTATGGTTGTTATTACTAAGCACATTGCCAATTCAAGGGTCACGAACCACTGCATCACTTCAAGCGATTATAATGTGAAATACTTGGTAAATATTATTGCATTAGATTATGCATCTGTAAGCGAGATTGTCTTTCCTAATGGCTTTGGTTTTTGTTTATTGTTATATATGGTACATTAATGCGTTACCATTACATAATGTGTTTTGTGTAGTAACGACTTTAGTAGGTAATATGTGCTATGTGTCGACTAGTTTCATCATTGTTATTGAAAGCTCTATAGTCTATAGTATAAACGAACCTAACTGAACATTTTGGAGGACTATATATCCACTAACTAAATTTTTATGAAATGTTACTTAGGCGGCTTAGGCCGTCTTGTTACTTGTATGCTCTCCTGCTCTCCCGGACGATTCATGGAACTTATGTAAGAAGAGAACTTACCAATGCCACAGATAATATAATGTGTACTATATTAGTCCAATACTAGATAGAATAGATAAAGATAACATGACAAAAATATTTTTTTCATAAAGTGCTAAATCATAAACCCTTTATTCATTCACGCTATTTTCTAAAATACATAATTTTAAATTTAATGACGGGTTAAACGTTTTCTCTGTATCTCTAGCAATTACTATTCCAAATTAATTACTTACTTAGGTATATGTTATGGCATCACTACCATAGGAGAGTTTATTATAGAGCAACGTATATTGATATAAAGTTGAGAGTTGTTTATTTATTTAATTCAAATGTAATTTATGTGAGTAACAAAGTTAAATTTGTTTGTAACTCTGTGCTTAACTTCACAAATTTTCCTATAAAGAAAGCACACTGAATAATAATTTGTAGCTTAAATTTGAAAGCCTACGAAGAAAATTCGAACAAAAACATTGTATTCAAAAGAAACAAGAAACTAATCATGCTTCTTCTCATAATTTTAGCTTCCATTACTAACCGTGCTTACATTCTAAACGATATAATACACCATATTAAACCTCCATTTCCTTAGATACATCATACAAAGTGAACAATTTATATGAACAAGACAATATAGGCTCACAATGGAAGGGAAAGCAAAAAGCACGTAAGCCAATTCTCTCACGGGTGAAAACACGCGCAATACACGATACGATATTATTTTACTAATCGTATGTATTTGTTTAAAATAACGTGACGTCATTATTTTTATATAAGGTTTTTGTTTACAAATCCGCCTCTAAGGTATACTATAACCAATGAATAGTTTATAGTGTACTGATGTAATAGTTATAAATTACAATATTAGCTTTTAGGTTAGCGAACTATCGCATTTTCCGCTAATCTCTGTAAAATTGTGCGTATATTTTTATGGTCATTATATGTGAAGATAATAATTATTTATATTTTTTTAAATAAATAAATGTAAACTGGGAAGCGAGATTTAAATGCATCTACTAATTAGGAGCGTGTTGATAATGCAATTTGAAGAAAATTCAAGGAAAAGCTAAACTATTTCAATATTCAAATGGTAATATTCGTACATTTTATTGACGCTCTATGTTTCAATTCAATTGTACTCAATCATATTGCATCACGAACATTTTAAGAGACGCAGTTCTTTTGAGACTGTTTTTTTTATTCTTGTAGCGTCATGGTGTCTGGGTTGCATAGCGTGGATCAGCTTAGCTTCCGCCATGTACCATACTGTCATCAAAGAGAAAAAACATAGATAAAATATCTTAATAAAATATATTTATAAAACATCTGTTGTTTGTTTTTAAACGATGACCGCGTTCTAAATACTTAATTTATTCATAAACTGATAAAATTCTGGCCATAGGTATATAGAAAAAAAAGAAACGAAGTCAATGTTCCAATTTTGAATTGAGCTTGGAACAAATGCGTGTTTATCCTCCTAAGGACCAATGGCCTCATATAAGTACATAAACACCATCACCATTACAACCCAAAGCACCAAAAAGTTTTAACTAAATTACCAACCACCGTCCTCATCCGATGACAAAATCGAAAATTCGAAATATCTTAAAAAATACCGCGCTTTTCTGCCTATGATCACTGTGTAACGCGATTGGCTGAATTGAACTATTAGCTTTGGTAGGTAAATGGGTTATCCAATCACAGAATTTTAAAATACTTTAGTTAAAGTTTTTAAAATGGCTGGTCAACGTAACAGAGGTAAGTTAAATCGTTAATTATCATATTAATCTCTCAGTTGATTTTCATTTGGTATTGAAAAATAAATAGTAAAAACAGTACAGGAACGTATTTTAATTAAATTAAACGAAACAATTCATATTGTATTTTTTAAATTCACGGATAATTTTTATGTGATCATGTGAGAACATTGGTCGTTACTTACAACATTATTTTCATTTTTTTTGTACTCAGTTGAAGACATTGGTAGTCAATGACTATAAAACATTTAATTAGTTAATAATTTATTTTGTTGTTTTACAGTAATTTTGAGTATAATTGTCCTGTTTTATGATTATAATTTATTTAAACTATCAACAGGAATTACTATTGCAATCAAAATAAACAGTTATCTTCCTTATTTTTTCAGTTATTCGTGACGATAATATCATCGATTTCCTAGCCGACTGACGGAGATTTTATTCCTAGTGATGAAGACTTAGGAGACCCACCATTTGTTTCCAAATCGATTTTTAGTTAGCTCATTGATATTTCAAGTTCCTAATATTGTACTTCCAATGTTTTTATTTTTTTTTTTAACATATTATGTTCAGATAGTTTAGATATTTTATTACCTAATATGTAGTAAACTTACACATTTAGAATTTAAGAAAAACTGTTTTTAATTCTTTTGTATACTTTTTAGAGGTTATTGTATGATTTCATATGTTATAACATAAGTAAATAAAAAATCTACAAGTAAAACCTAATTTTAAAAAAAAAATTTTTGGATTCACTTAGGTCTGATGTGATCACATGGGAACAAAATAAATCGAGTTTTTTTTTTCAGAAATGTATTCTATAAGCTATATTTTACACAGATAAAAAATCCCACAAGTAAATTTTAACTCTAACAATAAAAAAAACAAAAAAATACCATTGGGTGGCAGGCCTGTTGTATTTTTATGTACTCAGGTGAGAACAATGGGTGGTAATGCAGAATAGGATTTTTTTAGCTTGGTCCTTAGGAGGTTAAATTAGTGTGTGCTAGAAGTATTGATGTAAATTAATTGTTTTAAAGATTTAAATGTTATTTAGGATTTACATAAGGATTTAAGTATACAATTAAAAATGTCCAGGTAAGCTGTGACTGCATTTTTATCTGTAGGACCTTTATTAACATAATGTATTAGATTATAAATGATCAAAGCTTTTAATTCGATATAATAATCTATATCTTTTTTGTCTGATAAGTACGTTAAATATTTTAAACGCTTATTGTTACGATCTTAGTTATTGCTTTTTAACTATCTACCTACTTATATAATATATTTATGACCCGATCTCAATTTCATTAGTCACCATTGTAATATTTTTTCCATATCGAAACATAACACCAAACTTTACAAAAACTAGTAGGTAACAACCCAGAAATGTATAAAAGGCATAACAATGGTGCCACTAGACCGACATACATGACATAACTACCGGTAAAAACGTTTTATAGGCATTTAGATTAGTTGTTCAGTGGATTTAGGCTGTTAGGTGATGAGGCCATATGCAAAGCCTTGGCTGAAATGCTTATTGTTAGAACCTTGGTGTTTTATGATAAGAAATAATTGGTGTATCTATTTGAAGTGATAAATAATGTACTTGTCTATCTGCATGTTCGTGGGGTCCCGGACCCTCTGTTTATTCCCGGGACCCCAAACTACTTCCATTTGATACGTCTGTATAAATAGTTATAGTAATAGTATTACATAGTAGTATAGTATTTTATCATCTATGGCAGTCTATGGCAGTATTCGTAGTAGGTACATAAATAAATAGTTTTAGTGTATACGTAGTATATTATTATTAGTCTGTGGTTTTAGCGATCAGGGGTTTTCCTTAAAGTGTAATTAAATCCCAGCACATCTATTTAAATATTTTTTTGCGGTAATGAAAATATAATATAGTGAAGAAGGTACGATGTTTACTGGGTAATACCACAGACTAATAATAATATACTACGTATACAAGTAATACCAAACTACAATAAATTATTAGCAACATGATGAAAAAACGTAGGAACCTACAATTTTAATATTAAAGCAAGTAAAATATTAAAATTAACAAATATTTTTATAAATAGTATTTCATATAAATGTTATGAAATATTTTAACTTTCTCCATTCAAAAATTATTGTATTGCAATGTTTGGCAACAGTTTGCCAACTTAGTATGGCGAATTTGAATATCGTAATAAATGGACACGAATTTTCAGCGACTTTTAGGTCATTAAAATAATGTTTTATTGTTTTTCATAATATAGTGTATTAAAACATTGCTTTCAATATGACAAAATTTTATTTTGTAACCTAATTATTGTGTCATTGTTTTAGTTGTGAATATCAATTTGCGATCTAATTAAAATTGTTTTGAAGGTAAAAAATATCAATTGTTATCAATGGGTATGCTTGCGAGTTTATTTCCTAAATGAATTAAATTCTAATTGAGTATAACGTGGATATGTGAACTATATCATTCAAGTAAAATTTTACCCTACTCTAAAACTGGGTGAAATTTTATTATATATCTTTAAATACAATATTTACCACATCTGTGTAGAACTTTTATCTCCAAATATCAAAATGAGATCAAATTTAAAAACAGGGTTTTATTATTTTTAAGAGACAAAACGCAGAAGCAGAACAAATGACAAATTTAGTATAAGGAATAAACAAGTGTCTATCAATTAAGTTTATAGCCTTAACCTAGACAAATGTCAAATACCTACTTAATTCTTTTAGAACATTAAGATAATTTTAATAGATGTACATTTTTATTACCTACTTCTGACTTTGGAAAGAAACCTAAATTTTACTTACTACATACATATATGTGAATCGTCCTTAATTATATGTATCTTTAGGACTTCAGAAGTCATACGTAAAAAATTACTATCAAATTTAAGTTTGATATCTGCTTAAAATTGTCTCATAAATTGGATATAGACTTATTTTCACTTTTGTTATTTGAAAAATTTGTAATTTCAAATTATTGTTTAACTTTCACAGTGTGTTGATTCAATCAACACAAAGATGGATCGTTTATGAATGAATACCGTACCCTCGTTTGTACAATGTAAAATATGTACTCCGTACTTGCTCTCATTTCCTCTAAAACCATGATGTAAACATTTGATGACTAACAAACAACACACAAACGTGTACTATCTCTGCTAATTGTTTTCAGACAATACCGTCTGATCTCATTTATCTCAATTCGCTTGTGTGACTCTAATAACATGCGATACTTACGTAATACACATGATGTGCACTTTTACTAGTGTAGCCTTTTCTACAACTTTGTCGTCTGCTTTAACCTAGTCTGAGTTAACTTATTATAACTATTTAAAATTCAATATACGATACGATAAATAATAAACAGGCACAGATTAAAAAAAAAAAAACAATAATATAATTACATAAATGAAGCCTGAAAGACAGGCTAGATTAAATAATATTGTTAGAATTTATGGTGTCCCTCAGGGTACAATATCTGGTCTCCTATTTATTATTCACACTTTCACTTCAAATTTGTCTTCGCTCTACTATCTACATATAGATCTTATAAAACCTTGAGTTTCGTACTCCCACGGAGCCTTTGAGGTTTGAATGAAAATCTAGAACTTCCTTATAAGGAGGATCTTCCTGAAAGCCTTTGTGGCTAAGTAATACATCAGAAATACCAGCGGCAACAGGCCAGAGTAAAATTAATTTCTGAGTTTTGACGTCTCTAAATTGTTAACCAAAAAGATTTTATTTCCTGTGTAGAAATTAATTACTTTCACTTCTCAGTTTTATTGTTGACCCACTTTTCATTACACCGGAAATATATTATAATAAAAGGACTTCCTAGGCAATATAAATAATTTCCTTTAAATGGAATATTTTCTGATTTCAGTGGAATATCTATGGAAATATTAATAAAAGGATTATATAAGAAATGTTTTCCACCATTCACGTTTATCTCATTCTCAGTAACAAGTGTTTCCCAGTTTCTATTAGTGGTTTTGACTTTTGAATTATTCATAACGTACCTACATAATATTTATTTACACACATTATCTAGGAACTATAATAAATTATTGTACAGATAGGTATGTATATTTAAAACAAAGGCTTCCAAATTCCGTCCAACATTACCGCGTAAACATCCATGACTAATTGCTGCGGATGCTAGGGGTATTTTTTTGCTTATTACGTATGCGATGTGTTTATTTACTATCATCACAGCATTTTTTTATTAACAGAGATTTTTTGTAGAAATCTCTCAAAAGATAAATCAGACGACGAAGCACTTAAAAACTTTTAACTTTTAATCTCTGCGTTACATAACAAAGCTTTTTACATAATTTTTAATATTGTACAAAACAATTTTCTACTCATTATAAACATGACTATTTAAGATTTAATATCATGTAAAAAATAATTAATGCAAACAATATAATCAGCAGAGAATTTCAGCCAGCTGCAACTGCAAAACAACCTTGATAAAAGCATATTGCCTTCATATTACTTATTTACTTTAAACGTAAAATTCCTGTAATTTAAAGGGTAAATCATTATAACAGTCACGTTTGGTTTCAGGTGAAGAACGCTGACAGTGAGAGTCAACGTCAGCCAGACTCCGTCCTTGAAGAGAAACTGTAAGTGCTCATTGAATAATTCCACATTCAGTTTATAACTGTTTCCATTTGTGTCTTAGAATTTTGTATTGTGAAAATATAGAAAACGGCCGGTTTCTTATTGTAGGTACGTATTTTTTGTTAAACATTTGAGCAATGTTGTTAAACTTACAAATGTTGTTGAAATAAGAAATTTGGATCTGTATGTTGGTGTAAGAGTATTGATAATGGAAACTACTACAGAAAATTTAGGCCTTACAAATTATAGTATACCGAACTTTAGAAAATAGTGTAATTGAATTGAAGTCAGTACTAACATCACAAAATAATTGTATAATATATAGTACTACCTAACATTGCATTATAATAATAAGTAATGCTTATATTATTACGTATTTCAACTGAATGCTGACTTGCTGATGCACAAGAAGGCTTTCTAAAGCTCAGACTCAATGGGATGGTCGTAAACTCGTAACATAGGTAATGATTGCATAGGTAATGTAACATCATCTCAACTGAATTGAATAATTTTATTCGTAGGTAAAGGTAAGAATAATAATATAATTGTAGATAATGAGGCCCCACAAGAAGAGAGATTTTGCGAATATGGTAGGATTGATTTTTTTGAAGTTTCTAGATCATTGAACTACTAGGTACTACCTATAAGTGGAAAGCTAAATACTTTCGGCCAGTCATTGCTCCGATCAAAACCATATTGTACGATCTTTTCAATGAAATTACGTGAAAGCGAAGTCATAAACACAATGTTAAGGTCTAGAGATGGTAAGAGCACGTTGGTTATGTAATGTGTATAATGTATTATCTTTATGTGATCGCAACACGCTTATACCACATACCGTGGCTTTGTTTGCATTGAATTACCTTTGTGTTGTTATTAAGTGGTGTCTACGAATCACAATTACACGACTGTCGAAAAAGATGAGTTGGTACATTGTTAAACTGATTTAGTTGCAGGGTGAGGTAAATATAGAAGTATAACTTTCTAATCAAACTCCAAAAAGATGAAGGTACTATTTAAAGCAAATAAACTCCTCTCAAGCAGACAAAAAATGTCTAACTTGATTCAAAGTTTAAAAAAAGTACTTAGCAGAGCGTGGTTTCGATCCACGGACCTCTGGGTTATGGGCCCAGCACGCTTCCACTGCGCCACTCTGCTTATGAGCGCTAGTTTGAATTTAGGAATTTGTTACCCTTAGTTGTCACCTATATTCTTTAAAAACTAACACTAACTTAACTAATAATAATATAAAATATAATTAGCACAGCGTAGTTTCAACACAGTTTCAATCCACTAAAGTTTCGAGTTAGAGCTTACTTTTATATTATTAACTAGAAAACACAAAAGTAATTTATTTCCAATTACTCAAGTTGGAGGTTAGCACATAATCTCGATATGTAATGCAATCTTACATAATGCATGAAACATCAGTGATGCGTTTACAGGAAGCTGTTTTGATGTAAATTCTAAACGGTTGTAGAATATTGATTATTGTTTATAGAAGAGGTCCGTGACCTTCGTGCTAGACATAGATCAAGAATATCGTATAAGTGATTTATCTTTTTAATTTCACTTAATCAGATATTGTAGTGCCGATAATTTTGTTTTTAAGTAAGTAATATTGATTCAATTTCTCTTCTAGGACACAATGTTTTTTGAAGTGAAAACTTCTCTCGCGGCGTTGAGCACTTTTTCTGTAATGGGTATAAAATCTTAAACTCGCGTCAGGCCTCAGGACACGTGACCTGATCGAAAAAGCGTAAGACGGATACCATTCCAAAATATCAAACATGTTCATTGCTCAACGTTAAAATAATCAAGTTTTCACTTCTGCCGGCACTCCCGGAGTGCAACCCGTCTTTTTTTTAATAAGACCTTTTTCGTTACATAATATCTCACAAAGACATTTTCAATCTCTCGGTATGTATTTTCCACTTTTTTGGCTCTATACCTAAATACTTGCGTATAACGATAATGCTAATGGTATACTCTTTTATAGATTTATATGTATTAAATCAATTTCCACTATAACATTAAACGCATTCTAGCCAGGCGAAGAAAACGTGTTTATTACGGTAATATTTTTTATCAGCCCATTGTCTCGGCTCAACAACTAGCGTTCTCACATGGTTCTCACTAATCGGCACGTTTACTTGCAATTTTCCATACATTTGATCTAATTACCTACAGACTACAGTGTTTTAGAATACTAATGCAAGAAATTGCGAATTTTTAAAATATAGAAGTGAAATTTTCGGTTAGCAAACGAAGTCACTGTTTGTATGTATTAAATATATCTAACATTAATACATTTTAGTATTCTATCATCTGTGCTAATACCTATATCATTACTTCGATCCACATGGTACGTCTGTAGTACGTCGTCAGGTGTATCGACCACAACTTACCTGAGATATTAAAAAAATATCTGCTAACATCTGAATTTCAAAGCTATTTATTTAAACGCAATGACACATTAGAAAATAATCACTCTGATTGGGGGCAATTAAAACTTTCAAGGTAAACCATGCGATAATCATGAGACGATAAAGACCCATGGAGGGTTGTCGCGTAAACACCACAGGACAGTTCTTTGGCATATTATGTAGTTAGGTAGATATAAGTTACAACATTATTTAAAAGAGCAACTATGGAGTTTCTTGCCGATTCTTCTCCATAGATACTGCTTTCAGAATCGGTGGTAAATGTTAAAAATACTATGTAATGACGATTCGAAAGTGCTACTAAATAGTAGTCTAATTGAATAAATGAATGTTTGAGTTTGAGTTTGAGTTTGAACTACCTAGGTAGGTATGTCTTAACTCTTAACCATTTATTTAATTACCTATTTGAAGTATCTCCTCCTATATTTTAATACTTACTACTACAAGATTATCACTTAATACAAACAAGAAGAAAGAAAATAATTAGTACCATCCCATGGCACATGGCATTGTTATATGCGATTAGAATGCATAGCGCATGCAACTTAGCATATGCAAAATGCTATCATGCAATTAGCATACATCCCTTTGTTGTCAGCTTTCATGTCTTGTGTTTTATGAACATTACCTTGGAAAGATCGATAAAATATGATACATTGTAATATGGTTAGAATAAATGCGAAATAATTTCTTTCCCTTTTGAAAAATATAAAAATGACCACAAATGCTTATAAAATATATAGGTAATTATTGAGAATGAAATAAATTTTTGAAAATGTGAATTTAGGACACACAATAATTTATCTTCACTGTTATTTAGGTATTTTTATATGTTGAGTATTTTTTGTATCGTTTGGGTTGGATATCAAAAGCATGATAAAATTATTATGACGTATTTTTTGTAATTTAAATGGAATTCAAAAATGTAGGTAGGTAAGGGTTCATTTTTGAAATAACAATAATTATAATTATTTTTAATGTAGTTTGGATTACGTAAAGATTGTACAATCACGATATATGTATACACAATAGATATATAACAATAAAGGAAGATATCAGGACATAAGTAATAAATAACACCAATGCTACACTGATCTCCTTGGTAGGCGCAGTAAGATAAAATTACATTACGATGTATCGGGTTCGTGATGATAAGAATAGTCTGTAACGAGGGCATGGAAGTTTGATATTTTCCGTATTTCAACAAATATGTTTATAATATTTTTAAAATTAAACTGATAGAGATAATTGTACTGACTATCGAGTAAAATGAAATATGTATTAATTAATAAAATATGCTGTGATAGATAATATGCATGAAAAATGAGACATTAAAAGATTCACACCTACACGATTTTCTAGTTCAGTTTCGCCCTGTATGGTAATTACCTACTTAATCCTAACCTCCCATCTCTGAACTCTATATTAGTTTTACAATTAATTACACACAAACAAGCTTCTGTTTTCTATGGTTACCACTTCCGAAACCGTCTTCAACCAAAAGTACACATCGAAACTTACCTTACAGGCTTCCACCGAATCAATAACTACCGCTTTCCTGTAAAAGAAACCGAATAACCATCGACATAAGTGAGGACCATAATTGTGACGCCGCGCCGCACGCGACGCTACTGCTATAGAGAAGTATCGGTCACGATTTTACGCTCCAATTACGTAATTTATGTGATATGTTACACTGCGTTGTTTATGTCATATGCTCTTGGAAATAACAATGACGTAGTCATCATCATCAGCCTATGTAAGTAGTACTGTAAAGAAACAAGCTTCTTAAGCGTGTTCCAGCCATATAGTCCTCCATGCTGGCCAGGTATACGAATTGAACTGCAAAATCAAACAAATGAAGACTTAAGAGTTAAGTTATCTAAATCAATATAGAAATTGTCATGGTTCAGATGATCTTTACCTAAATAGTCTGTACATATACGTTATAGTAATGTATCAGATCTTTTAAAAAAATAAATACCCATGCACGAACAAATAGGCTTTACGCGATTATATTAATTGCGATATATTTAGCCAACATATACGTTGACATTTCAAACATTACTGAGTCACTGGCAAGTTACAGTCGTGACACAGGTTCGTGGCATCAGAAATTATGATATCAGTGTATTCCCTTAACTTTTGCAAATGCTAATTTTGCGGCTCATGAGCTCATACCTATAAGCGGCATAAAGGTTATGTTGAATGTAATTTCTAGGGGTGTTTGTAGGTTGCTTTGATGGTACAGAATAAGAAAAAAAAATATGATAAATTAAAAAATTCACTAATTATTATACCAATATCCAATATCGATCTAGTCAGCAAGCGATCACTCGTTGAAGTCTTTTGCTTGAAATACTGCGTGAAACAATTTTTTATGTACATAATATTCCGCTCTCCTTTCCATAGTAATATTGGGCAGTAACTGTTTGCATGTATGTTTTTCATAAAAATTTCGCTAAGTATGTCTAAATTTGCACAAAAGTGAAAAAGGCCATGTACTGATTTCTATAGGAGTGACGCCGCGTGTGATCACTAGTATAAACAATTTAATAATTAATTTGGTATAGGTTACAATATACAGGTACAACAATAGATTTATCTCTGTTATTTCAAGCCTTGAAAACTAATTGAGTGACAAGGATGTCGCAATTTTAGGTCGATTTCTGATTCTGCTTTTTGTTCCGCTTTTGTTAATAAATGTTTTGCTGAATGTTTCAAGTGAGCTAAATAACTTCTTTCCAATAAGGTTATGTTGAATGTAATTTTATACTTTTAAAGAGTGATTATTCAAAATTTTAATAAGTACACAAAATGTAATATAGTACCTACGTATTAATGAATTTCATTCATTTTTCATATACTTGTAGATATCCTCCTATCTCTTCTTATCTTAATCTTTATCTTATCAATGCGAAAGTTTGTGAGGTTGTGTGTGTGTTTGTTACTCTTTCACGCAAATACTACTGAACCCATTACAATGAAATTTAGCAGACATGGTTTTATCCCGGAAATCCCAACGGGAACGGGAACTATGCGGGGTTTCCTTTGAAAACGCGGGTGAAGCCGCGGCCGGAAATCTAGTTTAATATAATTACCAAAATTAACTATTTCTTTCTATTTTGAACCCTGTAATTTTCTTCCTAATCGCTAATAATAAAAACTAACTCATCTACTTAAGAATCGTAAGGTATAAAAACGCGTTAATTATACACATACATACTTAGGTACCATGTACATATATATATACATTGAATGTATACTTTTTATAGAACAAGTCTTCACCACAACAAACACAAAGCCTTCAAACCCAGAATAATCAAGTGACAAGTATGACAAAAGAAATTTAACATAATTTATCTCTGCCAGGAAGTTATAGGATACAAAGACCTCGGTGGTCCTGTGATTTCCGTACAGAAATCATCATAAATTATGGATGCGCAGGACTAAGTATAATTTTCATGAATCACTGTCGCTTCGAGGGACCTTCGGGAACAATGAAATGTTGTTTTAATCAACCACGCAGATGTACAAGCTAATTTTTATGGAGATACTCGTATAACATGCAAGTCATAGTAATGTGTAATCAACCAATTTTTTTCTTTAGCTTGCATAAAGAACGAATTATGATAATGCTTATAATATCGATATAGCTTTTGATAATTTTATTGAATAGTTTTAATTTGATTTGGTACTTTACGATGCATGTTATTTATTAATAAAAATAACTTGTTTTCTAAAGATAATAATTTACTATCCGGTATCCCCCCAAAAAAGTAATGACGACTTGTATAATTATATGATTAAAATAATTATCTGAAATTAAATCATAAAATATCATGTAGAATTGAAAATGAAAAATACGAATAATTTATGTAGGTTATGCTTTGTATGTGCCAGACTAACATCTGTTTAAATTTATTTTAAAAGTGTTTTAGTATCGCATACGTAGTATATTATTATTAGTCTGTGGTATCGCATTGCTTTCACCAACGTGAATTAGTACATCCTTGAAATCATGTTTTTGAATAAGTTTGAATAAAAAAAAACATAAATATTAATAAGTTAGGTATTAAAGATTCATGAATGAAAATTCAATGATATCTATTAATAGGCAATATTATTATATATCATTTCTTTTTGTATTATTTTTACGATACTAGATCTTATTTGGGTTATAATTTCGAAGATCTACATAAAGATAATTTATAATCAAAATAAAAACGCACTCTTATATTATACTAGGTTTCCGCCCGCGGCTTCGCCCGCGCAGTCAAAGAAAAACCCGCATAGTCCCGTTCCCGTAGGATTTCCGGGATTGCGTCATTTTCCCGGGATAAAAAGTAGCCTATGTCCTTTCTCGGGTATCAAAATATCTCCATACCAAATTTCATGAAAATTGGTTCAGTAGTTTAGGCGTGATTGAATAACAGACAGACAAACAGAGTTACTTTCGCATTTATAATATTAGTATGGATTAGAAGAAATTCAGTGGAGTTAAAAGGGAAAGTTAGAGACTTATTAGGGGTTGTGTTCACTGTTATATCAGCATCTGCGTCGTAAACCATAAAGCACGCCTGCAAATTATATTATTTCCGTTAGTGTCCAAATTACAAGCATAGCGGATTTAAGAAAATTATTACCAACTCATCATCATCAGCCCATATACGTTCCCACTGCAGGGACATGGGTCTTCTGTGAGGGTACAAGCCATAATCCACCACGCTGGCTAAGTGCGGGTTGGCGGATGTCACATGTCGTCGAACTTTTGATTCTTCAATATGTCAGATTCCTCACGATGTTTTCCTTCACCGTTCCACCAACCCAATAAATTTGCACATTTGACTAATTTTAGTACGCGGCGTTCATTGTATAGACTATAGAGAGTATTTTTATAAATTAAATTAATTTCCCCGTTAAAATTTATTTTAGCAAATATATACGCTCCCGCCCACCAATTACGCCCGTGCGTAGGTTGGAAAGCAGCGGACGTGAGGCGGTTTAATTGTTCACAACCGTTGGCCGAGCCGTGGCAATGAACCTGACTGATTCACTATCGATACTTATCCGATGATTTATTTCATGCAGATTTGATTTGGTATTCATAACCGCTATGTCACTTGATTGCTGAGATGAGATAAATTAGTGTGTGAATTTTTATTATTGGTTATTATAAGCTGTTATAACAACACGACGTACTGAAGGATCTGGATACAGGATACAGGAGGATAAGAAACCCATGTCGAGTTTGGAAGAAGCAAAAAATGTGGAAAATACCGATCTAAATGTGGCTATTTTTTGCACAAATTACAGATTTTGGGTTTTATATGTCGTCATAACATAACCATGTTTTGTTTTTATATATAACTTACTTTGAATAATTATACAATAATACAAATAAAATAATGGTAGAGGCAATTTCTATGGATGTAAATTGAATTGAATTTTTACACATACCAATGAAAATTCACCCTTTTAAGATAACAATAATGTAGGTAAGTACTTAGAAAGTATAATATTATCTAAAGAACAAAGAATATGCTGACTCGTTGATTTGATCATAAACAGTTATATGTACGGATATGTTATAATCATAATTAGTAATCAATGCAATGCGTATCTTATTATCTATTGTTACTAAATAGTAAATATACTAATTTATACGTTTTAATTATAATGTTTCACTGTATAAAAAGAAAAGATTGATAATAACAAAACATGGTACGTAACTAACCTAATAATTATATTATTTTTCCACTGATTAGCCAACTGTGAATGTTTATAAGCACAACTTAGGTAGTTAGGTATATAAGCATAATTAATCTCATCAACTGATGGGATGGAAGATTATGAACAATTACGCACAATTAGGTAACTAAGTACACGTCAATTATTATCCATGTGAAATGGTTTTCCTTAAATTAACTAAATTGCATACATTTAAAAACCTCAAATACACACAAAAAATCTCGACCCAAACTAATTTTATATATGATTCTGAATACACACATTTATAGAAACTCCCAAATGCCATAAAAAAACAACTCTGATCTTTTCCATATTAGAATAAGTACCTACCTAACTATGTAATTACGGTTTTAACGTACTCAGTCAACAATTAAAGTGCCTATGTACTATGCTAGGTAGTATGTTTGTTTAGTTATGTTACTATTCTACTAAAATAAAATTTCCAAAATTCAATCGTGGTTTCCAATAATTCACACTTAAAGTATCAAATAGTATAGTTAGTTTTATAGTGGTATTGCCACTATAAAACTAAGTAACTATAAAGGGCACAATATAAAAGACACGTGGAACACCATTGACTGCATCAGACGACGATTACGACGATTATTAATTAAATAATTAGTTTAATTGTTTAAGGAGCCGCTGAGTCGATTAATTAAATTAACAAGCCATTGTTGTAGTTTTAAATTGAACAGGCAAATGTTTCTTGCGGTATAACTAGAAAATATATGTGCAATTTCTTTTATGACTGATTCAAAATTTTATTAGGTATCAGAGGTATGACTTGAGCCTAAAATATTCGATTAGTGTAATCAAGTATGATCATCGAGGTGAAGGAACTTCATCGCGTAGATGGATATAGTAAAAAATATTTTACAATGAAAATCCTGTACACGGCCCCAAGGCATCAAGGCCCTTACACAAGCTATGAATCTTTTGAGTACTTTCCCATTTATGCATTTAAACAGAGGCGGCTTTGAATACTTACAGGCAATGGTCGTTTTGCAGAATAGAAATATTGTAAGTTTTAAAATATTACGATAGATACCTTTCCTTGGTAAGGTAAACAAGTAGTCTATCAAGAATGTTATGACGAGATTTTATATAATTTTTTTATTTGATAAGCCTCTTCCTCGAATGCCAGCATCTTTTACCACGGGAAAAAAATTCACCAAATCAGTTATAAAACCCAATCTATCTAGCTTTATCCATGTTTCGTGGCCCTGGGACATTGCCCCTACTACCACCTGATACGGCCACTACAAAAGAAATAATAATTACTACTAATAAATCCCACAGCACGTGCATCGAACAACACCGTGGGATGCATACTAAGTACCATTTACATTATGTATAAGAATATTACGTAGATATATTGTATAGTCACCGTTACATACGACGATAAACATCTTTCGCGTACCGTAGTTTTCCTTTCGTGGTTGTTTCTTAAAAACAATAACTTTAAGTGTAGGGAATAATCCTTACAATCTAATTCCCTTTACTAAGAATGTCGCGGTATCAAAGACATTAATCACTGATGTCTCAGAATTTCATTTTCCTTCTAACAAAGTTACATGGTATTACAATGAGCTTACTCATTTTAGCGTAGGCTGTATATAGTGGATATATGATTTTTCTTATAGAAAACGGAAAAACTAGTATATGTGCTAGTACATAATATTAAATAACTAATATAGTAAGTACATATTGATACTAGAAATATTCAAAAATAATTAACACGATTAAAGTGTACGTAAAATAAAATAACTTTTTACTAGAGAATTTCAAAATACACGGCTCTAAACAATTAATGTTCTCATATAATGTTTGCTCAATGTTTAATGCGTCAATCAGCAACTTTCACTGCGCATTAGCTGGTACAAGCCATGGTTGTGCGCTGTGCATAATGACAATCGAGGAACTATTAACAAATATAATATTACTCGCTTTCCGGTGTATTATTTGCTCGCACCTACGAATAGTAATGATTATTAAGACTCTACATATAACATAATCATTATTAGAGCCTCTACAATGTAGAGACTAGAGACATTGTTTGCTTTTCAATCTCTAATCTCTATCCCTCATGTTTATCCTTGTAAGCTCTTGGACGTCTTGATCAATTTAGTCTAGGATCCTGCAGGCAGGTATATACAAAGACTACTACTTGCTTTAAATAAATTCGATTATAGCAATATCTGTGCTTTCTGACCTCTAAAGTGACTTCTCCCGCTAAATATTCTACATATTACCTACATCTTTAAATTTTATTACACCCTTTAGTTAATTACAAAAATCCCACCATATTTATAAGCTTACTTACACGCAACTCGTTATCCCGCGCAATTACACAATTAAAATGTGTAAGTAATTTTCAATTATTTTCACGGCAATAAATTGTTAACCAAAAGTGAACAAGATATTTCCGCATCATCCTTTAAAATTTAATGTAAACGAGACAAAACGTTTCGTACAACAACTTCCTCAAAACGTACGACTATCCATGTTAGGAGATTTCATATTTAGTATCGTATTTATCTTTTAATTAATAGGTAATTGGTCAATGTTTTCAAAAGGAAAATATGGAGGTAAAAGATGAAAATTAAATACAATTTGTCAGCAAGAGTTCGTTTGTTTGTTTGAATGCGCTAAACCACAGGAACTACTGATCCGATTATTAAAAATTCTTTCGGTGTTGGATAGCCCATTTATCCAGGAAGCCTATATAATATCATCACGCCAAGACCAACAGGAGCGGTGCACTACGGGTAAAACCACGAGGCACAGCTAGTTACTTAAAGTCGTGTGTGTGTGTGTGGTGTACCTTATGTAACTAAGTCAATATTTATGCAACTTTTGCTAAATAGATTTGTTGATTAATATTTTAATGCTTAAATAATAAACTATAACAACTTAAGTGAAACAATAGTTAAATGTTTCTACTTTCTTGTATTGAGCCAGATTTTGTAATTGAGTTTTACAACAAATTTTATATTCTTCCGTAAACATTGCTTTAGCCATCTTAGGCTTCTCAACGATCATATCAGACATTTAGTAAGCGAGAAATTATGAATATGAAGATTTTAAGATGGTTATTTAAAGGTTGTTCCGGAGTTTTATTCAATAAAATTATTATTATTTAAATTGTGATAACGTTTTGTTCGTTTATTGTGTGCTTCATATTTTAAATGAATTGATTTACATTTATTGGTTCATACCTAACATTTTCAGACACGTACTCATATTTTACGATACTGACATCGATGGTCATTAATTGTTGATCATTACATACCTATTTTTTTTAGAATTGTGTTTTATTTTTCTACCTTTCATAATTCTTATATATAAAAATGAATCGCAAAATGTGTTGGTAAGCGCATAACTCGAGAACGGCTGAATCGATTTCGATAATTCTTTTTTTATTATACAGGGTGTCCCACTGTTGGTATACTAAGCTCAAAGGAGGTTATAGTTTTGCATACGCTGAGTACGTAAAAAATACTTAAAAAATTCCAGACGCATTTTTTTTGAAATAGATGAAATCTTAAAACTCTATGTGTACACCCATAACAAGCAACCCGCCCAGCTTTTCCACCAGCACGTGGGCTATCGTTTAAGATTATGTTTTCATAGACAAAATGCTCACATTAGAGAAGCGTTATATGCCGGCTGCGCGAAGCCAGAGAAGAAAACATGGATTTTCAGGAAAAATTTAGCAAAAAATTTTTGACGTAATTTTGTTGTTTAAGTATTTTTTTCATGATCAGTGTATGCAAACCTATAAGTCCCTTCGCGCTTAGTATACCAATAGTGTGACACCCTGTATTCCTTGAAGTACGAGGATGGTTCTTATGTAGAGAAAACGTAAATATTATGTACCACGGGCGAAGCCGGGGCGGACCGCTAGTATTATAATAAAAATAAATAAATCTTCCACAGAGAGAGAACCGTCCGATGTTCGTCGATACTGATCGTGGGGCTAGGGGTGTGCCTGATCGCGCTAGGGGTGTACACCACTGTGTTGGTGCTGACCGACTATAACAGCCCCCAGCCGTGTATGAGCGAAGTGTGTGTTGGTACTGGTAAGTTGAATGTTTCAGTTATTTAAGATATGTATTATGTACCTAGTGTATTTTAATTTTATTGTTTTAAAATATTTTTCGCTCTCTATAGAAAGCCAAGGTTGATTTTATAGTTCAGCATAGTCTTCTTCTTCTTTTTCAAATGGTAACTCCCGATCCCAGTGAGGACGGATTCTGCCAATGTCAAGTTTTGAACGGATGGTCAGTTTAAGTTAATGCTTATGTTAAGCGTGCTCTGTGCTGAGGAAAAATCACGGTTGAGATGATTTACTTTTTATTTACTGAAAGACTTCTTACATGGAGCTGTATAACCTGACAAAGAACAAATATTAGTTATAGACAACACAACACATCACAAAAGCATAACATAAAATAGGTATAGGTAGTCAGTGGGAGTTCAAAATTTTAGATTGTTAAAATTGATAAATTTTGATAGGATATTCACAAATGAGGTAGGGACAAGGCAAAGTAAACACTTAAAATTAGTAGGGAGGGGAACATCTGGGGGAAGGATATCCAGAAGTGAGATACGGAGCTTAGGGCAAACAAAGAATAAATGGTCATAACTTCCTTCGTCTATACCACACTCACAGAGAGAATGGTCACGAACATGAATTTTAAATAAATGATTAGGAGTGGTATTGTGACCCAAACGGAGGCGGCAAATGGTGGAAACAGTAGGCTTGTCTATATTAGGGAAACGGAAGAACCAGGGCTTACGTGGAATTGAGGGTTGGATATCTCTATAAAATTTCCCTTTGGTTGAATTTTTCCACTGACTGTTCCATGTATGATCCAAGCGATCCTTAGAAAGAGAAGAGAGATCGTGGGCATAATTAGAGTAATGCTCCAGAGTACCATGTTGAATGGCAGATTTAGCCAGAACGTCAGCTTTCTCATTGCCTACAATACCAGAATGGCTTGGAATATGTACTAAATCTACCTGAAGCCCTTTTCTGAAGCAGTTGTAAAGTGCGGATTTTATTAGAAAGATGATAGGAAATTTAGACTTTGAGCGGAAAGGGTTAGAAGTAATAGTCTGAAGACAGCTGAGGGAGTCCGAAAAAATAACTGAATTTTGGAGATTATGAGAGTCGATAAAATTGAGAGCTTCCAAGATAGCTGTGGCTTCACCAGTAAATTCAGCATAGTCGCTCCCCAGTGTAGGGATTAGCGTTTATTACTAGCGGCAAAAAATAATCTCGATTTATGGTCATAAAATGCCATTGTGAAGAAATTCAACCACAATCACAATGACACGAAAATTTAAATATAAGATTTAACTCTTCCTCGTAAAATTATATTCCTACCTACATACATATCTATGACTATGTAACTACATATTATTATGTTTCCACGTTCTTGCATTAATTAATTGCCCCAAAAGAATGCTAAGTAAGCACAATTATTGTATTTGCATACCCATCTGCTATAATTAATAATTATTATGCAGATATCTCAAAAATTGCGTAACCGTTTATATGGTTCAATCATTCTCCATTTGCATACCAACTTTAATAGGGTTATAAATTCCACTATAAGGTACTTATGTTAATAAAAAGCAGTGATTTATACATGAGATTAATTTATGGAGATGCGTTGTACGTTATGAAAACTGTATCAAAATACATATGTCCTGTAACAAGCCAGGTCTATGCCTCGTCCGCTTTGTCTAAAACTTAACAAATGAAAACAAAACCACTATATTTGAGAAAATAAATTGCATTGAAATCCGTTTCCTAGTTTTAAGACATAGGATCATAGAGATAGACAGCGGGATAAGACTATGTAGTAGGTACTTAATATATATATATATATAGTAGTATTTAATACTACGTAGTACGTAGTGATAGTATTGAACTTATTTTACTAGCTCTATGTGATACACATTAAATCTATCTATCTATCTATATATACATATATATAAAACTCAAAGGTGACTGATATAGTGATCTATCAACGCACAGCCCAAACCACTGGACGTATCGGGCTGAAATTTGGCATGCAGGTAGATTTCAAAACGCAGGCGTCCCCTAAGAAATGATATAGATGATAAAGGGGTAAAATAGGCGATAGAAGTTTGTATGAAACTTTTTATTCCTTGGATGTATTTGCATGAAATTGGGCATGTAGATAGATCATATTGGATTAACACATAGGATAGGTTTTATCCCGAAAATCCCACGGGAACGGGAACTATGCGAGTTTTCTTTGAAAACGCGGGCAAAGCCGCGGGCGGAAAGCTAGTCCACAATAAATCGTTAGTCGTTACTAATACTGTTAGGTTCATTGCATTACTTACATTAATTGGATAGGGAGCTTTTGAAGTTGAGATAAAGGGACTGTCACGTTCCCCAAATTCCTTTTCCACACTCCACTCTACTGAAAAAATTTCTAGTAAGTAACATTTGCGTCGCAATAGTTCTCTACATTAAAATTTTTCCGATAAACTTTTTACATTTTACATCACAAGTTAATCCAAAACATGCCATTATTAATAAAGTTATGAGTCATCGCAGAACCTAATGAATTAATAATATTCTTGATCTTAGATACACATTGCTTCAATGTACAATGAAATAAAAATCATAAAAAAACCAAGTACTATGTTTATCAACACATTTTAAAAACGTGTAAAATAATTGCATGTACCATAATTTTGTATGAAATAAATTAATTATTATTCATAATGAAGACACGTGTGCTCCATTTATAAAACTGCGCCATTTTCATCAATAGTTCTCCACTATTGCATCAACCTAACTAATAACGCGTAGATATTATGAACTAGGTACTATCTTTCTATTGCGCCGATCATATGTTTTCATTACAATTAATAAATATTAAATAGGCATCAGTAAAACAAAACAATTATTTTTGCGAGAGCCCTTTGACGTGTTCCTAGGACTAATGAATATTTAATTCATCATATGAGAATACATACATTAATCAGATCTAATTCAGAATTTGCTTGATTCTTGAATTTAAATAACATAGGTACATATTTAATTTTTATTCGAGAACCACTAGCACAGAATAAAAGTTGTATCAATCACCTAGTAAACATATACCTAGCTGCACAAATGTATCGCTATCAACCCTATCGGAACGAAAGCTGAAGCTGACTCTAGTTTAAGATAATCATTTACGTAATTGTATTCCTATTAACTTTTACCACCAAAAATAGAACTAGGGCACATAATACAAAAAAATATTACATAAATTCAAAAAATAACATTTTTATCAAATCAGGCGACTAAAAGTAATTAAACATGAAGATATTGTAGTGTATGTAAATCATCAACAATATTTTAAAACCACCATTAAAAGTCAATGTAAGATAGACCAGGAAACATTAATTAAACAACAAGAACGATAGATATTGAGCACAACATTAACATGATTTAGAGTTTTGAAGAAAAAGTAAAGAAAACTATTAAAATTAAAGAATTACAAGAATGAATATATGGAAATATGATCACTTAACTCTGCCAAATCATTTTGGCCTCACATTCTCTCATTGTTTGCCGTCCTTGGGTAAAGTTGGTGCAGCAGCGGCAGCGCTAGGGGAGGATTTAGAAAGAGGGGCTGAGATGATTTCAAGATCAGACATCAAAGTGACCTTGTGTTTGGAACCATCGTCAGCTTTCACAAGAATGCATCCATCTTTGGTCCAACAATTTGTTACTCCAAAACGCAATCTAGCAGCCACAAAAATATTGTGCCTTTCTTTGATAAGAAATTCTGAAATTGTGTAACCACTTCCTTTTAGCTCCGTTTTTGAAAACCAAATACTGTTTCTCATTGTCATGTCTTTATATTTGACAACAATGGGTCTGGGCTTATCCTTCTTTGAAACCCCAAGCGATGGCAGCGTGAAATGTTCTTTAAAACCTTCAAATGTTGATTCACAATACTAGTCACCAAGTTCAAAGGAAATGCCATGTATCAGTAATATTTTCCTGCGACTCCTCATCTCCAAATGATTGTACTGGTTAGAGAGTAGTGTGATTTGATCATGTAAGGCTTTAAGGGAAGATAGTACGAATGACTGAAAGGTATTAAATTCAGCAGCCAATTTAGAAGTTGGACTACTTGAAGCAGGTTGCGAGTTAACATTATGAAGAGTTTGCAGATCATGCTGAAACTCAGCCTTCTGTTTATTGAAAGAAGCTGTCATCTCCATTATGGTTTGTTGGACAGATTCCATAGTGCAGAGTATAGTTGACACAGTGAAAATGTGTAAGAAGAACCAGTGATATTATATATAGTGTTCTATATATTCTATAGTGTTCTATATTATATGCCAGCAACAGAATAAAAACCGGAAGTAGAGTTAATAAATTGACGAATTTCTAGCAAACCGGTTTCAAAATTAACTCTACTTCCGGTTTCTATTTTGTTGCTGGCTCTGTACACTGTGCCAGTGAACGATGTGAGGAGCAACAAATTTTTTTTTATGTTTCACTACCGAAAATCGACAATTAAGTTGACGTGGCCAGTGTTATTTTTGGCGCCAATGAAAAAAATTCAAAATTTTCACTGTTTTTATGCAGCAACAAATTAGCAACAAATTCACCTGCATTTTTGCAACGATCCATCCCTTTTTCCGATTTCTTCACGCTACCTTAACGTTAAGCTAGAACTGTTGCTGATTTTCAGCGAACGGGTTGAGCAACAAAATCGTCATTATAGCAAATAATTAGCAACAAATAAGCAACAAATTCTGGTGTTGTTTTTTTTTTTAATTTCGCTAATTTTTCATCGCCAGCTTTACGTACCTGTCAAAATAATCATTACCATATTCAGCAAATCTCATCACCATTCGCTAAAAAAAATTTAATCGTCTATAACTTGATCAAATTAACTTATATTTAAGTCCCTAAAAAAATTATGTTATATAAGCGCTAAAGATTACAAGAAGCATATAAACAACCAGTTATGAAGTAATAAAAAAACGTTCTCCCACGATGGCCGATATGCATAATTTCAAAGAATGTCCCAAATATAGTTTTAAGAATTTTGTCTGTTTGATTATCTGTTTGTCTGTATGTATAGCCGGGCTAACTATTTCTGATTTCCGAATTGGTATTATTTTAATCTATCTAGATGATGATTCAAAAGCGGTTCTAAAATAAATAGAATACATAGATGATAGATGCGATCCCTGTCGTTATGCAATGTATCTTCTGAATAATGAAAACAAATATTTGTCATATTATAGGTAATAAAATCTGCTTTTGTAGGGGTATTTTCTAAGTAGCAATTAACCTTTGTCATAACTCATAACCTTAGCTTAATTTGGAAAATAGAATGATCGTTTCAACTAGCTTCTTTATGTATATGTTACCGGAAATGTATGAAATCAAGGAATTGTATACAAATCCTAGGAAATGTGTACAATTCCGATACCATTTAGGAAATGTATAAAATATTGTTTAATAAACTATTTAATGCATAGATATCCTAGGAAATGTATAATCTTCCTCGGAATTGTATATAATTCCAATATCGTATTAGGAAATGTATAAAGTAAATGATTTCTGTAATAAAACACGTTGTTATTTTTTTTATTACTTAATGAGACAATCGGGTAACAGTCTTACCGTAAAATAATAATAATATGTTCATATTATCTTACTAATTAATATTTCTTGAATCAACTTATAGTTATTCAATCAAATCAAATTTTCCTAGGCAATGTGTATAAAATAATTTATTTCACACATTTCCGCGCGATTTTAGGAATTACATACATTTCCTAAGTAGGAATTTTATACAATGACGGATTACATACATTTCCGTTAACATATATAAAAATATCGTAATTGTATATTAAAAGTATAATTAAGTTCAATATCAAATGAAAAATGTCAAAGATACTGGAAGATTAATATGATGAAAGTATAAGAAAAGAATTAAAAATCATTTTAGGGAAATTTTCAAATAATTTTTGTTTTGCTTTTATACTTTTTATTAAAAAGAGTATAAATGAATTTAGATAATATGGTTATGCAATGCTATGTGTTCAGTGTTATTCTGGTTTCTTTCTATATTAACGAAGAGATAAGATACTCTCTCGAGATTTTATGGTGATCGCTGGATTATCTGCAATACATGATTTAATCTTATTGCCAGTTTCAGGGTTAAATGGAATAAATATTTCCATATTATCTCCCCGCAACTGCCAATCGGTCGATTTCACATCTAAACCGGCCGGCAATAATTCAACGCTTTCAAACAAAACTGTGGAACCTTCACTGCCCTTTACGTAAATCACTCTGTTATTAATTTTAACTTCCATATCGTCATCGGTGAGTTTTTTCGGCAGACGGTAAGTAAGTTTATAGAAATCTTGAGCCACAGTTGTGGAAACGTCGATATTACATTGTAAAAAGTCCAATTCGTTCAAAAACGAGCCGAGGTGATCAAAAGTTTTGCTTCGAGGCATTTTGTTGGGGGACAAAGATTTTTCCAACTCGAGCACCCTCTCTCGGAGCTTTTGTAACTCTTGTTCTTGTTGTTTCGTTGTGTTTTCTTGTTGCTTTTGTAAATCTAGCTGTTTCTGTAGTTCTTGCTGACACTTAGCTCGTTCTGTTTGTGTGATATTTTCTTGAGCTTCTGCGCAGTTTTTCTGTGACTGTTGTTCTTGATTTTTCATTTTATTTTCTAGCTCTTTTTGCAACGCGATCTGTTGTTGTAGTTGCTGTTGGCACTGATCATGTTGTAATTTTGCGTTTTGTTCTTGTTCACGCAATTTCCGCTGCTGCTCTTCTATCTGCTTTTTAAGTTCTTGTTCTTTTGCTTGCAACGTGTTTACTTGTTGCTGTAGAGCGCCTAGCTGTTGCTGGCATTGCGATCCTCTTTGTGCGGCCCGTTGTTGTTCAGCCAAATTCGCTTGTAGTTGCGTTATCTGTTGTTTAAGTTGTTGTTCTTTTTGCTGATGTGACACAGCATGTTGATTCTTTTTTTGGTGGCACTGATATAATAGTGATTGTACGTTCTGCGATTTTTCAGCCGCATTTTGCTGCACCTGCGCTACCTGCCGTTGGTAGGACGCACGTTCGTTCGCCAGTTGCTCCTGCAAGTTATTGACGCTCTGCTGTAGTTGCTCCGCTTGCAACCGCAGTTGGCAACAGAAAAAGCCATGTGACAAATGGAATGTACACAGCAAAACAAATACGCGGTACATCTTTACGGGTTTGAAACACTGTGATACGTGCTCGTTGAATCGGCCAGTATTTGTATGCAAAATTATAATAAGGTCTCACATATTATTGTGTTATTTATTGGCCAGAATTTCCCTGTGAACTGATATAACCAAATAAAGTCATTATTTCATTTAGAATGAAATAATGACTTTATTTTATTAACTCGTGCCGAATATTTCCTTCCTCCTATTTTTTTTTCTTCTTATACAGGGTGGCCCGTTTACAGTGGTCCAAAAATTTTTTTCAGCTTGAGAGCATCATGAGTAATCATTTAAAACATACTTTAGTTAAGCGAAAACTTATGGTTTAGAAATTATGATTTTTTTTTTAATAATCCGGAGTTTCAATATTTTTAACACAAAACCACTCTGTTATGAAAACTACTGGACCGAATTGAATGAAATTTGGTATAGGTATAGCGCAATAACCTACCTATCGCGCTATAGGCTCATCTTGTGTAAATAATTAGACTGCTTTTTTTATTTTAAAATTTTCTGTAGTTTTTTTAATTTCTCGGCAAAATGTTGATTTTTCGAAAAAATCCTGTGAAAAAAAAATGTACCACCAAGGTTTTGCTGGTACTGCTAAAACTACCTTAACATAGGGTTATTCTTTACACAAAAAATCATAGTTGTCCTTCGATTGTAACATCTTCAAAAACAACATCATGTAGGGAGAGGGGGGCATAATGTGGACGTTAAGGAAAATACACAGTAACATGATCAACGCAATGTATTTATTAATTAAAATGAATCACAACACTTTGGTTACTTATTAAACTATCATTTGGCATAGAATTTGGTGATGTAAATAATCATATCACGTTATAATTTTAATTTTTTGAAACTATTATGAAAACCCCATCGTGCCCCAGGGTAGGGGCAGAATGGGGTCCGTATTTATTTTGCGGCACAATATAAGCAGATGTGGATTTCTTCTGTATTGTCGTCATCTACACCAGCACAAGATATATGAGCCCACCGTCCACATAATTGGCAAGCCACCCAACCTTCCGAAGACCTTAAATAAGTGTGGTTCACGTCAAGGCAGTACAGGCACATGGTATCCTCGTCGGTATTCTCTACAAGAACTAAAGTCTAAACAAAAAGACTCTACGTCTTTTTGGGTCTTCTGTTTCTTAGAGTTCTTCGGGGTCATTTGGATTAGTACATTTCTTCGTTCTCTTAAATTGTTCTCGTTTTTTCTAACATAACGGGATACCCCATCGTACCCCGTAGCCATGTCCCCGTTATGCCCCAATTCTCACATTATTTTAAATAACAAATCAAATAAAATGAGTGAGGGTTAGAGTATTTTTGTTCAAAACATATCAATAAGTAACTTATCTGCAATAACAAAGTAAATACATGATAGTAGCGACATAAACACTTACCATTTTATAAGCGTATTCATAGTCACTCAAAATTACATGAAATTACGTTGAAAATCGTTTTTCCTTTTAAAAATCAAACGTGCGCAGCCTTTCGCCGGTCACTTTCAGACTTAAAAGAGATACAAATTGGCTACCTATTAACGAAAACAAAACACATCTAGACCGTATAGTTAGGGTTCCGTACCTCAAAAGGAAAAAACGGAACCCTTATAGGATCACTTTGTTGTCCGTCCGTCCGTCTGTCAAGACCCTTTTTCTCAGGAACGCGTGGAGGTATGAAGCTGAAATTTATATCAATTACTCAGGTCTACTGTCCCTTGAAGCTGTGAAAAAATCAAACTTCTAAGCCAACGCAATCAAAAGATACAGCCGTTTATGCCGCAAATTTTCGACACTTGCAAGGGAATCAAAACCTACAGGGTGCTTCCCGTGAACTCAGAATCTTGAAATTTGGTACGAAGAAACGTCTTATAGCATAGATAAAGGAAAAATTACGAAAACCATAAATTTTTAGTTACATCACATAATATATATTTTTTTAATAACACGGAACCCTCGGTGCGCGAGTCCGACTCGCACTTGGCCGGTTTTTTTCTGTAAGTGTGGATGGCCCCGTCGTGCCCCGCGTCCCCGTAATGCCCCCCTCTCCCTTACATTAACACATGAACATCGAAAAATTACGAAATTTACCATAATTTAATTTTAATCATTTGGAACGGCCAATTTTTGATTAAAGAACCATTTATTGCCATAAAAGTCGTTACAAATCAGTATATTCACATGGCTAATTGGCTATAAAACTTAAAATGAATGAAATAAAATTTTAACCTGCCAGCCAAGATAACTTTATTCTAATGTCAATTTATTGAGTTTTTTTTTTGTTATTTAGTTTTATGTTTAAATCTTAATAAAAGGTTTGGAGAATTAATAAAACAACATAAATATTAATTAACATATTGTTTATTTTTTACAAAAGGTTTTCGAAATGCCGTCCGCCTTTCGCTAAACATAATCTGCATCTGCGTAAGAAATTTCTTCGCAGTCTATTAAATGGCTGCCGGCTTTCTTTAATGGCTGTATATCCCCATAGTACGGAACCCATACGGACGCGAGTCGGACTCGCGCACGGCCGGTTTTATTTCGACCGTTCTTTTTTCATACATTTGATTATTTGTACCATATTTTTTTTCTAATTTTACGCTATATTAACGTCCCTGATAACCGTGAATGTTACATACTTCTATCATATCTGTACTTTCTATGAGATGATCCTAATTATTCCTAAATTGATTTCGTTTCTAGTTTAATCATATCGATTAAATATAACTTATTTTTGAAATCAATCTGCCATAGCCCTAGTAGACCAGAGCCGATAAGGTTTTTATCATTTTGGAAGGGATTGGCACTGGTCTATAGTTTTACATTTTCTGTTTATGTTTTCGAAACGTAAACAGAGCCTCGTGGCTTCGTACACACATTAATTAAAAGTAAATAGATTAAAGGCTTTGTCAGACAGGACGCGTACTTAGCGCGCGTCAGAGCGTTAAGTTGACGCCGCGATATGACGCTAAGATGTGTTCTACTACCATCGTAGAATACCGTCAAACAGAGCGCCGGCGCTAGCAGTACGCAACGCTCTGTCGCGGCGTTAGGACGCTTTAAGGCTTTGTCAGACAGGACGCGTACTTAGCGCGCGTCAGAGCGTTAAGTTGACGCCGCGATATGACGCTAAGATGTGTTCTACTACCATCGTAGAATACCGTCAAACAGAGCGCCGGCGCTAGCAGTACGCAACGCTCTGTCTCGGCGTTAGGACGCTTTAACGTCGGGTGTTGTATTTTTTTACAAATTTTATTTTAGCGTCGGAGTTAATAGGCGTAAAATAATAATAAAATACTGCGTAATGACCGAAAATTTGATAGAATTGGTTAGAAAATATCCATGCTTATATAATACGAAGGATAGATCATATAAACTATAAAGATATATCAATGAAGGCAAAATTGTGGGCACAAATCGGAGAAGAAATTATTGAAACTGGTAAGTAAAAACTCTTCCGACTCCGGAGATAATATCACTGTAACTTGTTTTGTTCGTAAGTGATAATTATGTAAACAACATGCAGCTTTAATGATATCAATTGCTGTGTCCTAACGCGCGCTAAAGCGTTCTGTTTGACGAAGCCTCGCGCGACGTTAAAACAGGACGCTGTAGCGCTACTACGCAGCGCTAAAATACGCGTCCTATCTGACAAAGCCTTAAACGTCGGGTGTTGTATTTTTTTACAAATTTTATTTTAGCGTCGGCGTTAATAGGCGTAAAATAATAATAAAATACTGTATAATGACCGAAAATTTGATAGAATTGGTTAGAAAATATCCATGCTTATATAATACGAAGGATAGTTCATATAAACTATAAAGATATATCAATGAAGGCAAAATTGTGGGCACAAATCGGAGAAGAAATTAATGAAACTGGTAAGTAAAAAATTCTTCCGACTCCGGAGTTAATATCGCTGTACCTTGTTTTGTTCGTAAGTAATAATTATGTAAACAACATGCAGCTTTAATAATATCAATTACTGTGTCCTAACGCGCGCTAAAGCGTTCTGTTTGACGAAGCCTCGCGCGACGTTAAAACAGGACGCTGCAGCGCTACTACGCAGCGCTAAAATACGCGTCCTATCTGACAAAGCCTTTAAGCTTGATATATATGTTGAGATTTTAATTATTATGTGACCAATAATGTGACTAATACAATTGAAAAACACGTGGCGTTTAGGAACAATATATATTATTTATATCAAACAAGTTATTATGCGCTTAAATTCTTTGGAAAGACGTTTTATATAAAAACTACAAGCATGTACTGTGTGCAATAGTATTGGACAGTGCATTTAAGTGAGGTGTTTTGTTTTTTTTTATTCGTATATTCGTGAAGGCTTCGCAATGGCCGCTAATATGATGTTATTATTAAACGTCGGTTAGTATCAGTGAATTTCATATTTTCGGAATTTATCTTGCATAAATAATAATTAAGAAAAATTGTGTACCTGCTTGAACTTTTTATTTACCGACCGCTAAAAGGAGGAAAAGCCTTCTAAATTCCGAGCGCAAATCTGATAACGTACCTAGTGTATTAATTATGTATATCGAGTTATCAACACAACGTATTTGTAATTGAATCTATTGTTTTTTACTTTTTTTGCTACATTTTTAATGGAAGTATTTTTTTTTTACAAATAATTTTCTGGAATTATTACAATCTAATCCCTTAATACAATCTAACTATCACAAACATCCACAGCATCCCGCGTACTCTCTGCAATGAACAAAGAAGTGGATCCTTGCACGGACTTCTACGAATTCTCCTGCGGTGGCTGGATCAAGAAGAACCCGGTCCCCGAGTGGGCGACCTCCTGGGATCAGCTATCGAAGCTTCGGGAACAATTGACTTCGGATCTAAGGGATCTGCTTGAAGCGCAAGATGGTCCTAATTCGCCGGAAAGCGTGAAGAAGGCGAAAGCGCTGTATCGCACTTGTATTGATGTTGGTGAGTACTTTTTTATGGTTTTATATTACACTGTACTTTAGATTTTAAATTAGAAGTTTCTTCATTAGTGATTGAATGCTTTTTAATATATTTTATAATTTGTTTGCATATAATTTTCTTGTAAATGCTTTGTGATGTTCAACATTTTGATGAACATTTTCAATCGTTAAAAAATAAGTAATTGTAAATATATCAATGGTGTTTTGGATCATAAACATATTTTTTATTTCACTTGTTTCATTTGTTGGGTATCAACTTAGAGCATTATGGTTTATTGCTCTAAGTTGTAAGGGTATCAAAAATAATTATTTTTATAGGCAATAATTTTTAATTGCCACTTCATAAACAAACAACGTTTTGCCATAATCATGTTACACCTAAATTGACAAAATTAACTTTTTTGTAATTTATCTAAATTCGACAACAGATAAAATGGAATCCCGCGGGATCCAACCGATCCAGGACCTCCTCACCGATCTGGGTCTTCCTCCCAACCCTCCCGCAATAAGCAGCAATATCTCGTGGGAGGAGGTCGCTGGTCGTGCGCGGAGGAAGGTCGGTCTCAGTGTGCTGCTCAGTGTGCAAGTGTTGGAGGATGTGAGGAATACCAGCAGGAATCGTGTTGTGGTGAGTATTCTAACTTAGTGTGGACAAATAGCTTGTCACTTTTAAGCCCGATTTTTCAATCCTTAAGTAGTTAAAACTTACCCGTCCAATAAAGTATTACACGATAATATTAAAATGTCACCTATAAACTGTCAAATAAAGGCAAGAAGAAAATATTTTTGTAGTAGTTTAATACGTTATTCAACGAATAAGTTTTAACCATCGATTGAAAAATCAGCCCTTAATATTCTATACAAAGTTCTTTGCAGCTTTTCGAACCGGTGGTAAATTATTATTTTTTTGTACTTTGACGATTCAAAAGCGCTTCTAAACGAAGTCTAGTTGAATAAAAATATGTTTGAGTTTGACTATACAAATACTATACAGATCTAATTTTTGTATATTATGAGCAACAGTGTGAGCGAAGCGTATTCAAAAACGAGTGTTGACTGTTATGTTACTTTCAAGTTTTTAACTATTGTAAATATGTATTACAAATGAAGTCACTAATCTGTAACATGAAACAACAATAATGTTATACATAAGCTCATAACATTACGGTATGTGCCTGAACCTTTTAACTGTCTAGGCATATTTTTATTCAAGATTTCATATCAGTTTGCACTTTATAGTTGAAGGTTGTGAGGAGAATCGTGATGAAAACCCCATTCACGATTTAATATTATTATTTTCAATTATATGATAGTAAAATTATAGAAGCGGATTTTATTTTGATCAAACTATGCTTTCTGTGGGCTTATTTTGTGTTATTGTTTTAGACTTATTTCGTGAGGTACTTACAAGAATATGTAGTATTATTATTGATTCTATTTTCTTTCATTAGATAGCTAGCTTGTATGTAATAAAACGATCTGTATGATGATTTATCGCAATATCTGCAATATTTAGTCATATTATAAAGTACCTAACACTGACATTTATGAAATGACGAATTCTCCACATTTCCCTTAACACGAAAGTTTATCACTAGTCGTTACGTAAATTATTTAATAATTGTCCTTACGAGCGATACACAGCAGACACGGGTTCAAAAAACTTTCTCTTCAATTATGATACCATTACATAAATGTCGCATACGTTACTATGGGCTTGAAAGCGATGTGCGAGATTAATCGCTGTTCAATTATAAAAGACTAGCTGTGCCCCGCGATTTTACCCGCATTGCTCCACTCCTGTTGGTTTTAGCGTGATGATTATTAAAGCCTTCTCGATAAATAGGCTATCTAACACAGAAAGAATTTTTCAAATCGGACCCGTAGTTCCTGAGATTAGCGCGTTCAAACAATCCACAAAACCAAATAAAAAAAGACGTGTGGCACTCGGGGACTGCCGCGGTAAAGCTATTGCATGCTATGCCTTCAAGCCACACCTCCGCGCCCGTCGGAGTGGGGAGCGTGAGGTTTTTTCGTTACGGAATTTCTGGATTCGGTCCCCGCGCTCAAGGCCCGCGATAGAAGCTATGCAATAGCTTAAAAATCCACATACCAATACTTCTCAAAACACAATAATCGCATTAGCAATGAAGAGCATTAGAATACTTTATCAGCAGCATCAGGGCAATCGTGACGAGATATCCTTCGTCCCGGCACGCGGATCCATTGTGTTTATTATAATATTTTATGTATTTAAGCTTATTATTATATATTATATTTACCGATGTACGTATCGGTTTTCGTATGTGATTATAATATTATGTAGAGGATGTAGAGCCAATTTTCTTGTTGATAAACTGGATGACGAAATTTAACAGCATAAGTTTTGTTAGAATTCTGTGATAAAAGATCAAATAAATAGAAGAGAGCTCAAATAGAATGTCAACTCATTCTCTTTAAATTTAAAGTTATCGAAACATGAAAAAAAAAAAAAACAATTTTCAAGCCGTAAGTTTCTTATTTAATATGCTGCTACCTCAAATAAGCTTAGGTAGTAAATATTAAATAGAAATGAAAATTTTCAACACGTAAAAGCAACTGCACATTATTATTTCCTATTGTAGCTAAAAAGCTCAAAATTAAATGTAATTTTACATCCCCGTAAACACACTTCAATTTTAAAATTTTTCTTTCAACGTTAATTTTTTTTATTTTAAATGGTAATCCAAAACTGTTTAAATAATAAACAGGTACCTTTATTCCTAGTTGAAGCGATAGTCGTATCTAAATTGTTTTGTATGTATGTATTGTATCTAAACTATTTATTTTTATTTAATGCCCATTCCAGATCGAGCAAGTAACTCCCGGCTTCAGCGAGCGCTACCTGCTCCACCCGGAGCAGTTCGCCCACGAGCTGCAGCAGTACCGCACCTACATCAGGGACATGATTGCTGTAGTGGATCCGCAGACTGATGCTGACAAGTTCGCTGACGATATTGTTGGACTGAGCAAGAGTTTGGCCAGGGTGAGCGATGGGGATGGGATATAAACGTACAATTTGTTCATCACATATAAACATGTACGAACTTATAAACGTACACGTACACGCACACATGCACGTATGTCGTACACATACACACAAGGATACGTGCTACATCAGGGACATGATTGCTTTAGTGTTTCCACAGACTGATGCTGATAAGTTCGCTGACGATATCGTCGGGCTGACCAAGAGTAGACTGCTTAGTCTTGAACATAGACGTAAAGTCGCATGCCTATCAGTTTTTTACCGCTTGCACTTCGGGGAATGTGCAACGGAGCTGCATAATCTAATTCCACCCTCCCCTTTCCACCACAGAACATCTCGACGCGCGCTTGGCTTCCATCCCTTCGTAGTTGATGTACCTTTTTTGCGCACAAAACGGTTTCAGAACTCTTTTATAAACCGAACAGCGAGGGACTGGAACGCCTTGCCCGCGTCTGTCTTTCCAGAAACCTATAATCCGGATCTGTTCAGGGTAAAAGTGAATAGGCTCTTTCTAGGCAGGCATGCTCATTCATAGACTGCATCACTACTTACCATCAGGTAGGATGCAGTCAAATGCCTGGCTATCTTTAATAAAAAAAAAACATGTACACATGTGCGTACATCTTTACATACACATAAGGGACATATGCTTGCACACATAAATACATAGGGACGTGATCGCTGCGGTCGACTTGTGTTCATAAATTCGCTAATTATATTGTTGGTTACAGCAAGAGTTTGGCCAGGGCCAATAAATTTGTCAGAATTTGCAAAATCTTACAGGTCAAAATTCGTTTTATCGCACGATAAAACACTACAAATATTTTTCTACACCTTTTGCATAATTTTCATAAACATTCAATAATCACGTTTTATAATCCAATACACTGACGTCTACACCTGTATAATATATGATGTACCAATAAATTTATCTCTTTCATATTTTTACAATTCACCAATGTCTTCACGTTATTTACTTTTGTGTTAACTTCAAACAAATAGTCATCTGAATGTTAATGAAAAAATATGAAAAATAAAACATTTTCATTAATGAAACAAACCGACCAGTTGACTGACCGGTTGGCTTGGTTGGTACTTGGTAGTGGCCCTGCCTTCCAAGTCAGTGGGCGTGGGTTCGATTCCCACCCGGGGCAAATATTTGTGTGATGAACATAGATGTTTGCTCTGTGTCTGGGTGTTAATTATCTATATGTATAAGTATTTATTTAAAATTATATATGTGTGTTTATCAGCCATCTGGTTTCCATAACACAAGCGAAAGCTTAGTGTGGGATCAGATCGTGCCGTGTGTGAAAATTGTCCTGAAATATTAATTTGATTAACTTTGACTACTTTCCGAATCGGTGGTACCTAAGTGTTAAAAATATGTATTGACGTTTCAAAAGTGCTTCTCGAAGAAGTCTAATTGAATAAATAAATGTTTGAGTTTGATTTTATTTTGAATAATCTGTCAGATAATGACCCCAATGGAGGTCCGTCGCAGCGGCTCGCACCTGTTCCACGACGTGAGCGTCGCGCAGTTCGTGCGGGGCTCCGCTGGCGGACCCGCGCAGTGGACTGAGGTATATATACACATCATTTATATATTGATAGTGTGCTTTCCATTTATTTTTGTGAAAGGAAATTTCTTAATAAACAAAGGAATCCTCCACTTTGATTATTTGTAGCGAAAACATTTCACAGAAATACGTACAATTACAAGCCATATATCTAATGTGAAAACTAAGCCATTTTATGGTTTTCCATCTGATTATTTTCCAATGTATTAGTTCTTATAAAGCATGATTTACCTTCTAATATAGCTATTTCACCAATTTCGTTTGTAAATCTTCCCTATATCGAAGTTTACAAATATTTATGTTACTTAAAACTGCGTTACGTTTTACCTTTTACCATCTAATCTCTAATCCCTGAATCTCAAAATTTCAATCTACTCAATATTTTCATTACCTCACACCACTTTCCGCCGCCTCCTTGGTACAGTGGTTGACGCGTGAGCGTAACACCGAGGGGTCCTCGGTTCGATTCCCGGTGGAGACGAAGAAAAAAGAATGTCTCGGTCTGGTAGGACACAGAAGTCTGATCACCTGCTTGTCCCTAAAGAAAATCGATCAGTGAAACAGATGTATAATGCATCTGCCCCTTACCCCTTTAGGGGACATGGGACTTCACACACCACTTTCAATATTTCACACACTATAAAATTAATTCTTTCACCATTTATACAGCACGACTGGGACAAGTATCTACAAACAGTGTTCAGTAACACGACCGTGGTCCTGGACCAGAATGCGGACCGGCTTATTGTTATGGACCTGCCGTATTTACAACGATTGGCTACTTTATTGTCGGAAACCGATCCGTTACTTGTTGGTATGTTATTATTTATATTTACTAGTATTATGAAATTAAACAAACTAATTAATGCTTAAAAATTTAATGTCATAGAACGCTTCATGTAGTGAAGCGTTTTTTAATTAAGTGATTATTTTCTAAGGACGTTTCGTGTTGAGCTTTCTTCTTATTAAATGTTTATTATTACTGTATCATTATTTATATAAAACGCTTCAAATGCTGTAGTTTGATTTTAATTAACTTTATTCTTATCCAAGACTGTTTTATCTGGTGAAGCGTGCTTAACATTGTGTAATTATCACAGTGACAGTGAAAGTTTATTTGATATTATATCATTGTCTAACAAACCAAATTGTTATAGAACACTTCATCTAGCGTGTTTAACATTAATCTTAATAATATATATAAATCTCGTGTCGCAATGTTTGTCCTCAATGGACTCCTAAACCACTTAACCGATTATACATAATAAAATTCGCACACCATGTGCAGTTCGATCCAACTTGAGAGATATAGGATAGTTTAAACATGTAGGTACCACGGGCGAAGCGGGGCGGACCACTAGTATTGTTATAAACGCTTCATTTCAGTGATTTTTAACATTAAATATTTTACAGAACGCTTCATCTGGTGGAGCGTATTCTCCACAGTATCCCCAATGAGTATCTCCCGTTTCCGCGACCTCGGCTTTGCGTTCAGTCGCTCTGTGTACGGGTTGAGGACAAGAGCTCCAAGATGGAAGACTTGTGCCGCTAATGTTAACGCTAACTTTGGACTGGCCCTGTCGTTGTTGTATGTGGAGCGACATTTTGATAATGCGTCACGGGTTAAGGTGGGTGGAATAGTTAGCGATTTTTCGCTTAATATTTGTTCGGTCGTGCAAGCGTGTTTATATTTAAAGTAACGTTTTCTTATACATATTGACTGCATTATTTGATTTGACTGGCCGGTTGGCTTGGTTGGTACTTGGTAGTGACCCTGCCTTCCAAGCCACTGGTCGTGGGTTCGATTCCCACCCGGGGCAAATATTTGTGTGATGAACATAGATGTTTGCTCTTAACTGGGTGTTAATTATCTAAGGTCAGGTGGGGTAAGAGGAACATATTTCATTTTCAGTAAAATATTTTGACTGCTAGGAACAACATTTATAGCTTTTTAAGATGTTTGAAACACACAGAACTTACCTTTATGTATTAGCTTCCCGTAGGCTAAATGTCATTACTCTAATAACAGTTCTTACGAAGATATTGACATTAATGTCAAGATTGAGTAATCGTTCCTCTTCCCCCTTACAAGGGGTAAGAGGGACAGTCATTGTATTTCCTAAGATTGGAGTTTGAATTAAAATATTCGTTGCTAAATGTTCGTTAATTTGTAGATAGAATGTCTTTGGTCAATATTAGATCTTAATGTCGATGAAATAAGGTATAATTTGGAATAAAAAACAAGAATACATCAATTCGGGGTAAGAGGGACATACAGGTTCGATCAGGGGTGGCAAACTAAAAAGAAGTCGACTAGTTATAATTCTATTTTTATTTAATCATACATAGTAATGGTAAACAGTCTGTCCCTAACTAGTTTTCCTAGTTAGTTACTCTTTAAAAATAACAATGGCACTATGTGATGAGATCAATATTGCGAATCAGTATTTTAATTCATCTATTAAGAACCTTCTCATTTTTAAGAAGTCAGTTAAAAATATAAATGATCTTCTTGATCCAAAAGAAATTCTTTGGAATCTGGAATTTTGAGACAGGCGAACTTAGCGAAACTTGGCGAATAGTGGTGCTTGCATCACTGTGTTCCGGTTTGGTGGTGAGATGAGGCCCTGAAGTAATTACTGGCACAGGACTCAGGAGGCATAATCCTTTAGGCCGGCAACGCACTTGTGACTCCTCTGGAGTTGCGAATGTCCATGGGCGGCGGAAATCGCTTAACATCAGGTGATCCGTATGCTCGTTTGCCCGCCTATTAAATAAAAAAAATATAAAAAAAACACATGAGCGAGAAATTTTTAGTTATAATTTAAAATTGTAATAGGTACAGAACAGTCAGTCACTTCTTTTCATTTTATCCACATATAATTATAAATTAATCAAAATGTTGGTCACCCCTCACACGGGGGAAGAGAAACATATGTTCCTCTTTCACCGTCAATAGTGAGCCTCTTACCCCAGCTATTGTTTTTGAAGTCTAGGATTTTCAAGCGAAAGAAACTCACAATATTTAGTTGTTTCTTAACTAAAATGATTAATAAAAGAAATACTTACAGTTTTCTCCGTGTATCAGTATATTTAAAATATTTCTAGCACACTTTTATCACTAAAATATGGGTTCGCAAAAAAACGAGCCGACTTGGTGTTAACCGAATTCGCAACTGTCAAATTTGTTTACATTTTTTGTGATGTCTGTGCTACGTAGCGACATCTACTCAAAACCGCTCAAACTAATTCGCCTTCACTTTTTTATCGACGGAAAGTACATAGTCATAAACGCTTCGGTTTACTAGTTATGGTCTCTAGGCCCTCTTCCCCCAGTGACCCTCTTACCCCACCTGACCTTATATAAGTATTTATTTAAAATTATATATGTATGTTTATCAGCCATCTGGTTTCCATAACACAAGCGAACGCTTAATATGGGATCAGATCGTGCCGTGTGTGAATATAGTCCCGAAATATTTATTTATTATTAATATGGATTGTGCGAAACACGCGAAGCTAGATAATATATAAACATTAAACATACCTATAGATTTGGAAAAAATAAATCATTTTTTTCGTTGTGGTGTTGTTTTTTTTTCTAAATCAATCAAATAACCTACCTGGAAAAACAATAACTTCCATTATCTTGTAGTATATTTTAACAACAAACACATTTTATTTCCCAAATCTCCATGTATATTTCCTCTAGTTTTCCCCTGGAAGATATTCCTATACAATCTCCAACTAAATAAATACTAAATAACCCTCCAGGCACTAGAAATGGTATCCGACGTACGCGCCGCGTTCGCGGAAAGCGTGTCGCAACTCACTTGGATGGACGACACCACACGAGCTCGTACGTTACGTAAACTACAGGCGATACGCAACTTCGTGGGCTTCCCTGAATGGCTGCTCAATACTACGAGATTGGACGTACATTATAAACATGTGAGTGGCCACATACATACATGGATATACACATACACATACATATGCATGCGTATGTACGCAGTACGCACACACATGTAAAAACTACGTACGCACGCACGCATGTAAACACATACACGGACTCACGTGCACACGTTTAGGCAAATAGTGCAGCACACTCACACACACCTGCTCAGTGCGCACGCACACATGTAAGTATAAACATACAAGTACAATTACTTGCTCTGTGTACATGTATGTTCGCTTCTCAGCACATAATATTATGTAGGCACGTACACATGTATGTACAAGTGTACGTAAGCGCACAACATTCACAATCGTAATATCAAATAACCTCAATCGTAATATCAAGTGGCTTTATGTGCACGCGTATTATATCAAATATTGATAATTTAACTGTATGTACATAGAGTACTTAATTAGCAAATAGTATAATAATGCATTCTATACTTGAAACAAACCGAAAACTAAACATCCTGAACTGAAAGCTATTGTACACAAAATTGATATGATTTTACTATGACTAAATTTCATATTTTATTACAGGCTGAAGTCGTAGAAGGCAACCTGTTTGAGACCTTCTTGAAGCTAACGCAGGCGGCCGTCAAGAAATCATTTGAATCTTTACGAGTGAAGCCTGACAGAAATAGGTACTTTTTCTTTTATTCTTAATCGCAAATTTGTAGTATTCAAATTTAAATTTTTCGAAATAAGTTTAAATTTCGCAGTTATTTAGTTAAATCATTGTTATAACTTTCAGGTGGGTAGCGACAGCGACAACAGTAAACGCATTCTACTCAGCGACACTCAATTCAGTCAGTAAGTACTTTAAATTAGTCGTTTTTTTGAGTTTTTAAAAACTATGTGACAATTTCCTGCGTTTAATTTACGTAAGTAGAATTTAAAGAGTTTATTGAATTGTATTTTTTTTTTTGCTTTTCAGCATTCCCTGCTGGTATCCTACAGCCACCTTTCTATGGAAATGGCATTGAGTAAGTAAAATTAGTCACAATTGTTTGCAATGAAAAAATACGATTTTTAAATACTTCTGAGATTAATATTGTTTTGTTATTTCAGGGCAATAAACTATGGATCGATTGGTGCAATAATGGGACATGAAGTAACGCATGGATTCGACGATCAAGGTAAATATTATTTATCAGGTTTATAGCTTTTATATTTTATCTTGTCCACACGTAAGCAAAACTTTTTTTGTGCGTGTGTGTGCCATCACGTGCGAGTTGTATCCATGTATATGCGAGTGCTTACATGCGTGTATATATCTACGTCTATGCGAGTACGTACATGCGTGTACGTATCCGCGTATAAGTGCATGTCTGTGTGTATTCATATATTATCTATGTGTTTGTATGTATTAACATTTAACACTTGTATCAGGTCGTCGCTACGACGAAGAAGGCAACCTGAAGCAGTGGTGGTCGGCGGGCACGCTGGAGCAGTACCACGGGCGCGTGCAGTGCATCGTGCAGCAGTACAGCCAATACCACATGCAGCAGCTGCCCAACTATACGGTAACTTTTTTTTTAACGTTGGGAAATGCATTTACGCATCCCCCTCTGCAGTTTTTCTGCGTGAGGGGGTATGTGGGACTCGCGAGAAGCCATACCTACTAAAACCCAACGGTGGCCACCATTCGCCTTCGACGGCAGGGGTTAACAGCCAGGCCTTATACCCCCCCCGCCTAAACTATACGGTAACTAGTTTTTACACGTACATACAGGTATATGTACCTGTATGTACGTACGTGTGATAATGTTGTTATGACATTTTGGGAATTTTCGTTATTTTAACGTGATAACGTTTTTAAAATGATAACGTTTTAGTCGGGTGCCATGTTCAGAAACTTGTGTCACACCAAAACCTCACGAGCGCGATCGCAGGTATAACGAGAGAGAGACGGACCGATCTCCCGTCTCATCTCGAGCGCTGCCACCAATAAGACGTTATCACGTAAACATCTCGATCGTAAACCTACTTTACAAACAACCAATTTTTTGAAGTAGTTAAAACTTCTATAATGAGGATGTGACAGAGGTCACATACCGTGCATGCCAGTAATGATATGTCCAACATGCCGCTTATTGTCCCAAGCATGATGGAGACAGATCGCAGCAAAAAAAGATTAAAAAAAAAGTTAAAACTTCTTTCGTTGATAGCTGGTTTAGAATAAAATTTCAAGGTTGCGTCGTGGCCCTACTGTCACGTCATGGAGTGAGACGACGATTTTTGATATCTTTAAATATCGCCTAAAAAGTTTCACTTCTGACACGCGTGCTCGGCAAACGCGCTCTTTATTGTAATAAAAATCGAAATAAAAGTGGCACTAGTGAATTGTTAAGCTATTGCTTAGCTTCTATCGCGGGCCTTGAGAGCGGGGACCGAATCGAGAAATTCCGTAACGAAAAAACCTCACGCTCCCCATTCCGACGGGCTCGGAGGTGTGGCTTGAAGGCATAGCATGCAATAGCTTTACCGCGGCAGTCCCCGAGTGCCACACGTCTTTTTTTGACGTGACAACGTCTTATAATTCGATAGCCGGCTGCACGCACGAAAAAACATGACTCATCCGGCGTTACCTCGCTCTGAGGCGTTCCATGTAAGGCTTGAAGTGCAAGCGAGAGCGCGGAAAAGCGACAAAGAAGCACTATCGGACGTTGTCACGTTCAACTATCGTCAGTAAACCGACTTTACAGACAACCAATTTTTTTTATCTTAATTATCATATTATGGTCCAGGTGCACGGGTTTAACACGCAAGGCGAGAACATCGCAGACAACGGCGGGCTACGCGCCGCGCTACACGCGTACCGCATCCACACGCGCCGCACCGCACGTCCCGCACCGAGGCTACCGGGTCTGCCGCAGTACACGCCGGAGCAGCTGTTCTTCTTGGGATTTGCTCAGGTATAACAGCAGGCACTATAGAGTAACGGGTAGTAACGGGTATTGCGTTTTGCATAGGTTTAGATGGATCTGTCCCCCTGGGTTTTGCATAGTTAGATATGAAAAAAATTTTATTGAAAAAAGTTTTAAAATACTACGCATCCTCGCACATCTCTGATGGAAAAGCACCCTAAAACTTTGATAGAAATTAAAAATATCATGAGTTAAGTTTCAATAAATTGCTATTTTGCCTTCGGCATAATATGTTGACAATGCTGTTTGCAAACGGCTAAATTATACAATTTGCCTGTGACATATTTTAAATACTGCATTCTTCTACCAAATAATATGCTTATACATAACAAATATATTTCAGATATGGTGCGGCAATTCAACAGTAGGAGCTCTAAAGTCGAACCTAGTTGAAGGAGTGCACAGCCCCAACAAGATCCGAGTGATTGGAACTCTCAGTAACACAAAGGAGTTTTCAGACGCGTGGCAATGTAAGCCCGGCTCACCAATGAACCCGGAACATAAGTGCGTTCTGTGGTAACGATATAAGTGAAAATGTAAATAAGTGATACTGCCTAAATCTTGAGCTTACTTGAGTTACTCGAGAGTGTAAAAAATTGAGTCACTGACGTAAAATACAGTAAATTTGACATTGAAATAAAACGAAATAGCTAATATGGGATAATCTCAAGTCCAAATTGAAAATAACAATTTGTAACGTAAAAGATATATGTTACGTTACAAATTGAAATTACTTCAGCAAATCAAGATTTTTTACAAAAAAAATATCAAAAACTGTACATTTTTTTTACTCAAGTTACGTCAACTGAAATGTGACTAGGTACTTATATTTTAAGTTGTTGCTGAGCAATGACAATAGTTTATAAGTTCTTAATTAAGTTATTAATTAATTGACCAGTTAATTTATGTTACCATCTGATACATATTATATCATGAAGACTGTGAAGAAAATTGTTACCATTTTTTTTTGTTCTAAGTATTTTACTCTAACTCCATTTATTCAAGAAAAATTTTAAGAGAAAAAGTTATAAGTCCACCCGACAAATTGTTAATATAACGAGTGACTAATTACTAGTTTTTATAAACTTTGTGTTGGACGACAAAATTAATGTTATTTATAATTCCTAGAAAATTTACTAAGTTATGGACCACCAGTGATTCTTTATAGTTACCATGATAATGTGAAAATTTTGTACATAGAATAAGTATTGACTGTTAGAATAGTATTTATATGTAAGCGTGTAAAAAGCTGTGAATTTATAATCCGTCCGTAAGATAATTTTAATGATAAATTACTTACCAAATAATTATGATGTATCCATGCATTTTATTTAGTACCAATTGTTAATGGCATTAATTAAATAAAACGTGAGATTATTCAGTTAAGTTAGACTTAATTTAAAATGAATGTATTTTTAATGAAATAAAAGAGATTTTTAATACAAAGTACATTTTATTTCTTTCTAAAATATTGGAACTTGTATACAGGTGCAGAAACTGGTGTGCCTCGTTGTACTTTCTTAGGTTTCATGATCTTGGCGTCATGCAGCTGTCGTTTTAACTCCATTTTCTGTTGTGTGACCATCAACAGTTTTTCCCTTTCTATCCTCTTGGACAGCTCTTTGTATGTATTTTCTTTTGCCTTCTTTGCAGACAGAAGAGTCTAAAATAGAAACATGTTTTATTAATCAGGCACTCAGGATGCAAAATACTATTTATTGTGAGACCCAATCTTAAACAGACAAAAATTTTTTAGTCAAATCTTCCTTAACAGTCTACTTAGTTACTTCGATTTAAAATTGAAACCTTAAATTTAAAGCAATTTTTTTCAACTACTTACTGCTACTAGTAATTTTCTGAACTCAATACAGTTCTCACAAGTATAAAATTTATGAAAATTACTTCATATAAGTAACAACTAACAACCACTTTTACAACTTACAACCAACTTTTTCTCCTTAAAATTTATTATCTACAAAAACATACTAAAATCTTACTTGTTCATCAATTTCCGGCAATTTCAACTTATCCAATTCAGACAACCGAGGTCGATTGGACTTCCTATTGATAAGGGAAGGGTGTGTGTCCAAACGTTTGGCAATGTCAAATTCTTTCTCTTCTCCCTCGTCTACAAAAAATGTGTGTGTGTTCGGTGTTGCGTCTGCTACGTCTGTCATATGGAGCTCTGACTGGAAAATTATAACTATGAAGTTTTCATAGATTCTATAACAGAACATACAAAAAGGTATCTTATATTTTCATGCACATAACAAAAGCTTTGTCTTATATTTTCTACTAGCGACCCGCCCCGGCTTCGCACGGGTGCAATGCTGATACTAAATACACTACAGAAAAACTGTGAACGTTGTATATAAAAACATAGCGGCCCGCTACGGCTTCGCACGGGTATAAAATAGATAGCCGGGCGGCCGGCCATCTATTTTATACCCGTGCAAACGCTACGTCCCGCAATTTTTAAATCTGTAATATCTTCGAAAATATTCATTTAAATCATACGGTGTAACGGGCCATATAGAACTATATTAAATGAACAATGTATTCAAGGTATTTAATTGGTTTAGGATTAATGCTGTATTGGTTAAAATCGCATCGAAAATTAGCCATTATTTGTCGTAAAAAGTAAATGACAAAAAAAAGCATTGAGATAATATTACTACGTATGGAGGAGACACCACGAACAAAATCTGTGCGCTATTTTTTTGCTCTAATTAAGTTTTAAAAATTATTATTTAGTTAGGTACTTAAGGATGAAAGTTATTCCTTTGCACTTTTCCGTATTATTTGTATTATTTGTGCAATATCGTAATCTCCGTAAAAGGCCGGCAAAGCACCTGCAACACTTCTAGTGTTGCAAGTGTTTATGGGCGGTGGTGACCACTTACCATCAGGTGGCCCACCTGCCCCTTTGCTTGCTCTGACATTAAAAAAAAAAAAAAAAAAAAAAAAAAACACACACGAAGGCATGTTTGATGCGTTTCACTTTAAAACCATTAAAAAATACCGCTCAACATACGTCACATGACGTATGTTGAGTGGAACATAAGTGATATAGGTGGTGTCGTCTCCTATTAATATTATCTCAATGAAAAAAAGTTATTGTGGGTTATCCATAAGAGATAGACATATGCCATCGCGGACTTTTCTGTAGACCTTTTCAATGTGTATAATACTTAGTACATTATTTTGATAAAACTCGTAGGGTTCAGCCTGCGTTTGCAATGTAAGCGGAAAAAATTTAATTTTTTACGACATCACATTATAAATCTCAAAAATAACAGTACTTCTCCACTATTTAATGGATGCTATTATACATATAAACCTTTCTCTTGAATCACTCTATCTATTAAAAAAAACCGCATCAAAATCCGTTGCGTAGTTTCAAAGATTTAAGCGTACAAAGGGACATAGGGACATAGGGACAGGGAAAGCGACTTTGTTTTATACTATGTAGTGATTACTTTCTTTCTCTTAAAATCTTAAAAATTGAGCATAATATATTAGAATTTGTTATTTTCAATTAAAATGGTAATTTAGTTTTATTAAGATGCAAATTATTTGAGATGGATTCAAAGACAATACCTGCAACCTCTGGATCCTGCGGCCCTCAATGGTACGCTTCATGTTAATGTACTTAATATCTTGTGTCTGCATCAACTTGATCTGCTCCACTGAATGTTCATTTTCTTTTTTAACCTCATGATGAACCTGGAGTTTTAATTTTTAAATATTTAATAGTTTTATTGGGTTAGTTTTTATTTATTTTTTTACTTTTAATGTTAGGTAGGTATATAAATTACTTAAGTATGTTATACAAGCTGTGCCCCGCGGTTTTACACGCGTTGCTCCGCTCCTGTTGGTCTTAGCGTGACGATATATAGCCTATAGCCTTCCTCGACAAATGGCCTATCTAACACCAAAAATTTTTTCAAATCGGATCAATAGTTCCTGAGATTAGCGCGTTCAAACAAACAAACTCTTCAGCTTTATAATATGTATTAGTATAGATAAATGACAAGACACGGTTTTTGTATGATAAATATTGAAACCCAAAAGTACTTACTCCATCCTTCACTCTAGAATTTATCATGTGAAAATAAAATTCATCCGGATTTTTATCAAGCGCTCTTTTGCGGATGACTTTAAGGGTTTCTCCCTTTTTATGGTAGTCATCGGCACGTTTCTTGTAATCTTTCTTCTTCTCAAGTAAGCCTAAATGTTTTCGTTCAGCGGGTTGATGCCTTTCTCTGTGAGTTTTTTGGTTAGCTTTAGCGGCTTTCTTCCACGACGACATTTTCAGGTATTTCTTAAATTACTCTGGGTTAAAATTTATATATGTACTTATATATTATAACTCAAAAGCAGACACATATTTCTTCTAAAATTATATAGAGAAATATTGATTCCAAATAATTTTCACGTGTCCTCCGTTCAATGTTGATTGTTGTCGTAGAACTGTCAGGTCAAGCGTCAACTGTCGTCTGACGTCTCACGTCTGTCACATGTCAGCATTGATAACGATCTCTAGTCTATGGCTAGTTTTGGTGTTTTTTTTTTGTTTTTTTTTTCCACGGAAATATTATTATAGACATGTGTTTTCTATGCATTTAACCACCACTCATGAGAATATAATAAATAGATACTTACGTATATTATAACAAAAATAAATAATACCTATAATAAAGCATAGTGCTAGTGTAGCTAGCATAGCATAAAACCAGCAAAATTTGCTATTTTTATTACGAGTAATCCACTTTCTGTTCAAATAAAATTATTATAAACTCGTTAGAACATCAATTATTATAACATTTATCTGCTACTAAGAATACGATCAAAAATTGGTCTAGCTGTTTTATTTATTTTGCTAGACATTATTTTAATACTAAGTAATCTAGACGAATAGAAGCTGAGAAAAGCGGGGAAAACTGCGGGGCACAGCTAGTAATTTTATGTTCATTGAATTTCCCAAGGAAAGCGCTGGCCGTAGCGCGCATGAAAATATATAGAAAATTAGACTGGCGCTCTGTGTTACAGGCATTATCACTTTTTAAAACTGTAGTTCTAGTATGTAGTCATTACAATACAATTTCAATAAGGTACCTACTTGTCATCTTATTTGTTTTTACCAACAAGATGAACAAACAAAATGCATCATATTTAATGAAAGGACTAGTTAGCTGGTAGGTTATTTATGCACCTTGTGTATAGGTCCACCAGAATCTGATGGCATATTTATATTTAAAAAATAAAAGATTTTCATGTGGTCACTTTACTGGACAACTATCAAATTGGTTGTCAAATTATTTGTGTTGATGATTAATTTTTAGGATTTTGTCTTCAAAATCTTCGAAATGTCGATAAAACCGCTGCGATCACAAGCAAGAGGTGTTGTCTACAATGTGTATAGAAAAATATTCGATGAAGAAGGGTCAAACACATCACAATTTTCAATTTTAAAGCGCGTGAAAGATTTTATTGCTAAGTTGGACTTACTCGTTTTGATACTTTAAATTAAAAATTTAAATTAAAAATTGAAGACTGGCGTGCTTCAACCCAATAGCTACCTTTCTGTTGATCTTGGCGTGATGAAATACCTATATAACCTTGGCTTCCATATCGTATCACATGTTGTACTGTTTTGATTTTCCTGAGATTTATTTATGTATATATGACACGTTATATGCCTTATAATATATTATATTATTCATATTTATATGTTTCTGCCGTAATATAAATTATATGCATTTATTTATTTATTATTAATATTTTTATACTTCCTTATCTATATATTTATTTTAAGTACCTAGACTTAATTCTTTTTTAATATTAAGACGAACCGCAATCGCCGGTACAGCCTGAAAATCAGCGCTGCTTTTGTGGAGCATTTTGCTGAGGCTGTCTCCGTTTGCCTAATTGTAAGATATTTTATAATGTGTTTGGCTGTGTTTTTTTGGCAATAAATTTCTTTTCTTTCTTTCTTTCTTTCTTTCAAAAAATGTTATAAATATGTAACTATAATATTGTTTGTTGATTCAAATATAATTTTATGAAAACTTATTACAGGAGTTTCCAATTCGGCTATTTGTCAAGTCCAAGGTGTACAAGTCAATTTTATAATGTGTTAATACTTACGAAAATAGCTGTGTTTTACCTGAAAATAAAACACATATTAAATACTTACCTATATTTGAAGCTTACTTCATTGAGAAGGCACCTAGCTTTTTTCCGCCTATTCTTCCCTCTCTTTCCGTTGTATGTATGCTATCTCTCTCGCACACCTCTCCACCAGGTGGCGGGGCGCACGATAATGTCGGGCGCTGGATGTTTTTCATTGAGTCGAAATCCACAACAGGTGGACGTTAAGTGTAAGCTTCAAATATAGGTAAGTATTTAATATGTGTTTTATTTTCAGGTAAAACACAGCTATTAAACACTTGACCGTAATTTGAAGCTTACTTCATTGAGACCTGCTTGTTACCCACCTGGTGTACAATATATGGACGCCAATGTGAATTTGAATACATAAGTAATTACTTATTTCTTTATTTGAAAGAGTAAGGTGTGCAGATAGTATACCTACCAATAAATCACACAAATTTTTATATTATATAATATATTAACAATCCCAGATGAAAAGTTAATCAAATAAGAACCAAAAAGTTAATCATAATGATTAAAAGTATTAGAACTTATGAGATTGGTTCAAGCGTACCTTAGTTAACCTTTTGGGCTTGAAAAGTTAAAGTTACTACAATTTTCACTATCTTTAGCGTAAATCTGCGAAAGCGCCAGTAACGACTTTCAATTACGCATTTAGATGTTACTTACAAAATGAAGCAACAGCTGATCCCGACGAGGCAAAAATACCTCAAACTCAAACCTTTATTTATTCAATTAGAACTCTGTAGAAGCACAATTGAATCATCTTAACATAGAATTACCACCTGTCTCAACTCACACAGTTTTAACCCAACCTGCTACAAGCGGACAAGAAGAGAACTTGGTCCTTACTTTTGGGGTCAGAAATAAATTTAAAAGGTCACCCCTTGAATAAGGCAATAAAATATCAAAACAGGTAAACGGTTTTAATTATAATACAGATTTTTAACATCCAACCAAACCGTGCGGTATCTATTAATGTTTAGAGCCAACGCCACCAATCATAATCTAAACATGGCTAGTACTTTCAGTACAATGCATGAATTATTTATTTAAAACTGATAGGTCATAAACTCTGTACTGGAAACAAATATACTGAACTTAAGAGACTAAAATGATAAGGAGCTTATCTGTGTCCCAAAACTGCAATTACTACAGCCAAGTACGTTACTTTTAATCAATTCGGTTTTAAGATATAATTATGATTTACATCAGAACTTATATACCGAAAGCCTTGGGACTACATAACGTGACTTATCTTCTTATACTTATATAAAAATGAATCGCAAAATGTGTTGGTAAGCGCATAACTCGAGAACGGCTGAACCGATTTCGATAATTCTTTTTATATTCCTTGAAGTACGAGGATGGTTTTTATGTAGAGAAAACGTAAGTACCACGAGCGAAGCCGGGGCGGACCGCTAGTTTATAATAATAGTGTTTGTGCACAACACTAGGCAGTCAACAGCTATATGAACGTCAGATAGGAAAAGAGCCAAATTTATCCAGTCAGTAACAAAGGATTTTAACTATAGTTACTTTATTCTAATTCAACCAACTACTACTAGCTACTCCGTATGTCTTTTGGATAGACGGAGGCAAATAGGATTTTTATTCCAACTATATCATTTGATATTTTGAAAATGTACTCCACATTTTCATACCGTCAGAGTCATTTTGCAGATTATAGTGGTGCAGCACTGAACACTGTCTATTAGGTGGCTGATGCTGCTGACCGGGCCTTCAGTTCCGCTTTCCAGAATACCTTCACCCTTCTAGGTGTTACTATACTACTGAAATAGCGGTACTCTATCGCGTCGTTCAGGTCTCTAACTGACTAGGATTTCTCATATTACCGTAACAACCCTCGCTCGTTCTAACGAGGATAAATTATCGCCAAGGAATTCTGCTGCAGGATAATGGCAAGAGAGATTATAAGCTTAACTATGCATTATTATGTTAAGGAATATGGTGGGTTTTGAATACTATCGTCGTCTGAAAGTATCTCCTTTCGATTAACTGCATTAAGGATGCAGATCTGATCCCATCTTTGTTCCGTAGGAATGCTACGACAGTCTAAACGTTACACTGAACAAAGAAAATTGCCCTGAATATAGTCGGGTGTTCCAACATCCGTAATATGGCTAGCCTAAGGTTAGTTATCCCTTGATTGTAACTGCTACCAATGGAGGCATTGCTCTTGTGTTGTCCACAGTTGTGCGAGTGCAAAAATGAAGAACTGAGCTCGTGGGGAGCTATGTCGAATGAATCTGTGTTAAGATTATGACGGTATAGGACAGTTAGCTGTGGATGCGAAGACAGGACATTACTTTATTCATCCGTAAACACGCGAGGCAGCCACGGACAGCGATATAGCAAGAACTAAACTAGCAAAGTTTAGTTCGCTTACCAGACTTTGTCATGTTTTAAATGCAGTATATCCTCTGAATAGCATTGCATTTATGACTATTGATAAACTTAATTCACCCGTAAACACGAGAAGCAGGCACGGATAGCGATATAGCAAGAACTAAACCAGCAAAGTTTAGTTCGCTTACCAGACTTATATTTTAAAAGCCGTATAGCCTGTACATTTCATTTATTGCCCCCCCCCCCCCTCAAAGCAAGGAAATGAGAAGTCATTTGGCAGAGCTTTCTCGTTAAGGGTAGGGGTTCCAAGTAATATCTAATAATAAGAGGCTTTTGTTTGGAAAGATTGACTTTCCGTTATTTATCCTCTATCCTATGTAACTCAACAGTCAGTATTCTCAGCATTCGTTGAGTACTTAAACGTTTTACGTTAATAGTTGTATATAACTTTATTATACAATATAATAATCCTGGTGGGATGACAAAAAAACTTGTCTAACAAACGATTATCTTAATCCCTCAGCGATTTATTGTTTGAGCCCCGAAGAAAAATCTCATGGGTGCAATAATGAGCTCAAATGGGTTGAAAAACGAGTCAAATAAATTGCCTACAAGACCGGGCAACTAAAATAGGCCTATGAGAGGTCAACTATACGTAATCAATCGTCATTTGTTACATTCAATCGCTTTGCGATTAAAAAATCTCTTCCGATGTTTGTATATGAAAATTGGTCGGCTAGTGCCATTTAATTACGATACCAAACATACCGTTGACACAAGGCTTGGTGACAATCCTCGAAACCACCGCCACAAATCATCTGCGAGATGATATTTGATCCGACTCGCCTTCCTTTGTTGTGATTAGGCTTTGCATTGGTAAATACAATTTGTTCAATTCCAATTTCCATAATTGGTAAACCAATGGTGGTTTCCTGATTCCTGAAGCGTAAACTTTTAGGATACGAAGTATCAATTTCATGCGCCCATTATTTGACGTATCTAACCTTTATTGTATTTATTAGGTCATTTACTATACTGCCCACTGTGAAGTAGATTTCAAAACCTTTTTCTACCTACCTTAGAAGAGTGAAGATCCGATACGGTCATATCCAAAACTTCTTTCGTGGGTCCTCGTTGACAAAAGCAAATATCTATGATCATTTTAATGATCAATCCTTTGTATATTTGCACCAATCGCCATTAAAGCCCCGCGAGGGCTGATATATATTTGCACCATTTCCCCGTGGGGACGGTTGTTATCAAAGCCCCGCGAAGGCTGATATATATTTGCACCATGTCTCCGTGAGGTACTGTTGTAATCAAAGCCCCGCGAGGGCTGATATATATTTGCACCATTTCTCCATGAGGGACGGTTGTAATCAAAGCCCCGCGAGGGCTGATATATATTCGCACCATCTTTTCCGTGAGGGACGATTGTAATCAAAGCCCCGCGAGGGCCGATATATATTTGCACCATTTCCCTGCGAGCGACAGCTGCGCGAGGGATGTTTGTAACTAGAAATAAGTAGGGCCTGCCAAAAAATGCTTAAGAGACACCCTGCGAGGGTGAATTTGACCTGGCTAACCCCTGCGAGGAGTAGTGGCCACATTTATGTATTCTGCTTCGAGCAAGAATACACCTTAGTGCTAATATAAAAATAGCAGTAAATAATCATTTAAATAATATAGCAATTAACAAGGTCCTTTAACTTATTTTCCAATGTTAGCGACATTTAATAAATTCATAATTCAAATCAATTCACTAAATTTTAAAATGAACTTCGATTCATATTTATTTTTGTTCATGCAATCGATGTAACATTTAGTTGCTTTATATCCGTTAACATTCCTTACGAACGCAACCATACCGTCGTAGGACGTTATATTTAATTGCACAAAATAATCTCCACTCACCCGCAATTTTTTACTTTTTGTCGAGGTGTACAAGTTTATAATATTATTCTAAAACGTTAGAAGTGAATTGTAAATCCTTTGAAATAAGTGTATCTAAATCTAATTTATATTAAGATATCTCGATAATTATTATACGATAACCCTTTCAGCACAAGTTCAGTAAACCAAAGAATTTAATTGTAAAATTTTTGGTACTTACTCGTTTTAACAAAAAAGTTGCATCATTTGAACATAGGAAACGTAATTTTCAATCAAATTAGCCGTGTGTAATATGTCTATTTTCACATAAAAACGGATCAGAATAATACTCATAAAAGGACACGTATAGACTACGGATAGTTTTGAATGTGTGGAACATTCATGGTACGTATCTACTATACATGAGCGAATTCCATCATTATTCAGTTGAGCGGTAACTCCCGTACGATTTATAAAATAATATCACAACGTGTTCTGACATGTCGTGACTTCTTGGAGCTGACTCATCTCGTTCGATAATTTTTAGTAATAAACTATGATAGGAATTCCGAACCGTTCCTAGCGATAACGACAATGTAATAAAGTCGTAGCAATGGATTGTATGCCTGTAAAGCTTTGAGTTGGCTCATATCCATACTAAGTATTAATTGTAATTTTTCCACGAAAAATTCACTTGTACCCTTGTAATAAAAACACATTATTAAAAATGAAATAAAATATTAAAAATATCTATATACAAGAGAGGGTATTTGATATATCTAGTAATATCAAATAATCACAAAAGTAATATTAACGATTCGAGTAAAGCCGAACGGTAACACCGTTAAAATAGCTTTACTCACAGTATTAAAAATTCAAATATTAATTAGTACATATTGCATAATGAAATATTTCAAAAGAAAAGTTACTATTTCAAGTAAAATGTAACGGTTGTATCGTTAATTTTAAATATCTTTATTCATGCTATTAAGTATTTAAGCATATTGAAAAATAAACTATTGCTGAAGGATTCATTAAAAACCTCAGCATTTTAAATAAAGTCCAACGATTATACCGTTGACTTTAAAGATTTTTACTCATTTTTAAGTAAAATATTATTAGAATAGATGTAAAAATAACTCACTGTACCGATCCGACGGGATACACTTTTTAACACTTTTAGCACTTGCTTTAAGCAATACTTAATAGCACCAAGGTTGTAGTCTTGTAGACAACCTTCTCGCGGCGGAAGCTAGACGCCAATGAAAAACATCCAGCGCCCGACATTATCGTGCGCCCCGCCACCTGGTGGAGAGGTGTGCGAGAGAGATAGCATACATACAACGGAAAGAGAGGGAAGAATAGGCGGAAAAAAGCTAGGTGCCTTCTCAATGAAGTAAGCTTCAAATTACGGTCAAGTGTTTAATAAACATGATTTTATTTAATTATTGTTTTATTTTATAAAAAATTATAGACAATCGTTAAATATAGTACATAAGTTTTGATCTGCATTATCATTACATCAATATTTTCACATGCCATAATGATATATATTACCTATTACCCTTATAAAAGTAATATGTATATTATAAGTACATGTAATAAGTACCTACATAATATTACGTGGATATCTCATTATTAAATACAGTATTATCCACTTGTGTAATGTGACTCATGATATTGAGGACAAAATAAAAAAAATGTTATGTGGTTTTATGAAACCACGGTAAAAGTGAAACTGTTCGAACGTTTCCAAACACTGCTTTGTGTAGCGCATGTCGCGTGACGGTCGGCTGCCGAGTAGGTATACCTACTCGGCAGCCGCGATACACGCGACATGCGCTACACAGACTAAAAAGTTTGAGACGATGTAATAAAAGTTTCACTTTAAAAATACGCAGTATCAAGATCGTTCAGTCCATTTTCCCTAGGGTTGCACACTCAAAATTTTGATTTCCCTAATTGCCATCAGATTCTGGTTTACCTATAGTGTCCAAATTCAAATTTATTACAATAATTAATTAATATAAATTGTAATCACGAATACAGTACTTATAATTACTGATACTTACTACAATAATAATATAATATACAGGGTTACAGGTTAAGTCGACCTATTCCTGTTAAGAGCGTGTAGTAGGGGTCAAAACAAACTGATTTGATCATATAATACCATATCCAAAAGTTAGCCGTTGAAGAGTTATTGCAATTTTAATTTTTTTCTTGAAAATGCCACTTTATCTTCGCATTTAGCGTTTAATTTTTTATTTTACTTATTTGGTCTGGGTTTTTTTGAGTTTTTAAGTAAAGGTTGAGTTAAACAATAATTCTCAGCAATAAAAATCCATATCGCTGCAAACAATTCAAAGAAATGGCTTTTAAACTAAAAATAATAACATTAAAATAATTAAGTTAACTCGTTTTAAACAAAGATATTGAAAAAAATCTCTATGAAAATGTGTCTGCAGATGTTTTTAAAAACATGTGCATGTTCTTAGCTATGTAAAAAGGTATGATAACCTCAGGTAGCATTCGTGGATTCCAAGAAATCGGGGATAAACTTGGTATGGGGAAATAATTCTTAGAATAGCTCATTAACATCGGTCTAGTTATTATCTGCCTATGCGAACAATAAAGGGTTGTGCCGCGTGATTATGATGTCTCACTCACACGCTGCAACTATCTCGCTTCCACCTACTGGAGACATTTTGATGTGTTACGGGTTTTGTCAAGGTGTATCTGCACATGCTCGTGCGGAATACATGACCCGCTATCCTGACCGTCGTGCACCAGATGTTAGTGTCTTCGAAGGGACCTATCGTCGCCTTAGAGAAACTGGTTCGATTCTAAGACGACGAACAGACGTTGGTCGGCCATCTGTCCGGGATGAGGAAGACGAAGAGGAAAATGAAATTAAGCGATTTTTTCGAATGGATCCCACGACATCAACAAACATTGTTGCCCAAGAACTTGGTCTGTCTCAGTGGAAAGTATGGTTCACAATGAACACTTCAGGATATTACCCATATCACTACACGCCCGTGCACGTGATGGAAGAAGGAGATCCTTTAAGAAGACTAGATTTTTGTAGATTCATGTTGAATGCGGATCTGGAAAACCCCTCGTTTTTCAAAAAAAAATTTATGGACAGATGAGTCCAAATTTGATCAAGACGGTATCACAAACTACCATAACGCTCACTATTGGGCTCCGAAAGCACGTGGCAATCCTAACTAGAAGAATCCAAAAAAATCACAAAGACGATTCAGTCTTAATGTGTGGATGGGGATAATTTCAAATAAATTAATTGGACCATACTTCCTTCCGGACAACCTAAATGGTGAAAATTATGAGACCTTTCTGCGCCAACATTTAAGCGACCTACTTGAAGACATACCCCTGACTTTGTTAAGAGACATGTGGTTCCAACATGATGGCTGCCCTGCACATTACAGAAGAAGTGTTAGAGAATGGTTAGACATCAACTATCCAAACAGATGGATCGGAAGAGGTGGGCCCATACCATGGCCGGCTAGAAGTCCAGACCTAACCCCCATGGACTTTTACGTATGGGGGCATATGAAGAGTCTGGTGTACAATGAGCCGAACCCGATTCCATCTGTTGATATTTTACGACAAAAAATTATCGATGCAGCCAATAAGATGAGGAACCAATTAACAACTGGGGTAGTCAAGAGTTTTCTGCGGAAAAGGTTTCGAATATGTGTTCGCAATAGAGGAAGACATGTTGAGCAGGAACTGTAAAGTTTTTAAGAAAAATAAATTATGACAAAATTTATTCTGATGTTGTACTTTACTAACACTGTCCCATGTTTATCCCCGATTTCTTGGAATCTACGAATGCTACCTGAGGTTATCATACCTTTTTACATAGCTAAGAACATGCACATGTTTTTAAAAACATCTGCAGACACATTTTCATAGAGATTTTTTTCAATATCTTTGTTTAAAACGAGTTAACTTAATTATTTTAATGTTATTATTTTTAGTTTAAAAGCCATTTCTTTGAATTGTTTGCAGCGATATGGATTTTTATTGCTGAGAATTATTGTTTAACTCAACCTTTACTTAAAAACTCAAAAAAACCCAGACCAAATAAGTAAAATAAAAAATTAAACGCTAAATGCGAAGATAAAGTGGCATTTTCAAGAAAAAAATTAAAATTGCAATAACTCTTCAACGGCTAACTTTTGGATATGGTATTATATGATCAAATCAGTTTGTTTTGACCCCTACTACACGCTCTTAACAGGAATAGGTCGACTTAACCTGTAACCCTGTATGCAATGCAATGTAGATACATATTAAATACGGTACATATATTTATATTATGTGATTTAGCATTATGATTTATTATGAAATAGGTAGGTAATAAAGTAATTTAGATAATTATGAGATAATTGCATATTAGAATTAACTACTTAAGTATTATTATTGTGTGTGATTTCCTTTAATATATTATGTGATAGGACTGTAAAATGTTATTAAATTAAATAGAAAATCAGCCATGGATAGAGCCCTCTGCTTTTCCATTTTTCTGGTACGTACTTTATTGTCTTTTATATTAATTTTCTTTATTGTCTTTTATATTAATTTAATATAATATCTTCGTAGTTATAGCTGTACATATGTACAGCTATAACTACGAAGTGTATTATAATAATGATTCTATTGTTTCCTTATTGTTTTAACTGTTACTGCATTTTTATTAGTAAGTACTCAATGAAATTAAAATGGTTATTTACGATTTGTAAAAATTAAAAAATATGTCTCACAGCCATTCAGTTACTATGTACTACGTACAACATAGTAACAAAATGCTCACAGCTAACCCTACAGTGACGAATCCACGACGAAAAGGTACAATATAAAAATTAAAGTAAACCTATAAAAATCCCAAGGTCATCTAGTTTAAGATATAATCATATGGCACAGTACTGTTATCTGCTGACCCGGTTGTGTCCGTTGACCCAGTTGGCCCGTGGCCAATGAACCTGATTTTATTAGGCCAAAAAGTGTGGGTTCGATCACCACTTTTAGAAAAATAATGTTTTGGAATTTGGATATTTACTTTTCTAGATCCATGCTTTATACACGTAATAAGTATGAATATTGTATTTAAAAAGGACTTAATAAAGCTTGCTATAGCTCGGGAATATTATTCTTATATTATTACTTAATTATCACCCTCTATTACAGCTTTCTGGTGTGTATGTTACATACCAACTTCAAACTAACGTGTGCACCAGCAGCGGTCGGTTTGCATCCCCTGGCGACGAAACGTGTACAAAATACATCCTATGCATTCGTGTACCATTTACACAAACATTTAAATATTACAACTATACGTGTCCTACTCCCTCGTTATTCAACCCGAATAATAGCGTATGTACTACAAATTATACATGTAAAGAAACTAAAGTAAATAAGTCTCTATGCAACGCAGAAGGTCGTATCCCCGATCCAACATCGACCAATTGTACAAAATACATACAATGTATCAATATTAACAGTACTTATCAAGAATTCCCCCAAAGCTGTCCAGATGGTACTTATTTTAATCCCAACATGACCGAATGTGATGCGCTTTACTCGTGTCCTTATTTTTCCTGCCCATCATCAGGCAGATTTGCAAACACTACAGATCAAACTTGTCAGTTCTATATTTTATGTGTTAAATTCAATAATGGCACGTTAGCTCACTATTCCTATACATGTCCGTCGATTTCTGTGTTTAATCCCGCAACAGAATTGTGTACGACTCAGTATAAATGTCCAACGATGAGAAATTCTACACTTTAATTTAATAAATACACTAGGAATGAGGTGATTCAGTATTTACTTTGTTTTAATATTAAAATATTATTAACTTGCAGTTGTTTAATTCTCATGTCATCATTGTTATAGCAATAATGGAACGCATCGGAAATTTTTTAATCATGTGTAATATTTAACTAAGATTTAAGAATGATGACGAGTTTTCTTATAAAATAATGTAAGTAATATAGGTCTACCAGAATCTCATGGCATATTTATATTTAATAAAACAACGATTTTCATGTGGCAACTTTATTTGACAACTATCAAATTGGTTGTCAAATTATTTGTTGATGAAAAATTTTTAGGATTTTGTCTTCAAAATCTTCGAAAATGTTGAAAAAGCCGCTGCGATCACAAGCAAGAGGTGTTGTTTACTATGTGTATGGAAAAATATTGGATGAAGAAGGGTCAAACACATCGCAATCTTCAATTTTGAAGCGCGTGGAAGATTTGACTGGTAAATTGGACTTACCCGTTTTGATACTTTAAATTAAAAATATTTTAAATCCTAAACAACCTAACAAACCAATAGAAATGATTTGAGAAGAATGTTAATGACCTGCTACGGATATCAAAAAATTAGTGGAAGAAGCTTTTTCTGAAATTGGGCCAGAGCAATAACTGAAATGCTGTGAACACGTCAGAAAAATCGAAAACGATTATATGACACAAGATATTTAAGTAATAATCGAAGGGCGTTTTATTATAAACACTTATTTATCGTCATCTTCATCCGAAGAATCTTTTTCCAGTTCTGGATGATATGTATAATAATATATATTTCTTGACGGAGTATTTGTAAGCTGTCCAAGTCAATTTTGTAATGTGTGTACCTACTTACGAAAATAAACATTATTTTATATATTTTTTAATTTTATTAAAAAAAAAAAAATAATAAACAATCGAGTTTCCATCTGCATTATCATTACATCCACATTTTCATATGGGATTATGATAATATAATTTACACATACCTATATACTTAATTATTATATAGGTATGTGTAAATACATAATATGTATTACCTATCTAAAAGTTATATGTTTATTATATAAAAGTTATATGTTTATTATATACATGTAAGTATGTACCTACATATTATTATTATGTGGATATCTCATTTTTATCCACTTATGTTATGTGACTAATGATATTGAGGACAAAATAAAAAATAACCAGTATCAAGATAGTTCAGTCCATTTTCCCTAGTATTGCACACTCAAAATTTTGATTTCCCTAATTGCCATCAGATTCTGGTTTACCTATAATTTCATGTGTTTATACAGGGTGTCCCAAAAAGTAGTGATGAACGGAAGCTGGGAGGTAGAGGACCTAGAGGGCTATCCGAATCACCCCCATGTATGTAATGCGATTTTTCGTATTTTCGGAGTTATGACGTTTTTTTCAATTTTTCATTTATCGCTGAGTAGGATGAGATTTTTATTTATGGTGACGTAAATTATTGCGCTAGATGATTGATTTTTTTTGTGTGCTAAGCTGAAAGATAGGCCAATTCAGTATGGTAACATTTACTATCGTTAGATCTTCGAATGGAATAAAAAAAAGAATTAAATGCCAAGAAAGATAAAATTACTCAGTATGTTCACCACTTCAAGGGCCCGTAAAAAATAAAATCACATAAAAAAAGTTTTCCGTTTGTCTTTTAAAAACTTGCTCTATCTATCAGGTAGCTACCCTAAAAATTTCATTTTATTATTCAGAAGGCTTCAATCGAAAAATTGAAATCTAAATGTGGTAAGTGCAAAAATTTTATTAACATGATGATCATTAAAACCAATAAATAGGTGTTTAATTACCAGAAATTTTTAAAATAACCCCGCTGTTGCTGATTGTAAGTGCGACATCACCATAGAAAGTTGTCTTTTAAATGTCTGAATGCCCTTTTATCATTTTTAATGGTTTCTTCTGCTATTATGAATTTCCGGGTTATTTCGTCCAAATTGTGGCATTATCTCAAGTAGCGAGGTCTTTTTAGTATCCCCATTGAAACAAATCAATGGGGTTTAGGTCGAGAGACCGTTAGGCTAGGCTTTAAGGCAGGCGTCACCGGCGCATGCGCAGGCTGCAACGACCAATCCATCTTTCAGGGTATCTTTGCCCTTTAGCCTGGCCTCCACGGTCCCCGGACATAAACCCTATTGATTTTTTTTCCGTGGGGATAACTACAAAAACGAGAGACTGCCACAATTTGGACGAAATAACCCGGAAATTCATAGTAGCAAAAGAAACCATTAAAAATGATAAAAGGGCATTCAGTCATTTAAAAGATAACTTTTTACGGTGATGTCGCACTTGCACTGAGCAACAGCGGGGTCATTTTAAAAATTTCTGGTAATTAAACACCATGTTATTGGTTTTAATTGGTTTTTATTAATCATCATATTAATTCAATTTTTGCACTTACCACATTTAGATTTCAATTTTTCGATTGAAGCCTTCTGAATAATAAAATGAAATTTTCATGGTAGCTACATGATAGATAGAGGAAGTTTTTAAAAGCTAAACGGAAAACCTTTTTTATGTGATTTTATTTTTTTACGGGCCCTTGAAGTGGTGAACATACTGGGTAATTTTATCTTTCTTGGCATTTAATTCTTTTTTTTATTCCATTCAAAGATCTAACGATAGCAAATGTTACCATACTGAATTGGCCTATCTTTCAGCTTAGCAAGCAAAAAAAATCAAGCATCTAGCGCATTAATTGACGTCACCATGAGTGAAAATATCATCGTACTCGGCGATAGGTGAAAAATTGAAAAAAACGTCATAACTCCGAAAATACAAAAAATCGCATAACATACATGGGGGTGATTCGGATAGCCCTCTAGGTCCTCTACCTCCCAGCTTCCGTTCATCACTACTTTTTGGGACACCCTGTATATATTATAAATACTGCGGATTGGAAATGAAACACCTTTATTAAAATGTGAACTGGTTTTATTTCATAAAGATACAACTTAGTAACTATAATATACATAATTATTATTATATTTTATTAGTTTTACTTACTCCATAAAATATATTGCGTATACAGTACAAAATTTATATTCAAAATTAAGGCTAAAGTTTCTAAGAAGTGTTAGGGTGCACTATTTCAGGAGATTTTCGCATCACAATGGGTAATCGTAAGAATATCAAGAACAGCAACTCGAGTGCGCTGAAAAATCCAATCCCCAGGAACATGTTGAAAACACCACCTAAGGATGCTGAAAGAAAAAAACATAATATTATTTTGTTTACAAACTGATTTATTTCCTTTACACATACTCAATTGCTCAAATAGAGCAATGTAATGCCACGGATAGTAAATATACCTAACTCTACACTTTTAGTTTTGCTGAACCATGCTGAAACCACTGCTGAACCAAAATTTTGTGAGGATGGATGGATGTTTGTTACTCTTTCACGCAAATACTACTTACCTAACTAACCGATTACAATGAAATTTGCTATGTAGGTAGCTGAAGACCCAGAATAAGACATAGGTTACCTTTTATCCCGGAAATCCCACAGTAACGGGAACTATGCGGATTTTTCTTTGAAAACGATTGCGACCCCGAGGGCGGAAATCTAGTAAAAAAAAACTATCTACTAATAGTTAGGTTAATATGGAAACGACAAAAAAAATTGTGAAATTAATAACTTGCGTACACAATAATGTAATCCACGTCTCTGTCGGGTTCACGGTGAAAATTCTGGACCCACTGATTCTCATTCGGATATTGATTACACTGTCCAACGATACGTTGACGTTCGCACTGAAAACATTACATGTTTCCAACATTAGCTACCTTTTGAGTGAAAGAAACTGCGCTATAAAAAAAAGACGGGTTGCACTCCGGGAGTGCCGGTAGAAGTGAAAACTTGATTATTAACGTTGAGCATGTTTGATATTTTGGAATGGTATCCGTTTTCACGCTTTTTCGATCAGGTCACGTGTCCTGACGCGAGTTTAAGATTTTATACCCATTTACAGAAAAAGTGCTCAACGCCGCTAAAGAAGTTTTCACTTCAAAAAGTATCAGAGCTCGCAAATTTGTCCTACACAACAATCATCACGTTTTTTGTGTAAAGAAAAGGCTTCTAGTTTTCTTTTATATGCCTAGTCATCTTCATTCAGTAAATCAATAAAACATTAGAATAACTTACTTACTACAAAGTATTGAAAGATTGCTCAATAGCACTCATTCGACTCGATTCCAACGCAAGGGAGGTGGTCACCTTCTTGCAGGTTGGTAAACAGTTGCAGGTATTGTTGTCTGAAATAGTTATAAAAATCATGATGTAAGTGTACATTTTTTATCACGAGAATCCATTGTAAAAGCAATAAATAAATAAGCAACGAACATTAATAAATATAACTAGTATTGTTTAATTCAGTAAAAAATATAATATTCTCTGGTTTAGTATACACGACTTTTTTTATAACATATGAATGGCAATGAATGTATTTTTCAAATTTAATTAATAATGTGTTAGTTACCACGTTTAAAATCTCTTAGGCAGCACAACTTTTGTAGGGTACAGGTGGGCGGAACATTCATTTCTTTAGGTGAGTTGATTCGCACTACATCCGAACACCCACATCGTTGTTCCATACATTTCAACTAAAATGGAACACATTTTAGTTGAGTAAAACTTTTTATGTTGCTTATATTGTCTCATTTTATTCCTGTAGTGTTTATGGTAAGGGAAAATTACTACAACAAAATTAATTACGTACCTACGTATAAAACTCATTGAAGTGAAATTACCAATGTTTAGGTTTTCAAACTCACCAAGCATCTACTCCTCGAGTACAATTGATGAGCCGCGCAGGTTCCATCAAAAAGCTTGTCCATGTCGCTATCTATAACCGACACTGAAGTCAAATGGGCTTCATACAAATATCCAGGGCGAAGCGGCGTCGGCTCGAACCATTCTTCTACGTCATATTTGGTAAAGAACTATATGAGCCATATAAAAAATAAAATTATTTGGGATATAAAAGCAGTAATTCTGACTAGATAGCCTACATCCACCTACAACCATTTAACATTGAAAAAAAAGACGGGTTGCACTCCGGGAGTGCCGGCAGAAGTGAAAACTTGATTATTAACGTTCAGCATTTTTGATATTTTGGAATGGTAATTGGTATCCGTCTTACGCATGGAATATAAGGGCTAAAAAAAAAACATCCGTCTTACGCTTTTTCGATCAGGCCACGTGTCCTAACGCGAGTTTAAGATTTTATACCCAACGCCGCTAAAGAAGTTTTCACTTCAAAAAAAACGTAAATTAGCTCGTAAGCTAATGCTTAGTAACTAGCGGTAACTTCTAATAAACATGCACATGATATTAATATATTTCTATTCTTTATATGATAGGTACTCACTTCACAATTATGTAGCATTGGCTGGTTGTAACACTGCATGGTAATGCTTAATGTCCACATTGTTTCTATTTGAGACAACGAACCTGAGGCCGTTTTAAAGCTGCAATTTTGAAGGTCTTTTCAATCTTTCTACTATAGAAATTTGAAATCCAGATTATTTCCACTTTTTACATAGAACAACAGAACTGCTATTAAATTGAAAATAATTTAGTCTGTTTCTATTAAATGATTGAAATTTTCTTCAGATAAGAGAGATCAGAAAGCAAACCCCATACTCTACGGTTGGATTTTGCTACCATAGAACATTACAAGTTCCACTTACTCTTTAGGTAATGCAGTACAGCAGACTCCCCATTGAGTCAGCATTTTAGTAAACAACCGTCCACAAGCTATCGCTTTATCCTGCCATTGACATGCCCTCAAAATAGTTTCGCATGCCGGCATGATAGTGAATAAGGCTTGTGTAAAAGTGATGCCATTTTTGTCTATAATAGCGCTGAGAACAGCTAGACGATCTTCTGTTACGTATTTTCGACGTAAAATGCGCTCAAATATTCTGGGTAATTGTTTTGCTACTGCTGCGTTTACCTCGCTGGTGGATAAAAAACATAACGTCAGACTTATGCTATAGAAACTTTAGTTCGCATATAATATTTCATAGCTATTTTACTGCAGAGAGACTGCTAAATTATGTATTATGCTGCCAAACAACTCTGAGTTCGAATCATTAAATTTACCACAAATCACAATAGGTACATAATTGTTATTGGCTGCCATACACAATAATAAAACTCAAATCATATTCCTACAATATCATCAAATTTTTGAATCTCACAAATGCTCAGAAAACATTCGAGCGACAGTTGCCACGGGCGGGCAGATGGCCACTAGCGGCATATCCACATCACGGTCTTGCACCATCTCCTGCAGCGTGAGCAGCGCAGGCACCTGCATGAACCGCGCCCACACCACCGCGCACAGCACCGCCGAGCAGCAGGCGCTTGCGCAGCAACATAGTAGCCATCCTAGCCTGGATGATTGTGGGACAAGTAGAGATGATTTGTTAGACGTGATGTTGTGATGGTTATTGAGAAAAATACTGTAGTGGTTTTAAGGTCTTTGATAAAGAAGAAATTTACTGACTTAGTCTTAGTAGGTAGGTACCTAAATTATAGTAAAAATGTAGACTTTTTTTAAAGAAATATTTTGAGAATAAATTAAGAAGGTAACTAAGTACCTTATTCTACACTCATTAGATACTTACCTATCACAGTAATATTTCGAGTAAAGATACTTGAAACCATGAAACGTAGTGGTCTCGAAAAAATGTCTAATGACACGAGCGTACGATTTCATATTTTATCAATTTCTCATGAATGTACAAATGGGCAACAATATTTCCTATACAATGAAAAATCACGCATTCAATAGAACTTGAAAATTCTAAAGGTTAATTATCGATGACTATCATAATTGCTGGTGTTTAAATCGATTCAACGTTTTGTAGATCGGATCAAAAGGACCTTGATACCTGTAATTATGAACTCAGATTAATAATTAGAACTTAGTACAAGTTTTATATACAAGCTGCTCGTCCCGGCTGGGGCTGCCCCGCACTACAGAGTCCCCGGGACTTCCCTTGGCCTCCATTGTAAGAAAGGAAGTGGATTGATACCGTTTCATTTTATTATTGCTGGCTAAATTATTGTTCGTAGCTGGGTTCGAGAATATGCTTGCAACAGTTGGACGTTAGAGAACAGACGAGTGTCAAAGATAAAATTAATTTTACAATATACTTATCACGGTATCAACATCACCGAGGATTGTGGCCGAGCCCAAAGAGTATACAATTACTACGTAAGCCGAGCCTACACCATCATATGCGGATAAAGCGCGTCACACACGGTGAAGATACTATAATATTTTATGTTAAGATTCTCTAATATAAAATATTACAGTATCTTAAGGTATCCGGTATCAGCATTCTCACCATCATTTTTCATTTTGTCATTGCGTACTAAGGACCCCTGTAGAACCGCCATCCTGTTACAAATGACTCGAAATTTTGTGTCAGTGTTTCGGGTTATTTGTAACAGGATGGCGGTTCTACAGGGGTCCTACCTTAAGATACTGTAATATTTTATAGTAGAGAATCTTAACATAAAATATTATAGTATCTTCACCGTGTGTGACGCGCTTTAATCGGATTAGTGGATTAGTTACATATTAACTATATTCTATACTATAGACAATCGTATATTCGTATGGAATTACTAGGTAATGAATAAAACGAAAATGTTATATTTTGAAATTATTATTTATTAAAACAGGAAGACTTACAGAACACAGAACCGTACGAAGAAATTTTCTGACAGAAAAATTCTTACAATGATCGGCCGCCCTTAGTCCATGGCCTTATGTCAATATGTGTCAAAAGCTCTGAATAACGATCATATGGAACTGCCATATGCATGTACTTTTCCTGCATACCTAAGTAAACAAATCGGGGAACAAACATGGCGGGCTAGGGACGTTCACTTGTTCGTCTAGTCGATAATATTGTATCGATTGATGATAGAGTTAAGAATGGGTAATTCAGGTAATAAGAATTTTGTCTTTTTGAATGATAAGTATGCAGTAGGTGCTTACCTAGTAAGAGGTACTTCTTTCAACAAAATAAAAAAAGATAACTACTTCTATCGGGCAATCGTTACTCGGTAATTCGTGATTCGGATTAACCATTTTGCAATTGTACCTACCTACTAGGGATAGCTGTAGTGTGTAATCAATACATTTTGATATTTTCGTTCTGCAGTTTTATATGAAACAGCTGATTTTTTTCGCGATTGACAGGGTTTTCTTTATATACCTATGTATCCACACTAATCCTATCCTATCATACTTCCTACTAATATTATAAATGCGAAAGTTTGTGAAGATGGATGTGTAAGTTTGTTACTCTTTCACGCAAATACTACTGAACCGATCACAATGAAATTTAGCACACATATTGAGGGTAACTTGAATTAACACATAAGATAGGTTTTATAATATTATAAATGCGAAAGTGTGTATGTATGTATATTCCGTTTTCACGCTAAAACGGATAAGCCAATTTTGATGAAATTTAACATCGGGTTTTGTTTGACTATGGAGCCATCCATAGGGTACTTTATTTATTTATTTATAAGCTTTATTGTGTGCAACAAACAGAAAATACAAATTTTACTTAATAGGACATATTTAGTCAAAAGGCGGCTTTATTGCTCCAAGCAATTTCTTCCAAGCAACCCATTCGATCATAAGAGCATTCTTTACCCGCGACTTCGTTCGCATGTACGAAAATAAAAAAGAGCAGAGCCGCTGGCTAAAATACATGTGAGTGACTCAAGCAGATGTTCAAGGGCAAGTATAGTTAAATAACAAACACAATTTTTTCATAAAATAATTTATTTAAGTTATAGTGGTTACTATATAATATGTTTAGGTACATGCGACAGTAGTCTCAGATGCGGCAAATGAGCTTGGCCATATACAGTGTGGAAATTTGTTGACGGACCACTTCATTTAAACATTTAATTTTCTTTTTCTGTTTCTCCACTTTTTCTTCTATTTTTTTTTAATTCTTCGAGTGCTGAAGCCTAAAACATTAAATAAATTTTAATTATTGATAACAGTTCTCATAATTATACACATGAATCTCAGCATGTATGACTAAGACTATGAAAAAGTTACGTATTGAAGTTCCCTTTTTTTAAACAAGAATTATTTCATATAGGTTTTCTATTCAAGAACTGCTCTTACCAATTCAAGATCCTTGGCATCTTGTGGATGTGGATAACAGCATGATGGTTGATCAGTAGTATTTCATATGTCAATTAAAGCAAATTGAGATGGATGGTCTGCCTGAAAGAGATAAAAATGTTACATTAGATATGGTCCCAAGTAATAATAAATAGATTGCTACAGAAACATGGACTCAATGTTTGGTAAATTGTAAAACTTTTAGTATTTTTTTTTTATTAAAATAATTTATTGAACAAACATAGTGTATTATATACTTATGGAAAGTGTAGCTTTCCAACAACGAAAGAATTAAAAAAATTGGACCAGTAGTTTTGAGGTCTTTTTGTGCATACACAATCAAATCTTTCCTTTTTACAATATTAAGTATAGAAAAAGTTTGAGACCATGTAATAAAAGTTTCACTTTAAAAGATTTTAATAATGTAGGTAATATCTTAAAAACTAAAAAATAACTCAGTAGGTTTTAAGTACCAGTCATCACACCACTTGTCTCATGACACTCTAGGTCTCTAGAGCATATAAGTCAAAAAAGATATTGTGAAGCATATAGCAATTAGATTAATCGGTCAACAGTAAGGGGGTACAATTTCAATTACTACCTTGTACCTAAAAAAAACAAACAGGATGAGCTAAATAAAATCTATACTATAATATTATAAAGCTGAAGAGTTTGTTTGTTTGTTTGAACGCGCTAGTCTAGGGAACTACTGGTCCAATTTGAAAAATTCTTTCGGTGTTAGATAGCTCATTCATCGAGGAAGGCTATAGGGTATATAATATATATCACCACGCTTCGACCAACAGTATTGGAGCCACGGGGGTGAAACCGCGCGGAGCAGCTAGTTGTTTAATAAAAAGATTGATGAATTATTTACCTTTGCAAATACTGTTGGGATAGCATCATCTCTCAATCAAACAATGTTTAAAGTCTTATTAAATGCGCTCTCTTCAAAGTGCAATGAGCACACATTAATGTTTTTAGTTCCTGGCCGGATATTTTCTATGCCAATCTTTTCCAACCATGCCTTTCGCCGGGATTCGTTACTTGGTAAACTAAAACGAGAAAATATACAACAACATATAACTTCGCACGTAATTAATAAACAAATTAATAATTTATCGATAAGGTGTTTATGCGATGATGTTCGACACTAGCACTCATGTTTATGTTTTCGATGCAAATGAAATAAGGAGAATATTGCGGGTTTCTACAGCTCATAATAACTAAGATGATTAAATGTAAAATGATTAAAAGATTTCTATACACTTGATAATAAATACACTTTAATATAAGCAACAATTTAACAAAATGTTAGCCACTTACCCTTGAAAGGTTAGATTCGGCCTGTTTTTGCTTTGGCATAGGCCACAACCTACTATAGAACACTTCATGGTACCTATTATTAATTTCAATTATACTTATTACACTAGATTATGGTCGAAAAACACTGGAAAATCATAAAAATTTCACAATGACATCTTCTCACATGTAAACAAAACCGGATACTAAGATGGCGTCCGTGGCAGCAAAGGTACATCGATGCCAATGAAGAGGGCGCTAATAAAAAGAGTGTTGATGCTTTTTCTAAGGTAAAACCACTGTTGTGAGAAAGAGATAGGTATATCATTATTATTTCCGCGTCAAATTGAACAATTACGGCAGTTCCATAGGATTCTTTGTTCTGAGGTCAAAAGTCAAAACTCAAATGTCATTTGAGAAATACAAATAAGGCTAGCTGCATACCTACACATTACACTCGGAATGGGTAAATTATCCAATTCCATAATCTGAATTCATATTATTAATTCAGGTTTCAGAAAGATCGGTTTCTCAGATTATTTCTTTTAGACCTAAGTGTGAGCGTGATGATAGATGCGGAAAAGTTAATTTTGTGCGTCCAAACCCGCCCTTGTATATGGGATATTTACGATTTAGATTACTATGACCGGGAAAAAAAAGATTTAGCGTGGATGGATATTTTTCATATTTTTAATCCAAATTGGGAAATATTAAGTGAAGAACAGAGAAAAATAAAAAGTAAGTACATACTTACAGGTATTGATATTATAAAATTCAGATATGTATCTTAAAAAATGTTTATTGTTTACCGTCTTTAACAGTATATCATCCAATCATTTGAGTTTCTTAGAAGTTTTTAATTATGTTAGAAGCTGTGTCGTCGAACCTACATACTTCAATTTTAATTATTGGTAAAAAAAATTAAAATCAATCAATCATATTATATTGTATCTTGGAAGCTTTCACCAGCAGCTCGTATCTGTTTTAAAGTAGGTACCTAATAATAAATAATAACACTGTATTTTTTCCAACAGTTGCCGAACTCAAAAAGAAGTGGGGTAACTGTCGTGATTATTACTTGAAAGATGAAGAAAAATTGAAGGGTTTTAAAGGATCTGCTGCAAAAAAAAGGAAAAGATATGTTCACGCAGACATTTTAAGTTTCTTGGACAAAATTAAGAAAAACGAAAGAAACAATAAAGAAAATTATGAAACCGATGACTCTGAAGAAGATGAAAATGAGGAACAATGGGATGTTAGAACACACAGAGAGCAAGAAGATATAAAAACGGAATATATACATATTATGGATAGTAATACATATGAAGAATCAAAAGCAAAAAAGGAAAAACCACAAACTGTACCAGCTGATATATTAAAAATATTAAAGCTGAAAAAAAACACAGCAACTAAAGATTATGACGATGATGAAAAATATCTTTTGAGTTTTTTAGGTGACATGAAAAAAATGACACACATGCAAAAAATTGACTTTAAGTTAGGAATGGTGCAATTACTTAAAAATATATTCACAGAAAATTCTGATAATTATTATATTAAATCAAACACCCCTAGCCCTCAAAGTAGCTATAATTCGAGTTAACTACATGATAGTAGCTTTCTCAACAGGGCTTGCTAGAGTGGTCAAAGAAAATTAACAATAATTTTCATACATGTCACATTTGTAAATAATATTAGAATTTATACATTTTGGAGATTGAAATGCTCTTCATAATAGATCTTCCTGTGGGAATGAGATATTAAACTCCTATGCCCAGAAATAAAAATATGTATATCAATATTGCTGCATTGCGATGTGAAAAGAAGACAAACCAGCTTTATCTTGGGCATTTATAATATTACTAAGTATTAAATAAGGATACAAGAACCAGGCCATATATAGGCCAGCTGATTATATTTTCAATTTTTAGATCTTCTAGACTTGATGTGTCTACAACACTGGATTTAGCCAGCAGGTTGTTATTTAGTTGATCCGTATTAAACAACTAAGGAAACCGTCACATGTAAATAGGAATTTTTTCTTTTTAATAAATATTTTATTGTATGAAGGTTGTATTTATTGATCCATATTTATTTTAGAATATTTCTTTGAAATTTTTTATTACTTTTAATAAATTTATAGAAATAATCTTGCATTATACTTTCCTTTCCATATATCAAGTTCCTTTAGTTTGTTCGCATTTAGAGAATCAATCCAGTTCCAATCCAATTTCTTTTTTTTTTTTCATAGAGCCAAAACAAACAAAACTTCTGACCAATCTGAATTTTTAAACAACTGCCAGAATTTAGATTATGTATCCAGAGGGCCATGTTTGAATTCAGATTCTTAAGAACATTAGATTCATAGGTAATATCCGTAATATCTCTGTGGGTAATCTGATTTCCGGAAGTGCGCCTTACCATAGACTATAGATAATATAATATAATCATCACACAATAATAAATTCAAAATACTCAGTTTTATTTTTCAGCATAGTTGCACAGGAAAAAAATAATTGATACTTTTTAATCCGTCAGTCCTCGGATCACAGACACAATAGAAAATCTATTGTGTCTCGGCCCGATCGGGCCGCTCGGTGGTCAATGGGTTAAATTCATTTTATTGAAGATATTTGTATGAATAACAATAAAAAAGAAAAGAAAACATTTTATTTTCTGTATATCAATAGAAGGGAGCATAATATATCTAGTCCTAAACCCGTAAATGGGGATAATTTTCTAAAAATAATATAAAATTTTCTGTGTCACATTTTATGACTGTATGGAAAGATGTACATTCTGAATACATAATATTAATTATTCCTGTTTGGAATTCAGAACATTTGTAAGTTTTATTGATCAGGGAATTCATAATCTGAATCTGACCTTAACAAAAAAAGCCATTTCAGATGTATGAAGGCAGCCTAACATAGATTAAACAAATTGTACTATGTGAGCCATCAATTTTTATCAATAGTTCACATACTTATATAAATTTAAAAGTTAGGATTTAAATCTTGAGTTTGCTCTTGTATTTAAATCAATAGATTAAAACTAAAATTTAAAAATCCACTTGAAAAATTTATATTTATTATTTTATCTAAAAAGATTACCTAACTAATAGAAATAATTGACTAAAATTAAAATACCCGAAAGAAATATCTTGGCTTCATTTCTTATCTTATGGCTTAAAGCTTGCTAAATAATCATAATTGTGAATTCTTAACTAAAAGTCTCATTAAAAATTATATAAAGTTGATCTTTGAATTGAAATAAAAAAATATAATTAGTTACTCCATTACTCTGTTACATAATTATGAAAGTACATAATTATATGTACTTTGTGCGCATATAACAACATGAACAGATCACACTCAATAAGTTAACAAACACTATTGACATCACATTAGCTGAATCATACTTTACATTTTGCTAATTATAATCAGATTCTATTCCTCATCAGGCTGTGATTGTCATGTAAACGTAATACAAATCCCAAATTTAATAAAATTTGAACAATGCAAACATAATAAGTATATTGTAATGACTAATGATGTAATGTATTACGTTGAAATTGTTCAAAACACAAAACAGATGAGTGTACATTTAAAACACTGCTTAATCATAGTTAATAGTTATTAACCCATTGAGCCCCGAACGGCCCGATTGGTCCACGACACAATAGATTTTCTATTGTGTTTGTGATTCCGGGGCGTGAGTTATTAATTGCATTAGTACTGCATTACACTATTCGTCCAGTATACATCCAACACATTACTATTCCCTAGTACTGCGATAAACACTTTCATTTGTTTCACCAATCACCATATATAATTTCCATCACTATTCACTACACAAGATCACTCGTTAGCCACGGGTTCGGTGGCTGTGCTAGTACAGAAGCAGACATCAAGCAAGCAGAACACAGCTCGGCAGACGGGGCAGGAGCCCCGGGCTGCGAGCCACGAGCTTGGGGCTCCGGCCGCACGGGTCGCCCACCAGCGAGCCATGCAAGCGCAGCACCAGAGCACCCTGGAAATATAGCAATAGATTTATTATATGCATGTTTTACCCCATCTCCTCTGTAAAGGCGTTGGTAAAGGTTTTTCGTTATAGCACCAGGATGATGATCGGGTGTGTTATGTATGTAATGTAATAAAATATCATGTATGTGTAGGTAGGCTGAAATTAATTAAAAATTAGTTTGCATTGATCTGGCGGGTTTCATTGACGTCCCTTCCATATTTATCAGGGTGGTTGTGGATATAATATATCATAGAATGTATAAAAGAACAAATTACATAATAAATCCGTTGAAAAGTAAATAATATCTGTAAAACTAGGGTAAAAATATTAAACACAGCTGCCTTGGGCTTTCTGGATTGACCAAGGATTAAATAAATGTAAAATTTAATAAAGTACCGTAGTAACTTTATGATTGTAAAAATATTTGTAAAATCGATTTGTTACTTTTTGAGTTAAAACCACAAAAAACAGAAAAAAATCTTTCCTAGATATATAATATAAGAGTAACATAAGAGTTTTCAGGTTCTCAAACTAAACAAGATTACACAACACATACCTGCAGTTGCATTGTTGGCAAGGTGGGGGCCCACCTTGGACCTCCTCGGTTGGTTCACAACGCTTGTTAATCTTCACCTCAGCCTGATTCTGCATGCAGCCAATACATTGTTCCAACTCCTGTTGAAATGACTATTATTTTTGTTAAGTTTATGAAATATAAATATAGTGACATTGCAAAAATTATTTTAGAAATGTCCATTTTTGGCAGTGATAATAATTAAAGCAATGAATTTATTTAGCACAAAAATCTAACAAACATGGCAACTTTCTTTTTCTAATTAAAGCCAGAACAGAGTATTGTAGTCCTGTCAATAATAAATTTAAGCTTCGGAAAGAAAAGCATTCAAAAATGATCTTGTTTAAAATAAAAAAAAATACACCTAGTAGAGTTTATATGCTCCAAATTCACATCTTTGATATATCATGCTATATTGAAATATTCCCAAAGCATGCATACTATTTCACATACACTTTTCTCACCTGATCCACATGGTACACAGGATTCTGATCAACATGTTCCTTGAATACTTGCACAAATCTCTCAATGAGTGGTGGCATTAAGGATATATGTTCAGGAACGCGCACAGGCCTGTCAAGCCTCGGCTGTAACTCCCGCAAGGCTGCTGTAGACATTCTGAACACAAACCGTTCAATATCATCACGTAATGGGATGACTTCTATGTTTACGAATTGTACTTCTTCTTCACCAGTGGGTGTGAGGTTGTGAGTATCAGTCTGTAATAAAAAATAATATGAAGCCAGGTTACACCTATACTAATATTATAAAGCTGAAGAGTTTGTTTGTTTGTTTGAATGCGCCAATCTCAGGAACTACTAGTCAGATTTAAAAAAAAAAGTTTGTGGTTTTATGAAACCACGGTAAAAGTGAAACTGTTCGAACGGTTCCGAACACTGCTTTGTGTAGCGCATGTCGCGTGACGGTCGGCTGCCGAGTAGGTATACCTACTCGGCAGCCGCGATACACGCGACATGCGCTACACAGACCAAAAAGTTTGAGACGATGTAATAAAAGTTTCACTTTAAAAAAAATTTTGGTGTTAGATAGCTCATTTATCGAGGAAGGCTATAGGCTATATATCATCCCATTAAGACCAACAGGAGTATGTATAAAAGTTAAAATCTTTTGAAACATCGTAATAAGAAAGTAACTTTTCCATATAATTAATTAACATAGTAATAATTAATTGCGTAATTTTAATAAGACATAGATATCTCTATCTATATAGAAGCTTAGAAATGTATCTATACAGAATTCAATAAGATATGCAAGTCTAGTAGTTTTCACACATTAGAAGCTACAGGTGGTTAGTATTTATTGAAATAATATTTCACAATCTAGATATGATTAATTTATACTTACAGCAGTAGCAACAAGGGTGCAGTCTGATTGTTTTATAATATTAACATGGTACTGGGACACTTTGATGACCCAAGTTTGTGTAGCTATAACTTTGCTAGTTGCACTTAGCGGTAAGGAGACTTTGTCCACCCTAAAAATAAATTGTACACCATTAAAATGTATTTTAAATTATTTTCTTTACAGTGTTTTTAGACTATTAATGCCTGATACTACTCAGACACATTTGGTTGAAAAACTGAGTAGTAGAATGTATTTGTTAATTACCCTCGAAACTCAATATTAAAGTCAGCAGCCAGCACTCTCCAGTCTTGCCTGTGCCTCACGTACGGCATTAGCGCTTTAACCACAGGATGGTTCGTCTTGTCGTACTCCCACCAGCACGTCACAGTATACATCATGTAGGCAGGGATCAGCGCCGTCGCAATTAAAGAAGACAGCATCCATTCCCCGCGTTCTCCGCCGCACCACAGCGTGATAACGTAACCCAGCGGCAACGACGCATGTATCAGCACTGTTATCGAGATCCTCTTCATGTGGTATTTAATAAAGTTCATGTTCTCCGAACCGAGAAAGCTATCGAACACTTGCGGAATCGTAAAACCAGCGGATACGAACTCCGTAGGCGGATAAACGACGCATATCGAGAAAAGAATGTAAAAAAGTGTTATCAAAATATCCATTTTTTGTGGTGTTTTCGGCGATAACAATGGTATGTTATCGGTTTTCTGATATTATACACTGTTAAATTACAGGGAAGAAAGAATATTTATCATTGTGTTACGTTTACTGAAAATATTATAATTAAATATATTATGTTTATGATAAATTGCCAAACAATCACAACAACCACAAATCACCCACAAACGCACGAAACAAAAACTGAAAACACCACACGTATGACAATTATTGATATTGACAAATGACAACAGTCAAGTGTCAACTAACTTGAAAGATGAAGGCTTGCTTGAAAAAAATGTACCTACTACCTAATTTCTGTCAGACTGGCGGCAACGCACTGTTGCACATCTTCCATCTTTTTTAATAATTTAATAATCGACACGTAACTGAATTGCTTCTGCAAGACTTGACAGTGCAAAATGGCATTTTTAGCGGAGCACTCGCAGGCGTCCTTTCGATGTTTTACGAATACGCAGAGTGTTTGTAATCGATTACGCAAGTAGTTTTTATGAAAGCATAAGATTTTTCGATTCGAATAATCTTATACCTCGGCAAAAGGGGAAACGCCTGCGAGTGTTATCCATTACTTAATGATCTAAGGCAAGAAGCTTATATCTAATACACTGGAGATTTCAGTATGAACATTAACTTGTAACAAGAAAATATGACCTTGAATGACGCCTGTATGTTTTTCTCCCTTTCACACCTAACTAACTAGGTGTGAAAGGGATAAAAAACGTTATTCCAAATTTATTTGTAAGAAATTATGACATCCTTATTCTTTATTTACTCTAATCATATCTATTCATTGCATAAGGTTTGAATAAGCAAGTTTTTATTTGTACGGCTGTTAAAGGGCTGATAGACGTAGGAACTTTAAAATCGCGGTTTTAAAGTTCGCGTACTTACTCGGCTCGACGTCGGTGACACACGTAGAGCTTGGTCAGTAGCTTCTCACGTGTCACCGATATCGGACGTCACTTTGTCATCAACGGAGGGAATTTTGTGTTATTCAGGAATTATATTATATTATATCCATAAAACTAAAAGCAGAAGACGAAATCGGCAAAAGTGGGTGAAAAACTGACTTTCAAAAAAGAGCGTTTATCTCACGTAAATTTGGTGAATTAGCTAATACGTGAAGAGAAGAAAGACTTGCATAATTGTTTGAGGATGCCTGCGCCGTTATAAAATAAAAATAAAATAAATAAATAAAAAATGTTGTGTGGTTTTATGAAACCACGGTAAAAGTGAAACTGTTCGAACGGTTCCGAACACTGCTTTGTGTAGCGCATGTCGCGTGTCGGTCGGCTGCCGAGTAGGTATACCTACTCGGCAGCCGCGATACACGCGACATGCGCTACACAGACCAAAAAGTTTGAAACGATGTAATAAGAGCTAGCGCGCACGAGCAACTTTGTCTCCGCAACTATTTTGTCTCTCCCATCAATTTGTATGGGGAGTTGCGTCGCTACGTGCGCGCACTTTCATACTAGCCCATGGGTGAAGAGACAAAATAGTTGCGGAGATAAAATAGTTGCGGAGACAAAGTTGCTCGTGCGCGCTCGCTCTAAAAGTTTCACTTTAATAAAATCTTTATTTTGCTTTAAACATGGTATTCAATGGTGATACAATTATATTAATAAAGCACAAACATGTTCAGCCAATACAAGCATGCAAAAATAAAATAATAAAATAATTACCATAAAGGAGTTAATGGTGCGTTCGGGTTGAACTTTCCATGAACTCCTTTATGGTATAGAACACAGAGTATAGAAGTTTTTTTCATTAAGCCAATTAAGAAAATGTTTTCTAAATTTATAATCATTAGACGTCTTTAGGTTATTTGGCAGATGATTGAATATTTTAACGGCCATCCCCACGCAACTTTCCCTGTATTTGACGATACGAGGGTTCTCTCGTAAAATTAATTTATTCGGATCCCTTCGTGATCTCGACTTTAGTTGGGAGGATGTTTTAAACAAACTACTATTTCTAAAAACAAACATACACAGTTCAAAAATATATAAACAAGGTAGGGGTAATAAACCAAGCTTTTTAAATAAGGGTCGACATGATTCAGTGGGTGCTATTCCACAGATGGCTCTCATGCATCGTTTTTGCGCAATGAATGCTCTATATGATAATAACACCTTAGGGCGTATTCAGAAATAAAGCTTGAAACTTATAAGCGCTTATCGGCGCTTATCGGCGCTTATAAGCGCTGGTAACCTGCGCAGGAAAATATATGAACATGCGCTTATAAGCGCTGATCGGCGCCGACAAGTTCCAACAAGTTTCAACAAACTTGTTTTCCTGTGCGGGTTACCAGCGCTTATAAGCGCCGATAAGCGCTTATAAGTTTCAAGCTTTCTTTCTGAATACGCCCTTATAATAGGCTAGACAGGCTAGGCTCGCGGCTCGCGGCGGTGACAGACGTGTGAGTGAAGGCGGGTTACGAGCAAAATTTCAAACATGTTGGATCGTCAACGAACTTACTCGACGGCTTTTAAGTACGCGTACTTGGGGTGATACACGAGCGAAAAAGGTCGTCGAGCCACAAGTTCGCGTACTTACGTGCTGGCCACGGACAATTCGCTATAGCGAAAATTCGCGCGGCGCGACCGGCGGCGCGTCTTGCGAATGAATCAAATGTATGGAAATGTACTGGGCATGCCACGCGCAGCGGCGACCAGCGAGACGACCGGCGAATTTCCCCGAGCGAATCGCGCGGCACGACTAGCGATCGAAACAAATGTATGAGTTATTACGGCGCAGGCCACGGAGTCGAGCGGCAGACGCGGCGACTACTGCCGGAGCGAACTTAATTTAAAATAGTTTGTTTTTTTTTTCCGCGAAAATGGAGACGGAAGCTTTTATTGCAGAAATTCTAGCTAGACCAGCTATTTGGAAGTCTAGCCACCCGCAACATAATTTTTCATCATGCCTATATTTTTCATATTTTTGGTGAAATTCTCCGTCTGTAACACGATTTCTATTTAATTCGTGTACTCCACTATATCTTCCAAACATTAAATCTTGAGCAGAAAAGCTGCTACTCTCCAAACAACGTCGAGCTAACTTTGATAAAGCCATCTCGTCTCCTCGTCTACACTGGTCGCGGCGGCGAACGCAACTGCCCGTGGCGTGCTTACCGCGCCGCGCGAATTGCCGCGCCGCCCGTCGCGCCGTCGGTCGCGCCGCCGGTGTCCGTGGCCAAGGTGGTACTCGTACGTCTATCAGCCCTTTTAGAGATGGATGGATTTATCCATGAAATAACAATACCTGTGGAATTCAATACTGATTTTTCCATGAAAAAAAAAAGAGAAATGTCAGTGTCAACTGTCAATGTCACTCAAATGTCTCGATGCGGATAGCGGACACGTCTCACCGAATAGCGTATCCTAAAACAATTTAAAATCTGTGTATTTCGTCATTTATGTATCGGATTATTAATATTCTTAATACTATACTATAAAGTTGTTATTAGTACTGAGAAAGAAACCCTAAAATAAAGGTATGTAAATTGCTTATTGCATATTTCATGTGTCTTATCAAAAAAAATTTCATGTTATATCTATGTTTCTATTAAAATTAAAATGTTGGATAAAGTAAATGTGATGGGAAGAGCTTAATAATTGAATGACAATAGTTGATGAGCCTCGGTACGATTGATAAATCTATTTATATGTACCTTTTCAGAATCATGGGGGGAGTAGAACAACCCTGTTATACTTTGATTAATTTTCCAACCGATTCGGAGCCTTACAATGAGATGCAGCTTAAAATTGACCTTGGTAAGTAGATTTCTTAATACATGGCCCTATTCAATTTACTACATGATATAATAAGTGTATTAAATTATTGTGTGAATATGTCAATAGGCAAAACATTTGTATCAATAAAAACACTTGCAAAGTAATATTTCTTTTCCCATTTCATATTAATTTTCCATGTTTCAGAAAAGGGAGATATTAAAAAGAAAATAGAAGCTCTGAAAAAGACAATTGGAATTATTTTATCTGGGGAGAAGATACCTGGTCTCTTGATGATAATCATCAGGTTTGTCCTGCCGCTACAGGATCATACCATCAAGAAACTGTTGTTGATCTTTTGGGAGATTGTCCCGAAGACCACACCTGATGGCAAGCTGATGCAAGAGATGATTCTTGTCTGTGATGCTTACAGAAAGGTACTTAATAAAGTTTATTAAGAAGTTGATTTAGTAAAATAACATATATATCTATAATATAAAAATGAATCCCAAAATGTGTTGGTAAGCGCATAACTTGAGAACGGCTGAACCGATTTCGATAATTCTTTTTTTATTATATTCCTTGAAGTATGAGGATGGTTCTTATGTAGAGAAAACGTAAATATGTACCACGGGCGAAGCCGGGGCGGACCGCTAGTTAAAATAAAAATATATATTGATAAATATCAATAAGTATTATTTTACAGTTTTATTTAACATAAAAATTCAAAAGTCCAAATATTGTTTGAATAAAAAATTATTAATTAGCTACGTCAAAACAGAAAATTTTTAATCCCTCCCCATATATTTTCTTTTACTATGTGGGTGAAGCTACTGTTGCATAGCTCGTACATAATTTTAAACATTATCAAAGTTTCATTGTTTGCATTATTTTATTACAACTGATCACAATATTATCTTGCTATCATACATTTTTAGGACTTGCAACACCCCAACGAGTTCTTGCGTGGATCCACCCTGCGTTTCCTCTGCAAGCTGAAGGAGCCTGAGCTCCTGGAGCCCTTGATGCCAGCGATCAGGACTTGCCTTGAACACAGACATTCTTACGTGAGAAGGAATGCTGTTCTTGCGATTTTCACTATTTACAGGTGAATTAAATGATTGACATCTGATAAAATTGAATTCAATTGAATGTACCCGATTACATTTCGATAAATTTACCTGATTTTAATTAATTTTAAAATTTTAAATATTCAAAATAATGATAATGCGTCCTAAGTTGTTGAATGCAGCAAGTGTGTATTCTACTAATGTATAAAATGAAAGAAAGAAAGAAAGAAAGAAAAAACGTTTATTTAATGACACATAGCCTCACACGTACATAATGAAAAACAATTTATACAATACTTATATGCTACAATACTACTACAATACTTAAAAATACACATTGTAGTGTGTAGTCTGTGAAGCATGATGCCATAAAAAGGGGAAATCACTCGGTGAACATCTGTGACGTAAAAAAAACGTCACAGGAAAATAAATAAATGCGAAAGTTTAAGAGGATCAATGTATTTATGTTCCTTACTTGCTCATGAAAAAACTACTATAGAAAAATAAGGATTGACTTGGATTAATTGAGGAAATTATTCTGAAAAAAATTATAACAATTCTACATTAATAGGAATTTTGAATTCCTCATCCCCGATGCTCCGGAGCTGATAGCCAACTTCCTGGAAACGGAGCAGGATATGTCGTGCAAGCGTAACGCCTTCCTGATGCTGCTCCATGCTGACCAGGAGCGAGCGCTCTCTTACCTGTCGTCCAGGTTGGACAGTGTGCATGGGTTCGGAGATATCCTGCAATTGGTTATTGTGGAACTGATCTATAAGGTAAGTCTTATTTTTGAAGTGAAAACTTCTTTAGCGGCGTTGGGTATAAAATCTTAAACTCGCGTCAGGACACGTGACCCTGATCGAAAAAGCGTAAGACGGATGGATATCAAACATGCTCAACGTTAAAAATCAAGTTTTCACTTCTGCCGGCACTCTTGGAGTGCAACCCGTATTTTTTTGAGGGTTTTTTTGCCATGTAGTTTTTTTATTTTAATTATTTATAGAAAGTGTTTTTGCAATAAAGGTCTGTTTGAATGAGGCTTGAAAAAAAATGTGTTTGCTCACAATGATCATTTATTTGTAACTGACTTAATTTAATATGTAACAGAAGCATAAACAATTATAATATATTGTAAACATTTTCTATTTAAAAATAGCTTTCTGGCTCTTCTGTGTTGTAACTCTGAAACAGATTATAAATTCTTTATTTTGATGGCTCAAGCAAATGTTGATACATTTTTGAGTGACCTTAAGAAATAATTGTATGCTCTAATGCCACAATTGATATTTTTGGTAGCAGTGCAAATGCTATCCTGGACCTCTGTAGCAGGTCCTTGGTTGCATGTAGCCGCACATAATATGTATCTCCGTTTTGTCATTCTTTACGTATCTATACTATTAATATTATAAAGAGGAAAAGTTTGTAATTATGTATGTATGGTTTTCACGCATAAACCTCTCAACCGATTTTGATGAAATTTGGCACAAACAATCTTTAGACCCTGAGAAAGAACATAGGCAGACCGCTAGTCGTTACTAAATTTAATGTACGCTATGGTTTAATTACTGTAAGTACAATGAATAATTCTGTTTAAATAAATATTTAATCATTTTTTTTTAATATTAAGACGGACCTCAACCGCCGGTGCAGCCTGAAAATCAGCGCTGTTTTTGTGCAGCATTTTGCTGAGGCTGTATCCTTTGCTAATCTTAAGATAAATTTTGTAATGTTAATAATGAACAGGTACCTTCTAGGGAAGCGCGTTCCATCTTAGACCACATCTCAGCTTAACATCAGGCGAGATTGTGGTCAAGCGCTTCCCTATTACCAATAAAAAAAAAATGTTTTTGGCTGTGTTTTTTGCAATAAATTTATTTTATTTTTTTCTTTCTTTCAAATAAATAAAGGTGTGCCACGCGAACCCGGGCGAGCGGTCGCGGTTCATCCGCACGGTGTACGGGCTGCTGAACGCGCCCAGCGCCGCCGTGCGCTACGAGGCGGCCGGCACGCTCATCACGCTGTCAAACGCGCCCGCTGCGCTTAAGGTCACCTATAACATTACAAATTAAAAAAAAAAACTAATCTTATATGGATTACATAGATGTATAATTATTATTTCCCCAATTCCAAATAGTTTTTTAATTTTTGTGATTTTTCTAAAGCTTTCGATTATGTAGACAAAATTAAATTTTTGTCGAATTATGAATAATGCACGAGATTTGACAGCCTCTTTCTATCGTAACAAACTTCAAAAGGTTTCTTTTGAAGGCTATACATGTATATAACCTAGGTCCTAGACTCTAAAGGTACTCTTCTGGCGTAGTTGTGTAAATTGGTGTCTCACAAGGTTCTATTCTAGGTCCGGGTTTATTTTCAGTATATGTAAATGATTTAGTATTTAATATTATTCAGATTTGGGAGATTGTTTTATTTGTGTATGATACTTCTTTGATTTTAAACGCAAACAAATTAAGACATAAAATTATCGACTCCAAAGTGGTGAACAGCTTATAATTTATTTATAAACACTAAAAAATGTAACAAATAAAATATTTGCTCATAAATAATTATTTCAACAGGCAGCAGCGGCGTGCTACATCGATTTGATAGTAAAAGAGAGCGATAACAACGTGAAGTTAATAGTTGTGGGCAAGCTGAGTGCCCTCCGGGCGGAGGGCGGGGAGGGTGCGGCTAGAGCACTGCCGGACCTCGCTATGGACGTCCTGAGGGTGTTAGCTGCGTCTGATTTAGATGTGCGCAGGCACACCTTGCAACTTGGTGAGTTGTTTGTTCTTGTAGATTGGGGATTTTAGGAATTTTTTTTTGGGATACTAAATAGTAAATAGTACATCTGGTTTCATTCTTATTCTTTTTTTCTTATTCTTATTCTTTTGAAGTGAAACTTCTTTAGGCGCGTTGAGTGTTAAATTTCAAAATCGCGTCATGGCAATATCGTCACGTCATGGTCACGTAATTTAGTATCTTTGAATCTTACCAAAGAAGTTTCACTTCTGACACGTGTGCTCGGCAGACATGCACTTTTTTTTCAAGTATAATTTTTTTAATGATATTTTTGTGTGTCAGCATTGGAACTGGCGACGCCGCGTCACGCGGAGGAGCTGGTGGGCGTGCTGCGCAAGGAGGCGGCGCGCGCGCACAGCGCGGACCACGACGACGCGCACAAGTACCGCCAGCTGCTCGTGCGCGCGCTGCACCGCGCCGCCACCAAGGTATATATATCTATATATACCCCCCCCCCCTCCCCAGAGCTCAAATTAGTGTCGTCATAAATGACCAGCGACATAACTAACTTGATTAATTAATTTTTTTAAAGTGAAACTTTTTTTACATCGTCTCAAACTTTTTGGTCTGTGTAGCGTATGTCGCGTGACGGTCGGCTGCCGAGTAGGTATAAAGCAGTGTTCGGAACCGTACGATAAGAACCGTACGTGCCTAAGTTTCACTTTTACCGTGGTTTCATAAAACCACACAACATTTTTATATTTATTTATTAATTCTTTATTGCTCTGAATAAATTACAATTGTGACTTAATCTCTAATACATTGTAACAATGCGGCCTTATCGCTAAATAGCGATTTCTTCCAGACAACCGGTTGTATAGAGAGAAATTAAGTAAAAGATAGGAGATGTCGACTTCAAAATTATTATCATGAGAATTTGACTTTGAATTTAGTGTACAAATACGTACAAACATTAAAAACCTTCCAATCTATTGCATATTTAAATATTTAAATGTGTTAAATTATTTCTCCTAGTCAATGAAAACTTGCACTAATATTATTATTCCGCTCAGTTCCCCGAGGTGGCCGGCAGCGTGGCCCCCGCGATGGTGGAGATGCTGGGCGACGGCAGCGAAGCCGCCGCACATGACGTCATGCTGTTCCTGCGCCACGCGCTGCACTCCTTCCCCGACCTCGCCTCGCAGGTCTACTCGGTGAGTGAGTGACTGGTCACTTGGCACTTGCCACACGATACTTGCCACATGGCACTTGCCACACGGTACTTGCCACTTGGCACTTACTCCAAACATATCCAGTTATTTAAAATCCTACTGACAAATGTAACATTTTAGTTTTGATACTTTCCAAATTCAAATATGTATATATATCACAATTTGTATCAAATATTTTTTTTCCAAAAATAACATTTCATGATTTTGTCCCCGTAGAAACTTCTTGAATGCGTGAGCAACATTCGCGTCGGCAAAATCGCCCGCTCAGCGCTGTGGTTGTTGGCGGAATTCGCCGACACAGAAGAAAGGGCTTTAGCCGCACTTGAGATTCTTGATAACGTCATACCAGCGGCTAAAAATGCTGATGCAAAGGTAAGTCTTTTTTTAACTTCTTCTAATATAAGTCGTATATTTAGTCAATTAGACAAAAAAATGTGTGTTGTGTTGTGTTTATGTGTTTATTTTCAGAACTTTGTTTCTTTTAAGTGTTGTGATGTATGATTATTAAAATTAAGTTATATTTATTTGTTGTAAGATTGGTCAAATGTTTTCCAATTGATTAACGAAATTTTAATGGAAAAAGCTTGCATAAGAAATGATAACAATGGGCGTGTGTGCCGTGTGTGCCGCACACGCGTCAAAAGTGAAATTTCTTTGGCAAGATTCAAAGATACCAAAATCGTCGCCTTACTCTATGACGTGACGGTATTGCCATGATGCGACCTTGAAATTTTACTCTCAACGCGCCTGAAGAAGTTTCACTTCAAAAATAAATTCCACCAGGAGGAGGAACCAGAGAAAGCAAGCAAACAACCGGAAGCACCAGCTCGTCAATTAGTTACAAGTGACGGCGCGTATGCGACACAATCTGCTTTCAACTTGCCCCAGTGAGTATTTTCATATTTTTCTATTTCCTGGTTGTGTGGTACTAATTTGGTTATCTTTAATGGACAAAATAAGAAAATTCATAGAGGTTGAACAAAAGTGGGCCAAATGTTGATCCCTGGTGAACTCCAACGTATATCTTAAATGGTTATAATAAACCCAGCAGCAAATTTTATTGTTTATTGTATTAACTTCATCAAACATATCTTGAATTATTTTCACAAATATCTCTGGTACTTTTTGTATTATGATTTGCTATCCAGTTTTATGTGCACTCTATCAAACGCTGTCTCTAAATCAATGTAGGCAATTTGTAAAAATTATTAGTTGTTTTGCTGCAATAAAATCGACTGACTTTCTGGCGTACGTTAAATTTAATTTGTTACGGCTCTTTAAAAAATATATGGACCTTTTGCTAACCCAGTATTAATTAATTGGCATGATGGTTGATTAATGATTATGTACATTGAAGTGTGTTAACGATAAATCCGTGATTGTTATCTAAAGTTCTGTTGTCACGAAAATATCAGATAATTAAAATCGAGGTTAAGTAACGATTGGTACAGTCATAAAGTGGATGGTTTACAATTTTTTTATTTGATTATTTTCACACACGTAGAGTGCGTTTCACGAAAGAGTTCCCCTGACGTTATGTTGGCTTACCTGACTGTCAAAAACGAAAATACATATTTTTTTTTATCAAAAATGACAGAGAAAATATTCTCCTTTCTAGGCAGTCGACCCCGTAAGATACGGGATAAGGCTAGGAAGAGAGGAGAATATTTTCTCTGTCATTTTTGATTAAAAAAAAATATTTTCGTTTTTGACATTCAGGTATGCCAACATAACGGCAGGGGAACTCTTTCGTGAAACGCACTCTACAACCCTCACTATCCGATTCGAACTTGACTGGTATTCTTGACGTTGTATAATTTGAACGCTCTAATTAACTTGAATGTCCGTCTGACAATTGACCAGTTTTCTTGACGTTTTATAATTCGACTGCTTAAATTAACTTGTGCGTGTATCAGGGCGTCAACAACCGACACAAAAGAGGGTCTATCCACCGCGATCCGCGCAGGCGACAGCTTCACAGCAGCCTGCGCCTGCTCCGCGCTGTGCAAGCTGGCGCTGCGCTTGCCGCCCGCGAGACGTGCGCACGCGCTGCGGCTGGCCGCGCAGCTGCTGGCGTACCACAAGCTCGGTGAGTGGGGGGAGGGGGGGACAGTTACACAGCAGCCTGCGCCTGCTCCGCGCTGTGCAAGCTGGCGCTGCGCTTGCCGCCCGCGAGACGTGCGCACGCGCTGCGGCTGGCCGCGCAGCTGCTGGCGTACCACAAGCTCGGTGAGTGGGGGGAGGGGGGGACAGTTACACAGCAGCCTGCGCCTGCTCCGCGCTGTGCAAGCTGGCGCTGCGCTTGCCGCCCGCGAGACGTGCGCACGCGCTGCGGCTGGCCGCGCAGCTGCTGGCGTACCACAAGCTCGGTGAGTGGGGGGAGGGGGGGACAGTTACACAGCAGCCTGCGCCTGCTCCGCGCTGTGCAAGCTGGCGCTGCGCTTGCCGCCCGCGAGACGTGCGCACGCGCTGCGGCTGGCCGCGCAGCTGCTGGCGTACCACAAGCTCGGTGAGTGGGGGGAGGGGGGGACAGTTACACAGCAGCCTGCGCCTGCTCCGCGCTGTGCAAGCTGGCGCTGCGCTTGCCGCCCGCGAGACGTGCGCACGCGCTGCGGCTGGCCGCGCAGCTGCTGGCGTACCACAAGCTCGGTGAGTGGGGGGAGGGGGGGACACACACACAGCATTATTTTTTATACTAATTAAAAATTGTTTAACAATGTTGGTTTGCAGACCTGACAGGCTTTTGCCTACCTTTGCGCAAACTGTCAAACCTATCTAAGCTGTTTAGTTTACTTTATCGTATGTACGTAAATTAGAATAAATTTTGCTTAGTTTTCATTTTTTGGGTCCAGATGTTCACACGTCATCCTACGAATAAATTTTTCTATAAACAGATTTGCAAATAAATAATTATTGGTATTGTTCGCTTCCCACAATACTCGACCACCACAAAAAAGAAATATTACGAAATACCAAAAATATTTTTATTGATATAACATTATGTTTTTAGAGGGTGCAAACGGTCTAACAGCGGACGACATCGAGCACGCAGCGGTGTGCATACGCGCGGGCGCTGAACGACCTCCAACCATCACTGAAGCATTACTGACTTCGTCTCGACAAGCTCTTGCCGCATTACTGGCTTTGCCTGATCGTGCACAGCCGGAATTGTTGCCTGAGGTTGAGGTAAGGGAGGATTAAGTGGAAAAAAAAAGACGTGTGGCACTCGGGGACTGCCGCGGTAAAGCCGCCCGTCCCCGTGAGGAGCGTGAGGTTTTTCGTTACGGAATTTCTGGATTCGGTCCCCGCGCTCAAGGCCCGTGATAGAAGCTATGCAATAGCTTAATATAGAAGGATAGTGCAGGGAATCATGTGCAATGTTATAGAACATTTTGGTCCTTCGAGCCAGATTGATAAGTTTTCGTTTTGCTACTAGATTTAGGGCCGATTTTTCAATGCTTGGATAAAACTTATCCGTCCAATAAAGTATTACACGATAGTATTAAAATGTCACGTAAACTGTCAAATACGGGCAATTATAATACGTTTTTAAAATGGTAGTTTTATACATTATTCGACGAATAAGTTTTATCCAAGCATTGAAAAATCGGCCCTTAGTGAACACTTTATGGTAATCTATTAGTAGTATATTAGAGTTAGCCAACAGCATTAAGCCAACTTTAATACGTACGTAACATGTTTAATAATCGATCAATCAATCAATCACAATATACGCAACAATCTAATTGAATGCCAAATTATTATAAAACTAGCTGTGCCCTACGGTTTTACCCGCAGTGCTCCACTCCTGTTGGTCTTAGCGTGATAATATAATATATCCTATAGCCTTCTACGATAAATGGGCTATCTAACACCGAAAGAATTTTTCAAATCGGACCAGTAGTTCCTGAGATTAGCGCGTTCAAACAAACAAACAAACTCTTCAGCTTTATAATATTAGTATAGACTAGCTTCCGCCCGCGACTTCTTCCGCGCGGAAAAATTAAGATTTATTTTTTTCTACGTATTTTTCCGGGATAAAAAGTATCCTATTTTATGCCCAGGATAATAAGGTATAATTATACCAAGTTTCATCGAAATCGAACCGTTAGTTTTCACGTGATGCCTTCACATACAGACAGACAGACAAAATTTTTTTTATCACATATTTGGGTTTGGTATCGATCCAGTAACACCCCCTACTATTTATTTTTTCAATATTTTCAATGTACAGAATTGACCCTTCTACAGATTTATTATATGTATAGATAGAAACAACAACCCTCTGTTAAAAATCAATACAATGTTTTAGTCCTTCGGTCCGGTTTTATAAGTGTTTTTTTGCAGGCGGATCGTGCACTGACAGCCGTAGAGAAACGCGTGGAGGTGGAGCGTGGTATAGCGTTCGGTGCGCTCGCCGGAGCCGCCACCGCGCACCAACACGACATGTTCGAGCTCTCGCTCAACAAGGCTGTGCAGGGTGAGTGCATACACACACAGACATTCAAATACATACACGTAAACATTCACATACGCATTTATACTTAATTAACTTACGAAAGGTTACCACGAAATGATACTTTATGTGTATGTGTATGAGCATTTAAGAGGTAAGGTTGTTATCGACTGCGCGTTTAGATATTTATAATATGCGATAGGCAAAATTTTACTTTTGCATTGTAGTTATACCGAAACGGGTGCTCAAACTCACGCTCACATTTTTTATTCTTGTAAACATTTGTTTATTTCACATCCTACACCTCTCTTACCTTTCACCTTGTGTTCAATTATCACTCTAACGATTGTTAGATACAATTTAGTATCCTATTATCTAAATAACCCATTTCCCACCCAGGTCGTCCATCAGCCAGCAGCACGTCGGGCGGCAAGTTGTCCCGCGTGCGGCAGCTGACGGGTTTCTCAGACCCGGTGTACGCGGAGGCGATAGTCGCGGTCAACCAGTACGATATCGTGCTTGACGTGCTCGTTGTTAATCAGACTGGTGAGTTTTTGATCAAATTATCGTTAGCGTCCCATTTAAAATTTAAATGTTCCAGTGCAGTTCTGAAAACTGTGGATTTTAAATTATTGTATACTAGCGGTCCGCCCCGGCTTCGCCCGTGGTACATGTTTGCGTTTTCTCTACATAAGAACCATCCTCGTACTTCAAGGAATATAATAAAAAAAGAATTATCGAAATTGGTTCAGCCGTTCTCGAGTTATGCGCTTACCAACACATTTTGCGATTCATTTTTATATATAAGAAGATTTTCGTCGTTAATCATTTAGTTTGTCATTCCATTAAGGGATTATTTGCATTTTGTTAGATTTAATTTTAAACCATGACACTTGAGCTTTTATATTTTGAAAAAATTGTATTATTTAATGTCCAGTTTTAGTTATTCTTCAGATCGTCAGGAATGATTAAACAAATGTTTCAGGGAAAAAAAAGCAATTAAAATATATTGCGTTATATAAGACAAATCATTTTCATACATAAGCAACAATAATGGTCCAAGTCCTTGAGGAACTCCATGTCTGTTTTATTCATATGTGGACTTATATGCAATCATCTTGGTCTTTGTCAATATTTATTATTTCTTCATATTGTTTTCTGCTAGATAGGTTTTTATCAAATTCTAGGAGCATTTTTGTGTGAAGATATTGTGATTTACTAAGTCAAGAGCTTTTTAGCGATCAAAGTAGACACGACAGATAGATTTTTACTGACGTTTTTTATGGAGACTTAGCTAGTTAGTTACCGTTTAATTCATTGAAAACAAGCTAACGTAGTAGATTTATTCATCAGAAAACGATTATTTAGTATGGATAACATTTTTATATTGGATAAAAAGCAATGATGTTTCCTATTAAATACATACACTTCGTGTGTTGTGTGTTCCCCGTGGAAAGGCTATTTATCCAATGATATTATATATAGAAACAAGAGGTAGATACGTCATCAACGCACCAAAACTGATTCCGTGAATTGGTCCCATTTGGGACCAATGCAATCAGTCAGATTGTCACCGGTCCCAGTGAGCGCATGTGCCGATAGGTACATTAAAGTTGTCGAAAATGCCTTCCTGTGAGTTCAGAAAGTGCACGTATTCGTGCAAAAAAATAAAGAAAGATAAAGGAATATCATATCACAGGAAAATATATTAAATTATTACAGTTTAAGATTAAAAATAACAATTTACAATTCTTTATGAATGACACTTGCTTGACACTTGTATTGAAATAATGAAAGGGATAAAACATTGCTTCAATCACTAGTGTGACAAAGCTAGCGTACGCTGTGTTCAAAGATTATCATGTAGATACGATTATTGAAAATAGAACGGTTATTTTATTAATTTCCATTTGGGTAAATACTTGATTATTTTTATATTTAAATCCACACAGTGCATGTAATTAACAAATATATCTATTTATTATATACAATGAAATCGTGATGGCAAAAATGTTTGTTTGCAAAAATGATGTTGAATATACGTATACATTAAATAAAAGATTATCGCTACTGACGAAAAATGCTATATGCTTTTCTGTAAATGGCTATTGAACATAAATTTTATTTGTGTTTTAGATAAAAAAGGCATCCTTTCTTTTATTTCATAGACCTATTTCAGACACTAGTCCTTCACAACGAAAATGCTACACGTTTACATATTTAGTTCCTTTGTAATAGTTTAAGTTGTGAAGGCAAATAAATGAACTTTTTTTATATACATTTAATCTTTTTTTTTTCATCTAGGCACCACTATTATTACCTATATCCTACAAGTTGGAGTGATGACCTTGTACGGGTTTCGGGAACTGCCTTGAAACGAATAGCGTAAGATCGGTCCTTATGGAGTTCTATAAGGAGGACTATGCTCAGCAGTGGGTGTTTATCGGGTGAAATGATGATGACCGAATACGAACACCACAGCTAGTAATAAATACTTAATACAGTTATATCTCCAAAAAAGTTTTTTTTATTTTAATACAACATCATTATAATAATTAAATAGTAAATGAAATTGTCACATTTGTTTACTTGTGCAGGAAACGTAACATCTATAACATTGAACCTTCTGTGTCGTTAGTCTATGCCAATTACCATGGCAACTATTTGTTTATTTATATTTAATTGGTGAATTCTTATGACTTTTGCTTACACCTGCGCGGAAGTGTCAAACTATCTTTGTCTTTTTTGTTTATATCATTTTATTAGAGCCATCTCTCTTATACAGTCTGTCAATGTAATAAATTAAGTAAAATGAAACTTGTATTTGTGTGTGCCTGACACTGCATATGAAGCATTTTTTTATGGATATATTGTGAGTATATAACGTATCTATATATAAAATATCATTGTATTTATCAGAAAACTTTTTCTTTGCAAATTCATAGCATTATATTGATTAAAGGCGTATTATTACTAGAGAGGGCACCACGAACAAAATCTGTGTGACAAGCGCGGCGCGTAGTGAGTCGTACACTTTGTAGACATTCTGCCTCTTATTATTTATAAATTAAAACCAATCAATGTAACAAATAAATATTGTTTATCTTATTAAAAAAATATGAATAAACTTATCAATTAAAACCAATCAATGTAACAAAAAAAATGAGCTTGAGACGATTGACTCTAACTCGTGTTAAAAATGTTGTAGTACCGATGTCCTCTCTAGTACGTAGTACATGTAATTCAATGATTAAAGGGTGATAATTTCCTTTAAAATATAATACTTTGTCCGTTCGCAGAGGACACTCTGCAGAACTGCACGGTGGAGCTGGCGACGCTGGGCGAGCTGCGGCTGGTGGAGCGGCCGGCCCCGCTGGTGCTGGCGCCGCGGGACTTCGCCACCATCCGCGCGCACGTCAAGGTGGCCTCCACGGAGAACGGCATCATCTTCGGCAACATCGGTACGTGGGTACACGGTGATAGGAGTGGGGGTAGGAGTCTGTACATGTGCATACAAGGCAGAATTTTACTTGCAGTCAGTATTCTACTCCGTTTTGAATAATTGACAAGCATCAAAACTCATTTTTGGTATCAGCCGTCGGTATGTAACATACTATGTTTGCACATAAATACGTGCTTGACTTGACTTATGGGATGAGCAAGTATTATATTCTAATTGGTAATTTGTACATTTTTATGGCCATGAAGTGTCAAATGGAAACCACATGTCATCTATACATATAATAAATCTGTAGAAGGGTCAATTCTGTACATTGAAAATATTGAAAAAATAAATAGCAGGGGGTGTTACTGGATCGCTACCAAACCCAAATATGTGATTAAAAAAATTTTTGTCTGTCTGTCTGTCTGTATGTGAAGACATCACGTGAAAACTAACGGTTCGATTTCGATGAAACTTGGTATAATTATACCTTATTATCCTGGACGTAAAATAGGATACTTTTTATCCTGGAAAAATACGTAGAAAAAAATTATCTTAATTTTTCAGTTTTATCCATAGACGTTGTTCTGTAGAATCGCGAACACACGTTGCGTATTATTATAGGTCGAGCCGTATTTGGTATTTACAATAGATATTTATAAGATGTCATTGTCAGAGTTACTCAAAATGGAGAAATAAACCATCCACGCGAAGACCGACATCCGCGCGGACGGAGTCGCGGGCGGAAGCTAGTATATTTTAATAAACCTTTCAACAAACATATTTTTCAAAAATTTTTCATTGATAAAAATGATGATGATGACGATAATAATAATGATATTGTTGTTAATGATGCCAGTGTACGAGGTGTCAGGCGCGTCGCTGGACCGCGGCGTGGTGGTGCTGAACGACATCCACATCGACATCGTGGACTACATCCAGCCGGCCGCCTGCTCGGATGCCGACTTCCGCACCATGTGGGCCGAGTTCGAGTGGGAGAACAAGGTTAACGTTTACAATATTTTCAAACTCTAACTCAAACATTTATTTATTCAATTAGACTTTTTAGAAGCACTTTCGAATCGTCATTAGTCATTACATATTTTTGACATTTTTGAAGTGAAACTTCTTTATCAGGGTTGGAAAAAAATTTAGTGTAACATTTTTTCGTTACGCGTGACATTTTTCCGTTACGCGCCATCTTTTTCTTATCCCTACCACGCGTGATTCGACGTATTTCTGTAAAGTTGCATATAGTAAATTATTTTGAAAAATAAGTTTAATTTTCTCTAAAAGTGGACCTATTATACTTATAAAAATATTTAACCATGTTCCTAAATGCATAAGAAACCAAACATTGAATGTGTTTAGTTAAAGAAATGGCTGATTATTAATTGTTTTTATAGCCAAAAAGAATTTTTTGACCTTAAAATATGATAATTGCTAAATCGATTGTATAATATGCATGTGTAGTGTATTAGATCTAGTACCTATCTGTTTTACGCATATATTTGCATGCTTTATACAAAGCGAAACATGTTGAACAATTATCTCTTCACACCTCTCTGTACCATGTTTTTGGCAAATAAATGTAATTTTTATTTTATTTTAAGGTCATAAAGAAGTTTCACTTCTTACGTGTGTACAATACTAGTACAGGCACACATTTTTTTTATTATAATGGATTTTTTGTTTGTTGCATAATTGTGTGATCGTGATGCAATGAAAGTATTAAATAGCAAATGCAGCAAATTTGATAGCTCATAATTGATAACAATTATAACAAAACACTTTGTTTAATAAAATAACGATTTTTTGTACGTTATAAAATGTTGTGCGTTCGTCTCGCTAACACTGGACAATGACTGAACCGATCTAGTTTAAATTTGATTTTTAAAATAATATTTGTGGAAGTTAAAGGTTTATACGGTTTAAAATAAATAATAACAAGTAACCGTAGTAATTAAAGTTATTAGTCATAAAAACATCTAAGTGATAGAAAGTTTACCGGTCATCTAGTAATATGTATCTTTCTCTGAGCCAATCAATTTTCTTAAATAAATCTATATAATTGTCTCATTTAATCCTTTCATAATTACCAGGTGTCGGTAAATACCAGTATTACCGACTTGCGCGAATATTTGGACCACCTGCTCGCATCTACAAATATGAAGTGTCTCACACCAGATAAGGTAAGTCCTATTTGATTGTGGAAAAGCCGTTTTCTGTTTTTTCCAATTTTGAGTAAGGTTTTTCATAAACCAATTCATCAAATTATTAACTTTTGCATCATACATATTGTAGTAGCTTAATGCATGCGATAGCATAAAAAATATTCAAACTATATTTGTGACCTTTCCAAAGCATTTGATTGCGTGGAACATTCCATTTTGTTGCGTACACTTAGTTGGTATGGAATTGAAAGGTTTTGCAATGAACCTCATAGCTTAATACCTTCAGAATAGATACAAATCATTGTTTTTAACGAAGAATAATCGTGTTGGTGCGCCGTTTAACATTGGTGTTCTACAGGGATCTACTTTAGGTCCATTTTTGTTATTTTTTATGTTTGTAGTTGCTCTCATTATTGTTTAATGTGATTTAATTAATGCGTCACCCATCTTATTGCAGCTAATAACTTATAAAACACTGGTGTTATTTTTTACGTTTAATTTTAATAATTTATTGAATTACATAGTTCATTCGAACATAAAAATCTTGCAGAGAAATATTATTCTATGTGGGGAAATGTTGTATTTTATGCAATCTTGTTTATATAAAATCTATCTATCCACCTCCAGGCTTTATCCGGGCAATGCGGTTTCATGGCGGCGAATCTATACGCCCGTTCTATCTTCGGCGAAGACGCACTAGCGAACCTGTCCATAGAGAGCGCACTGCACCGCCCCAACGCGCCTGTTGTTGGACATGTCAGGATACGGGCTAAGAGCCAGGTGAGCACGAAGTCATACAAAAAAAAAAATTGGTTGTCTGTAAAGTCGGTTTACTGGCGATAGTTGAACGTGACAACGTCCGATTGTGCTTCTTTGTCGCTCGTTCCGCGCTCTCGCTTGCACTTCAAGCCTTACATGGAACGCCTCAGAGCGAGGTAACGCCGCATGAGTCATGTTTTTTCGTGCGTGCAGCCGACTCTATCGAATTATAAGACGTTGTCACGTCAAAAAAAGATCGAGTGTACCGCGCGTGTCAGAAGTGAAATTTCTTTGGCAAGATTAAAAAATAACAAAATAGTCGCCTCACTCCATGGCGTGACGGTATTGCCATGACGTGACCTTGAAATTTTACTCTCAACGCGCTTGTACAAGATTCACTTCAACAATTATTCACTGTACGTGTACTAGAATTATGCAATTCTAGTCAAAAATTATTTTATCTCATATACTTAAAAATGTAAACATTTTAGAGCTTTATTTCTAAACAATTTTTTTTCTAACAGGGCATGGCTCTCAGTCTCGGAGACAAGATCAATCTGATGCAGAAGGCGCCGACACACAAACAGACGGAAAATGCGATTCCCGCTGCGTAAATATATATAATTTAGGATGTAGGTTAGATTTAATATTATATCCTCGTATGGCAAGGAGTGTACTTTAAAATCTCAGAGGAATAAACCTATAGAGTTCTTATATTGAGACAGAACAAAATACATATTTTCTAATCTACTTACTCTTAGTCAATAACAGCATAAGTCAGATTGAGATAGCGATAGAGTATCTGCACTGTCTTCAAACGTAGCGCGCCGGCTATGTTTTGTTTGCCTTCCAGCTGGAGGTCTCGGTGCGTCAAGTGTTTTTAACGAAATATTTAGAAAATATAAAGTGTATAGTGTTTCTTTTTATTTGTCAGTGTGCTAAAATGACTATTGTATGTTTAGCTACCGGCTATTACTAGTCGAATGGGAGTTTTGGATGAAAACAATGAAAAAATATCTTTCCATCGGTAAGTGATTTTCAGCAAATTGATAAATATTTATGTTCTTACCCTATTTGAAGGTTTTATCAAGCGCTTTTTTATAAGTTTATGTTGTAACTGTAACATTTACCCACTTTATGGGGTTGTGGAATACAAATAATTAAATAATTTTTAAAAAATGTCACAATATTATCACGTTTGGCATTTTGTTTACCACCGTAGTGTTGTAACACATGTAGCGTATATTATCGATTTAATATGACAAAAAATCTATTTCATATTAACGTTGATTTATTTATTTTGTTTCTTATATCAGATTTATATGTAGTTGTTGTAGCAAATAATAGATGTAAATTTTCTACAGCAGGAAAATAAAAAATACCACGTGGTTGTTTTATTTGATTTATCTGTTTAGTTTGTTGTTTCTCTTTTAGATTATTAATAAATCCATTTTTTTTTAGATTTCCAGAGCTAAATAAAAAATGGGTATAAAACATGAGACGTGTAGATTGGACGCCGTCGAAATTTGCTAGATTGTGTTCACTGCATTTCGAGCCTGCGTGTTATCAAGATGGATACTCTAGAAGAATTGTGCAATCTTACGCTTACGTTTTTTTTTGTTCCTTTAGATAATAAATACATTTGTGTGTGAGTGAATTTTTATTTGGAAATTTTTTTACACATTTACTTTAAATGTGTAACTATGTGAAAATTAAACGGTTGATTAAATGACAGTTCTCATAGATGAGAAACTACTATTGAAATACATACTTAATATACATGCGTTTTCAAAGAAAAACCCGCATAGTTCCCATTCCTGTGGGATTTACGGGATCAAAAGTAATTTTTCCAAATTTCATTGTAATCGGTTTAGTAGTATTCGCGTGAAAGAGTAACAAACATCCATCCTCACAAACTTTCGCTTTATTAGTAGGATGTAAGGAAAATGTTTTCTTTAAGACTGTCCTTTTATGAACTTGTTAAAATTCATGCTGACTGTGCCTTTCTCCTCACTCCTTTAACTTTATTGATCTTTATTTTAAATTAGTTACATTTCAAGTTTTAAAATTTATTTTAAAATATACTAGCTTTCCGCCCGCGTTTTTTAAAGAAAATCCCGCACAGTTCCCGTTCACGTGGGATTTCCGGTATAAAACCTATCCTATGTGTGTATGTACAAAATTTCATTGTAATCGGTTCAGCAGTGAAAGAGAAAGTTATCCATTCTCGCATAATTTCGCATTTATTATATTCGTAGGATTAAACAAATAATGTATTCAACTGAAATTTATGATTAATTTTGTTTTTTTTTATTATTTATTATTTCACGAAACCGTAAATGCAACATGCATTCACGATGTTATCGATTGAAGCACATCCCATCACTATCACCTTCTATCCATGGGCGTAGCTAGCCATGGGCACAGGGTGGGGCAAAAAAAAACCGGCCAAGTGCGAGTCGGAGTCGCGCACCGAGGGCTCCGAACAAACCTACTTTTTATTATGTTGTAACTCTAAAATGTATGTTTTAGCAATTTTTATAATAAATAAGACATTGCTTTTAACCAAATTTCAAGACTCTGTGTTCACGGGAAGTACAATGTAGGTTTTGATTGCCTTGCGAATGTCGAAATTTGCGATAATTTGCAGCATAAAATGGCTGTATCTTTTGATTGCGTTGGCTTATAAGTTTGATTTTTTCACAGCTTTAAGAGACCGTAGACTTCGATATGAATTTCAGCTTGATAACTCTACGCGTTCCTGAGAAAAAGTTTGTTGACAGACAAACCGACAGGCAGACTTTGTTGTGCGATCTGTCTAAAAATACCTTTTTTTTTTTCAAGAACACGTGGCGGTATCAAGCTGAAATAATAATGAATACCTTAATCAAAACAAACTTAAGGTACCTACAGCCGTTTATGTTGCAAATTTCATCCCTATACTATAATATAGTTTATCTGTCTAATACAATAATATGATTCCTTTTTACCATAAAATATAGGTCTACCTATGTAAATCTTTGTAAATAGAAAAATAAACCATTTTTAATAACTCAGTAAATAAAGCAAAACCTTGCACTTCCGATTTCATGTTTGTTTTAGGTTAATGGTCACTTATTGACCATAAAAACACAAAATGCAGACAGATCCAGGTGGAGCTTTGCTCGCAATCTTATAGTTTTTGACCGATATCTCGAAAACTATCCACTTTAGGGCAAAAGTTGTTTAGGCTTTTTTGTAGAAAGTTTTGTAGAAAATTTCGCATATTTTATACCATGTAAAATTTTTTGTAAAACTTACTATTTAGGGTGCACTCACACACATCAGTCACCGTCAAGTCACCGATGACTGATCGGTGACGGTTCGTGTACGTATCCACAAACACCAGTCACCGTCATGTTGTCCGTCAGTCACGTCGCCGGTTTGACTGAATCATTGAACACATACATCAGGTTAGTCAGTGATTAGACGTGTGTCACGCTAGAGAACATGTAGCAATTGACGGTAGCACGCCGCTGACTGAACTGAGACGTGACGGCACCGGGTGAGTGGGGATAAAAGTATGATACATGTATGGAAAGATTATTTGACGTGCCTGACCGGTGACGTCACTGATAGATTTCGTGCCGGCGACTGTCGTGTGGGAACAGAGTCATACTAGAACTATTGATACATATTATTTTTTAATCCTGTCCGGTGACGTGCCGTGACGGTGACTGATGTGTGTGAGTGCACCCTTACGGTTTATGGCCTATTTGATGAACCGGTTGAAGTTGATCGTTAAAATATTGGATTAATGAATAAAATGCATGTATGTACATAGTTTTTAGGTCACTTTATTCTCTACAAGTTTTGTTTGAATTTTTTTTTTCTAGTGCCCATATTTTTTGAGTTGTTCCACGTATAATGTAGAAATGCCGCCGCTCGGCGGGTGACGTGGCAGGCCAAAATTTTTTTTACGGGTGTAATAAAAACGAAGAAGAAATTTCCAATGCAAGTGGATTTTCACCGTTTCCGAAACGGCAAAATTTTTAATACATTTTTTAAAATATTTTCCTTTATTTTATTCTTGCATCCGAATATAAAATAACTACTCAATATTATTTAGTTGTACGAAATATATACGAAACATACCTTGAAATTTACTATTTATCGCCAAACGTTAAATAACTCAAAAAGCATTAGAAAAGTTTCAAATAAAGTAATCTTAATAAATGGATAATGCATATGTATAATATATTAATGCCTATGCATTTCATTGATTAATCCAATTTTTAAAGAGTTACTTGCCAAAGATCGCTAACCGCTCATTAAATAGCCCATAAATCGTAAACGGAAAGTTTTACAAAAAGTTTACAAGGTATAAAAGATGTAAAATTTTACTACCTACAAAAAATTCCCAATATTTTTTGCCTTAAAATGGATAGTTTCCGAGATATCGGCCAAAAACTTTCATGTAAGATTGCCTGGATCTGTCAGCATTTTGTGCTTTTATGGTCAGTAACTTATCCTAAAACAATTAAAGTGAAATTGGATAGGAAATTTAGTGCGAATTTGGCTAAATAAAAACAGCTTTGAATGGGGTAACAGTACTACACTACTTTTTCTGGCACCAAAAGTGGTTTAAAATTTAAATCATGTAACATAGAAGCGCAAGCTTTTTGTTTAGATCGCATTTTTTTTTTGTGACGACTGACAACTTTCGAGTGAGAATTTTTTAACGGATATTAAGTTTTGTAGTCAGTACCTAGATAATTACGTTTTTTAGATTTGGTTAGGTACCTTCCAGGTCAGAGCCAGGGTGGGGCAAGTGCCCCACCCTGCCCCACCGTGGCTACGCCCATGCTTCTATCTATCTAAATACGTACCTATAGTAAAAATGGTGCCATGACTATGTTGAAACGTAGCTTGTAGTCTATAGCTATCTCATTCTTTCATACGACGTTTTCTTTAGATAGAGAGAAACAAATATATGTAAATTGTATACGCTCGATACAAGTACTCTATAGGTTTATTGCTCTGAGTTTAAAATTTATTACATGATACAGCCAATAATAACATTTATAAAAAAATATTGTCACCAATAGGACTTCAGAATATTGTTCTTTTAATTTTGTTATAACTATTCTTAGTATAATATATTTTATATCGTGCATTTAAATCATAAATTATTCAGTGTATACTTCCTTTGTCAGACATATTATTATGTTGATTGGTTTATATTGATATTTTATTAATAAAATTACTTATTCGATATGTATAATTTTGTTTTATTTCTTACTTAAATCATGTATTCCTGTTTCCTTCCTATTAGATCCTTGGTCAAACTTTCATCACATATTGTTTGACAGAGTACTCATATACAGGGTGTCCCACTATTGGTATACTAAGCGCGAAGAGACTTGTAGTTTAGCATACACTGATCACGTAAAAAACACTACAACAACAAAATTACGTCAAAAATTGTTTGCTAAATTTTTCCTAAAAATCCATGTTTTCTTCTCTAGCTTCGCGGAGCCGGCATATACCGCTTCGCTAATGTGAGCATTTTGTCTATGAAAACATAATGTTAAACGATAGCTCACGTGCGGGTGGCAAAGTGGGGCGGGTTGCTTGTTAGGGGTGTACACATAGAGTTTTATCTGATCTGTTTAAAAAAAAATGAGTCTGGAATTTTATTTTATACTATTATTCTAGCATAATCTAAGCACTTTTTATAATTTTTTTAAACATCGATTAATTGTTGATGACTTGAATCATTATATCTGGATCCCCGGGGCCGGTCTTGGGTTTGAATATCATATAAATTGCTCATAATTTCAAAAGGAAATTTCTCTTTTTCATTGCACTTTATACATTAATAGGGTAAAAAAGTAAGGTCACAGAAAAGATACTTAACCATTTATTAACAAGAAATAAAACCATCAAGTCTTATGTAATAAATTAGTTTAATGCGTCGTCAGCGATGTTGCGACGGGTGTAGTCCATGTTTCGTACAAGTCAACGTATAAATAATAAAAATAATTTATAATTAGTTAATGGATTGGTTATGAAACAGTACAGTCGACGCGGCGGCTCGAGAGTGGCTCCTTGGAGATAGTGTCTGGAAATAAAAATTCCTTTCATTAGTTTCACTATTACATAAATTTCGAACAAGGAATTTCACGGGAAACTTAACAATCTGTTAAAGACACTGGACTATATATATTTTTCGTAATGAAAATTCCGTAACGAAAAAACCTCACGCTCCCCACTCGGAGGTGTGGCTTGAAGGCATGCTATGCAATAGCTTTACGGCGGCAGTCCCCGAGTGCCACACGTCTTTTTTTTAATTTATTGAATTAGACTTCTAGAAGCGCTTTTGAATTGTCAAAATACAAGAAGAGCCAATAATAAACTCTTGATGCTCTTTTAAAATCATTTTACATTTCACTCACTTATTCCTCCTCCTCCTCTTCTTCCTCCTCCTCCTCTTCTTCCTCCTCTTCCTCTTCCTCCTCGACCTCTTCCTCCTCTACGACCTCCTCCTCCTCGGGTTCAGGCTCGAAAGTGGGCTCCTCATCATCCTCGGGCTCAGCCTTGGCATCCTCCTCACCTTCGGGAGATTCGGGTTCACCCTTCTTCTTACCGGGCCTCTCGCCGAACCATTTGGGCAGTCTCGCTGTTTTGGGAATTATCATTAGATATCGATAGGATAAATGGGGCAACATTTAGCGCTTTCTTTTTAGTGAACTAGAGGTTTTTAGGCAAATCAGCGCTATAAAGCTAAAATCTATTTAATGTAAAAGTATAATATCACGTTGAAACATACGATCTTTTTATTCGTATTAACTAAAATTCTTATCTGTTGTGGTAAAATTTTTGCATCGCCAACATAAGTGTAAACTGTAAAGCATTGATATTATTTTCCATAAGAATATGGTATTTACAATGAATCTTATTAAATAATTCAAAGATTAAAAAGTAGTATTGATAAGATAGAAAGCGTGTTAGTTACAAGATATAGCTAAACCTACTTAATTAGTTTGAGATGAAAAGGAAACGATTTTAGTAATGTTACCTGTGTCCTTTAAAAGTTGATAGAAGATTCTTTGAAGAGCAGCAGAATAAGCAGTAAGTAAATTATTACAGATTTTTACTATTGATTGGCTTTTCCTTAGAAATTTTCCAGATTGGAAAATTAAAAAAGCTCTATCGACATTTCTATATTATTTTGCTTTATTGTTAAAAGCTTTATTCTCCAAACCATTTTTGCCTTTCTCTTTACTTACCCTTTTGCCTGCCTCCGAACTGCTCAGCCCTTTCTTGCCACACCTTCTCCATGAAGTCCTTGTTCAATTTCTCTAGGTCCTGTTGTGAGGGAATCGTTATGATTGGGGTCAAATATAGGTATAATGAGGGAACTATGGTTACATTATCGTATGCATTAAATTTTGGGCATTTTAAAGTATAAAACTATTTATTCTTTTAGTTATGTCTAATTGAATTTCTAGTTACATATATCGATACGATAATGTCAGTGATACAGTTGGAATGGGACCCATAACAGCAAGCCACATGGACATGAGTACGACATGCCATCGCGGGGCTAAATGTGGGAGGAACAAAATGCCACATTCGCCGCTTACTTTTTGTTCGGTTCATAAACTCCTCGTGTTTCTCCTTCCATAATTTATCCAAAACCTCCGAGACTTGGCTATCGTATCCCTGTATAAAATGTGGGCATTAACAATGTTGATTTATCAGTTCCTATGTTAATCCTCTTTTTCAATATAGGTACATAAGTACCTTATTATTATGATTAATTCATTTTTGCTACCTTTGATTTCCTATGCTTATACCGTTCCCGATAGAGGACTATCATTTTTATTGTTCACTATAAGATCAAATAAATGATCAGCTTTAATAATTTGGAGTATTTCATAGAATTTTCTACTTACACCCTCGAACAACTTCTTTTTGTCGTCGTACGAACGTGTGTCAACGCGTCTTTCATATTTGGACGCTACTTGGATTTTGGGCTGCAAAAGAAATAACATTTTAGAGTCATGTTACTTGTAAGGTTCAACTCAAGAGATTTCTTAATTAATTTGATACTTACGGGGTGCTTGCCTGTGAGTGCTTCGGGGTCAAGACCCTTTTTAAGGGCCTTGTGCCTCAACTGTTGCTTCTGTCTTTCTTTGAGCTCTTTTAACTGTAAAAAAATACTTGTATTATTATAATTGTCTCATTAGTTTTTTTTACATCATGCTAACTTTTGACTTGAATCTAACTCATGGAGAATGTTACCAATTTTGTTGGTAGTAAAAGAAAAATTAACTACATCATACAATAGTTATCCGTTAATTTTACGTCTCTATACCCACTATTATGAATAAAGTTCTTTGTTTTATTGACTGTTTTAATCAAAATCCTGTTCAAGTGCAAAATAAATTCCAATACAAGAAAGACTTGAAACTCACGTCATAGTCCTGTCTCTTCTGCCTTTCCTCGAGATCGTATTTCTCGGTCTCGAGCTTGACGATGCACTCCCAGAGCTCGGTGGCCTTCTGCCGCAGCTTGTCCACGGAGAGACCCTCGATGGCCAGCGGCTTGATGCGGATGGAGAGGGAGATCCTCTTCTCCTCCTCTAGCTGCTCCTTTGTCTTGTTGCGTTCCAGTTGGGCGTTGCTGAGTCCGAATTGCTGGAAGGTCACGGTATTTTTAAAATATGTGAGCTTAAGATGTATAAAGATTTATTTGTATGATTATAATTTTATAAATGCAGAAATTTGTCTAGAATCATTAAAAATGTCTTGCGAAAGTGTTTTCTTTATAATACTTCTTAAATAGACCGAAAAACCTATAATCAAAAATATATCAGTTCATTTTGATCGGTCAGATTCTACAAACGAATTTTGTCAGACGTGTCTCTAAAAAATAGTGTAAAATGTAAAATTTGATTGATACAATGAGTGTAACTTACGTTGTCGCTTTTCTTCTGAATGGTGAAGTTGGGGCCTTGCTTGTTGGAGGCGTCCTTCATCGCCTGGAGCATAGCCTGGCGCTTCTTCTCAGCCTCCTCGAGCCGCTGTCTCTTCTCTTCGATGTCGCGCTGTTTCTTCTCCTCAATCTCGCGGATTCGCCTTTCTTCTTCTTCCTTCTTCTTCTGGGCGAGGCGCTTTTCTTCTTCAGCGCGGGAAACCTGATCAGTTAACCAATTAGTTATCAGGTTTTAGGTAATTATAAAGCTAGTTAGTTTATCTCTTAATTTGATATTGCTAATGAATGGAAACTAAAGTAATCAATGTTAAAAGCACTATGTTCATCATTTTGTTGTTAAATTGGATTATTTACCTTGCGCTTGGCCTGCTTCTCTTTGAGACGTTTGAGCTCATCTTCTTCCTTAGACCTTTGTTTACGCCATTCGTTAATGTACTCCTTCAGCTGTTCATCTAAATCCGACCGCTTCTGATCTTGACGCTGTTCATAAAAACATACAATTAATTTAATTAAATTTACTATTTAAATGTTGTTATAATAATATATTGCTTTTATTTACATTACAGTAGCTCCAAAAAATCCAATATAAAACAAATCGAAATAACTTTTAGCAGGTTCGTTAAATATTGATTTGGTAATAAATCCTTTATAACTTATTTGTATAAAAGACGAAATTACCTTGATGAATTCTGGATCTCCCTCACCCCTGAAATTATACAGATCGATTAATGAAATGCTATAGACTTCGGTCTGCAAGTTCCCAACAAATAGTTACGATATATCGCATACGATGACTATAAATTATTGTTACATCTTCTGTTGGCGTTGGTAGGTCGTAACGATTTATTGAGAACCAGTTAAATTGACCGCAGGTATGTTATAGCTTCTGTTATTGCATTATTTATTATTGTCTTAGTTGTTGTAGTTACACGAGTAATATTAAAGTTTGCTTTGACAACACAATTTATTTACTGTTTCTTAATTATTTGAGGTGAATATGGACATATTAACATTTAAAGGTATCTGTTAATTAATTTATTGTGTAAATTTAACGTATAATATTATTCCATTGGTATTTTATGTTTGATATTTATTTCTGTATAATTGTGTATAATAGTGATATATTTCGTTAAGATAATGCATATTTATACTGAATATAATGTTTTATATTGGACATATAAAGGAAGTTAATTATAATAATTAGGATATGCATGCTTTGACACTACCGTGCAATTATGAAAATGACATTAACGGAAACTCATCCATTCGAATTGACCGAATCGATGTGTAAAAGCGGCGCGGGCGCAACGAGAACATTCAAAAATAGAACATCTAGTTTGACCGTTAAAAATAACCGCATTGATTCGCTTGCTCAACACGATGACGGAAAATTTCTGGCAAAAACCATAAATATTAAAAACGCCCGAGCCGCGTTAGTTAATACGACTTTTATAGTTAGTGACACCATAGAGCGGTGCAACTTACGCGATCGACGGTCTACTCCTAGAAACAGAAAATAACAATCAGCATCTACCACACATTGTCGCAGTAATCGTACATAAAGAACATGAAAGAGAAAAGAAGCAGTGGTTTATACGTTGCGCATACAGTCTCCATTACAATATTATAGAGTTATTGAAGTAGAAAATTTAAAATCCTTTTTTTTCGTTTAGTGCAATATTATTGCCAGTGCATTATTAAACGGCGAAGCGAAGCTGTGAACATTTTGAAGTAATCAATACTACTTACTCTTGTTTGGGAGCGGGCCTAGAGAGCGATAGCAGGAGCGGGGAGGAAAAATAATTGTGATTAAAAATCGTATTCTAATTGTATTCATTTCAAAAGCTAAGTAATAGAAGCGAAAACAATCGGCCACACTATCGGTCAAGTAGATCGTTTGAACGATGTAGAAAGCGAGAATGCGCCTAACGTTCCAAGTCGGTCTGAGAGCTGAGAAAGCGTCAACTTAGCACTAGAAGCGAATATCTTAGCCTAATTGAGGCAAGCGTGCGAGTGCCGGAACAAGTCACTTACTTCCTGCAACAAAAGATTTAGGATACGGTGAGGGGTGCATCAAACCCGATACTAAAGAAATTGGAAGACTGAAGCTAATTGAATTTACAGTAGTGGTACTAAATGATAGATTTCATCTAAACAAGGTTCTAGAAGATCGCTAGGCAAAGAGACCAGGCCTCAAAGCTTAAAGTATCAATCGGAAGAGTTAAATCTCAAAGGGATCGCAGTATTCATCCGAGTACTCACGTCTCCACGACTTCTTCTTCTACTTCCTCCTCTTCGGAGCCACTGTTGAGAAAATAAAGGGTTTAGGAATAACACAGAGTAACATTTGCAGATAACATGGATATATTGGGGCAGTTAGCACATAGGTAACAAAAATTCGTTCTCTATGAATGAAATGGTCTTTGGGGGGTAAAAAAGATGCACATAGTGTTTTGGTTACGTTCATTTGTTTTGTATATAGTATAATATAGAGTCGTGTGTACATTGATCATCGTGAGTTACCTTTAATTTATCTGAAGATTTTCTAATAATTCTGAGTGTTTAAATAAAATAATACTTACGAATATTCCTCTTCGTCAGACATGTTGGTAGTTTGTTATTCTGTAAAAAAAGTTTTTTTTATTTTAAATAATGAACTAACGAGGGCTTAATGTGCATTCATTTATCAAATATCTTGGCACAGAATTGACTTGCACTGTTAAGATTTACATTATCTATTTGTTGGCTTTATTTCAAAACGTTGTTTAACTAATATTGTATTACCTACTACGTCGAGAATAACTGTCTTACCACAAAAAAACTTTAGACAGGGTTTAACTTTAAGCGCGGGTCTGGTTTTGTCGTATTTCACATATACAACTACATATTAAAGTGACAGATCCCTGGTTTAAAGTTAGACTGTGTTTAAATTGTTTTGTGGAAATAGCATAAAGCTCTAATATTCGCATAATATGCATATAAATTGGAACTAAAAACGTAATTCATCAACTGAAGTCTCGTATCAGTGGTTGAGTAGGTACTCAAAGTTGCAATTGTCATGTTTGATCACAAAGCAGCTTCGTATCTGCTTTGTGTGTTTGATATTATAGTCGTCTGCATCAATAAATGCATACTTTGTACGAACTGCTTTCATGAATGGATTGCGTATCTACTTACATACATTCATAAAATGGCGGTTGAAAAATATACAGGGTGTCCCACTATTGGTATACTAAGCGCGAAGGGACTTGTAGTTTTGCATACACTGATTACGTAAAAAATACTTAAACAACAAAATTAAGTAAAAAGTTTTTTGCTAAAATTTTCCTGAAAATCCATGCTCTCTAGCTTCTCTAGCTTCGCGCAGCCGGCATATACCGCTTCTCTAATGAGAGCATTTTGTCTATGAAAACATAATGTTAAACGATAGCTCACGTGCTGGTGGCAAAGTTGGGCGGGTTGCTTGTTATGGGTGTACAACATAGTTTTAAGAATTCATCTATTTGAAAAAAAAAATGTGTCTGGAATTTTATAAGTATTTTTACGTACTCAGCGTATGCAAAACTATAACCTCCTTTGAGCTTAGTATACCAACAGTGGGACACCCTGTATAGTTACGGTCGAATTGAGAACCTTCTCCTTTTTTTGAAGTCGGTTAAAAGTATTATACATATTTAAAAAGCCGTTTGAGTCCTGACTAGTAAGTAAAGTATTTTACCTATTTTACGAAAAGTCCCTCGCACTTTTTATACGCGAAATGTAATAATGACAATACAGTACAATACAATAACTTATTCGCATTAGTTACAAATATTTTATAACAAGAGTAAATTTTCAAAAATTAAAATGTTATATCTTAATTCCAAGTAAGGTTTACTTACTAAAATTTATGAAAAAAATCAGTCACTTAAAGTGAAAATGAAAATGAAAGAAAAAAAATCAATCTTTCATTGAAAAATCTTTCTATCACCTTTCAAGAGATTCCGAATAAATACGTACGTGGTCTAACAATGTAGGCACAGGCTGTTTTTTTTCGAGGTAGAATATGTACTAAATAATGTTTAATTTTAATAAATCAATAACGTACCTAAGTCTTAACTAGCAATATGCTAATCAGTTTTGTCAATCAACTCAATAATTAAAAATTAGAATCTGATTTCTTAAACTATGTAATCAAGTATTACAATATATTTAACAACAACAAAAATTACATATGCTATGTAACCGCTACAACTCTATCATATTCTCTGTGACGAGTGACGACAACGTTTTTTTTAATCCTAAGACTAAACAAAAACTAAAATAGTCCGATAATTACCTTATGGTTTAATTAAAGAAGTCGAAGGAACGTTGCGTTAGGTTCATTCCATTAACCTATTTATTATGAGCCTATTCTCATTTCCTTTTTGTTTTCTACCTAATTTTATTAAGGCTCCGGTTTGTGTTTAAAATATAAATGCAAGGAATAAAAAAGAATGCATATTTTCAATGAAAGAATTAATGACGTCACTTTCAGTTTTTCAAGGTCAAAAAATTTTCGTTAAGTTACCGCCAAAAATTCTCAATTAGATTGATTTTGAATTTGGAAACACGTTAAAAACGTTGGAATTTCGAATCACAGTATCCGATAGCCATAGATAATTTACGATTTACGCATAGTTACGTTCGATTATAATATTTAATATTAAAATTTCAAATATTATGTAGTTGGCATTATTGATTGCATGTTTCAAATGTAAATTATATAATTTAAATAAATATTGTTTATGAGCGAATGAAATATGAAGACGTGTAACCTTATTGTTTACAGAGAGCCGTCTATTTTCAGCGGTTTTATCTTTCGAACCAATAAGCACACCTACGGATTGTGCGTTGGCACTTGTTCAAAAAGTGTATATTTGGCATCAGTATCAGATTGTGCCTCGAAATATTTTTTGCAATACAGATATATACATTTTAAAGTTGTATAGTGGTTATGATAGTGTTAAAAAAATTTACCTGGTTAACTTTTTAATAAGAAAAAAGAAATTTTGATATAACTACCAAACTTGTAGCTTTTCTAAGCTGAGCTGAGCTAAAACTTTTTATAAGACGTGTCCTAAGTGATATTTAACGAATTTTTATTTGAATCTAGGAAATTACGTTTTACTTATAAATAACATAATATTCTAACAGTTACAATAATAATTTAAATATTTTCCAAAATATACTCAACACGAAATTTTGTGTCCAAAGAGGACGTTTTTCTAGTTTTTCACTATATATTTAAATATTAACTCTACTAGCAATGCAATCGATGTTTCTTGATATAACTTATTATTAATCTGTGATATTACTCTAATTACTAGTTTGTTTCATATTTTGACTGTGAGAATTTTCTTAATTTTTTTTCTCAGGATAAATTATCCTCTGAATTTTCAGAATCTGTATAGTATGTTTAGACTCTATTTTAAGCCTAGTGTACAGTGTATAGTGTAAGTGTTATACTTAAAATCATGTGTATCCACACGAAATCACGTAACATCCGTGTAACATAACTCCGCGCTAAACATAGTGTTGCTATACGCTGCCGACCCGATTTGGCAAACTCGCACCGCGTATTTATAGACACATCCTTATTTTCCATAGACACTTATGGTAAATCTACACACTGTACATTAGGGCACTGCACTACACCACGTCACTTACGTCGCACGGGTAGAAGACGGTCACTCAGTCACTTTAGCACTGGTTCGTAGACCGGCAGCACAGCGACGTTGGAATGTGGAGTCCGCGGCGACCGGGGCGGCTCTGAGCGGTTCCGAGCGATGTGCTCGCGCTTGCCCCGCGCCGCGCGTTTATTTTTAACCGCAGTCATTTTTGAGCTGATTTCAGCCAGCTCCGATTTCTGTAGCGCACGGTGGAACTCTGAGCGTCCTGCGGCGGACGTGAAGGGCGTGGTTACAGTTGTACTAATTATTATATTTATCAAACTTTCACGGAAACTGTATTATATTTGATTAGATATGTTAATAAAGATAAAAATAAGCTTAAACAAATGCCGAAATAAAGATTAAAGAACCGGAATGAAAACGCTTAGATGTTTTCCATTCATCTGTCATGAAAAACATAATTTATCGATGCAAATAATTGACATCCATAACGCGAGGATATTAATTAATATTTTACATGCTGTTCCGAACACCAATTCGCTCCTTCTTTCACACAACCAAATTCAAACACTTATATACTTAAGTATACAATTTTCAATAAATAAACTTAAACTTTTTCATTTAGTAGCAAAAAATAGCATTTAATACTATAATCATCTTCATCTCATAGTATTAGAGATATTATTTATTAGTGAGACTTCAAGGAAGAGTACCTAACTTAGATTCTAACAACGTACTGAAAGTTTTTATTGATCACCAAAAACAAAATAAAACTATTAGCTATTATCAAATTCTTCCATTTGTGAGTTACGATGATAAAGACAGACCACTACCTAGACCGGAGAATATACAAGGATCCAAGTCACTTAAATGCAAATGTGTCCGACTGACTGGTCAGTCATGGTCATGCAGGCACAAGACGAAAGTTTGTCTTTCTTTCACGTCCCAACGAAGAATTATCTCATATGTACAGAAATTTCCTTTGATAACGCAGACTAAGCGCCCTGTAAATAATAATTTAACCGTTTTTTTATTTAAAAAATGTTAAAGCATCTACAACTAATTGCCTTGTACCTATTAAAACCACTGTTAAAAAAAAACTTGATTGTCATTTGTCACTTTAATGTCAAATCCACGTGACATCTGTTTGTTTTCAAAGTTGTTTACATTTAAATTATTTCACAAAAATGAACTGACACGGGACTATTTTCTTTATATAGTTTTATTATTTAGTGATGTATTATAAAAATGAATTCTCGGAATAAAATACTTTCAGCATCCCCATCAACACCGAAAAGACGTCGTCTTGGAATTAGAAGGAATGTGCGGTTGTCCCAATTAAGTATCGAAAATATCAAGTTAAATACACCGAAACATTTACAAATCAATTCTAGAGTTAAGGAAAATTGTGATTCGCCGCCGTTACCATGCAATCAAGTGGAGTATTTGTGTGATTCAGAGAGTAATAGTTCAATTAGTAGCGATATACCATGCTCGCCCGGCATATTAGAGACGTGCAATATTTTTCATAATATAAGCAGTTGGAAATCGTTTCAAGAAACCAAAAGCCCTAAAAATGATGCAGCGTCTGTTAGCACAATTGTTAACGAAGTATTTAATGATTCATTTCAATCGAAATCATTTTTAAATTGTGTGCAAGAATTACCAAAGAATGACAATTATCAGGATGAAATCGAAAAAACTTTTAATGAGATAAATCAAACTATTTGCCAAAATGATTCATTTTTTGATGAGAAGGATTCGTTTTTGCTTGATATAAGAGAAAGTGGTATAATCAATGATAAACATACTAGAGAAAAGGAGTTACCTCGATCAAATGTAAATAAAGGAATTAGTGATGATTTTTATGGACTCCCAATGATTACAAAAGGACTTTTTAAATCATATAGAAATATTGAAAAATTTTATGGTAAATTCAATCTTGTTTCTACTTTATTGTAGTTAGTTTCGTTTTTAATTTTTTTTGTCTAATTTGATTTAATTAGTAAATTTGTTTATTGCCAAACTTTCATAGGCATCTGATACAGGAAAATTTTTTTCCCCATTTAATATTTATTTCATATATTATATTATTTATAATAATAATAATTGTGATAAAATGAATATCGTCCTTCTCTCAATTATTCAGATTGGCAAGAAGAGTGTCTCAATCTAAATGCAATAAAAGAGAGACGTAACTTAATTTATGCTCTGCCAACAAGTGGAGGCAAGACATTAGTAGCAGAAGTGCTTATGTTACGAGAAGTGTTAGTTCAGAAGAAGAATGCACTGTTTATCTTGCCCTTTGTAGCTATAGTTCAGGAGAAGGTAATGTTTATATTGTAAAAATGAGTATACAATACTTTGCTATGGGATTATAGACTTTATATGTAGTGGCTAAGGTTTATATTCGTACAGCTGTAATATTGGAAAATATGTTTATTACCACAAGGCACAATGTAATCATTCCATTAGTTTCTTTATACTACAAGTTATAAATGAACAATTTTCATATATTGGTTTCAAATATAAACAGGGTTGTTCCAGCTAAGTTTTGTTATATATATTTTTAAGCTATTGCATAGCTTCTATCGCGGGCCTTGAGCGCGGGGACCGAATCCAGAAATTCCGTAACGAAAAAACTAGGGATGTAACGATACATGATTTTGCCGATACGATACCGATACCGATATTTGTAATAAAATATCGGCGATACCGATACCGATAACGATATCGATGGCTTGGTAGAAAAATAAATAGTGAATTATGCATAAAAGTTACCAACATTTAACAGAGACTCAACTGTAAATCGTATTCTTTTAAATAACAATGCCAAATCAAAAAACAAGAAAACCATTTATTTTAGTATTATTATTTTGCAAAGTCAGTTAAACTTTAGGTTATACACATACAATCAGTTCCTAATAAAAGTTTACTATTGGTAGAGTTTTTTCAAAAAACAAAGTGCGCACGCCCGGGCGGCCTCCCGCATCGTTCATTGGGCGCGGTTTTTTGAATTGTTTGATATCGGTATCGGTTGTTTTATAATCGGCGATACCGATATATCGGCTTGCCGATTATATCGGCCGATATATCGGTATCGGTATCGGTATCGTTACATCCCTAGAAAAAACCTCACGCTCCCCACTCCGACGGGCACGGAGGTGTGGCTTGAAGGCATGCTATGCAATAGCTTTACCGCGGCAGTCCCTAAGTGCCACACGGTTTTTTTTACAGATATGGTCCTTATCACCATTTGCTATTCAACTAGACTTCTTAGTAGAAGAGTATGCAGCCGGAAAGGGACACTTGCCACCAAAGAAACGGAGAAAGAGAAATAGTATTTATGTAGCAACAATCGAAAAGGGTCTAGCATTGATTAGGAGCCTTATAGAGTTGGATAGATTAACAGAAATTGGCTTGATTGTGGTAAGTTTTTTTTTTGAAAATTTAAAGGTGTGCTGTGTGTTACCAGCAATAGAAATTCAAGGCTAGATGATAGCTGAAGAAATTCTAATGATATCTTTGTATGTTTTGTATTTTAATATAATCTTTAAATCCTTTTCATTTTGAAATAGATAACAAAATCATGTCCTATTTTTATTCCTAGGTGGATGAACTGCACTTAATCGGCGAACCAGGCAGAGGTGGTACTCTAGAAACCTTACTTTCAACAGTAATATTTGCTAATAGTAAGTAGAAAAGTTTAAATTTAATTTAATTTAGTTCTTAAGCAAAATATTAGCTATCTTGTCTCTAGATTTAAAAGAAAATTATAAAAATAAACAAGACAAAAATGTTGTGTGGTTTTATGAAACCACGGTAAAAGTGAAACTTTCCGAACACTGCTTTATACCTACTCGGCAGCCGACCGTCACGCGACATGCGCTACACAGACCAAAAAGTTTGAGACGATGTAATAAAAGTTTCACTTTAAAAATTGGGAACTACCGACATTCATAATAAAATTAAAATATCTCCACAGAAGGTATTCAGATAGTAGCCATGAGTGCCACAATAGGCAACTTGCCAGACTTGGCGCAGTTCCTTCAAGCTGAAGTATACCAGCGTGACTTCAGGCCCGTGGAGCTCACAGAATATGTGAAACTTGGCAATGTGTTGCACAAGATTGTATGGGATAAGGGTGGTATGGAGTTAGTACCTGATCGGCAACTGGCTTTTGATGTAAGTATTATAAATATAGAACAAACATTTGCATAATAAATTGATTTGTTGTTTATTTTGTGTGACTATTGGTATATAGAGTTGATTTTAAAATCCTGACAACTTTAATTAATTTTTGTTTTTTTAATATTGAATTTGAATTTTAACAATTCTTCATTATTTGTTCATGCTCTTATTAAAAATACATAAAATTTATACAATAAAACACAAATATTTGGATAATTCATTTATTTTAACTTGTAAACATGTCTTATTGCTTTAATGAGCTCCATGAAGGCGTCTTTTTTATATTTTATATTGTTTTGCCTCCACAAATATGCAAAAATATGATCTGAAAAATTGTCAGTATAATTGTAAAAGAATTGTTTTATTGCTCTTCACTGGGACTCACTGACTTGTGTAAAAATAATCTTATAAGAATAAAAAATGTTGTGTGGTTTTATGAAACCACGGTAAAAGTGAAACTGTTCGAACGGCTCCGAACACTGCTTTGTGTAGCGCATGTCGCGTGACGGTCGGCTGCCGAGTAGGTATACCTACTCGGCACTCGGCAGCCGCGATACACGCGACATGCGCTACACAGACCAAAAAGTTTGAGACGATGTAATAAAAGTTTCACTTTAAAAACAATATTTATAAAAAAAATGGGGTGGTTAATTCAACATGTTTAAAGATGAGACAATAATAGGTTTTCTGACAGCCCTTTACCCTTAGTACAAAAGCATAGGCAATTAATAAAACCCACCACAGCCTCGCCTTTTTGGATTAACACAAATGGAGATCTAACCTAACCAAAATTGTTGCAATTAATGGTTAATGCATTAAAACTATTACCTCGAGTGTATTTCCTTTTGCCGAAGTTTGATTCGAAAATCCGGACAATCTTCTCTGGGACATGAATATTTCCTTCATTTTTATATTTTTGATACATAGCAACAGTATCCCTGCAGTGTTTATACCAATCACTTATGGTGACTCGGCCTAAGCACTGTTGTCTAACTTCTATGTATGGGTCTTCATGAATTACAGTATTATGGTTCCATTTTCGTGAGTATGCATATAATAAGTAAAACACATGTACTAAATCTATTTTTGCATTTTCAAAAAAAGTTCCTTTATTTCTCGAAACTCTTGATGATTTCATTTACTTTAGTATAATTACTTTTTTTTTTGGGGTTGAGGGGGAGGGGAGGGGAGGGGAGGGGATTATATATCCCCCCCCCTGAAGGGGGGAAGTTGCGGAAATACATAGTTTTCGAGTTTTTTTTTTTTTTGTAAAATGTGTTTTTGAGGTTAGGAATACTATTAATTTTCTAACCATACCCATTCGTATGTGTTCAATTGTGCTAGATTTTCTACCTAGTACCAGCCCAGTATAAAATACATACAAACGAGCATTCGACGGAGCCCCAAGGGGCTGTCATGTCAACCTAACACTACGACTCGTGATCCCCGAATTTCATTATTTTGAGGTGTCTAATCGATAGCGGGTAGTGACTTTTCATAATAAACTGCTTTTCTTTTTCTACGAAAATGCGTAGTTTTTGTGAAAATCGAGAATGAAAATTATTTTGAGAATCGCCCTTAAGTCGCTTCTGGCACTCGCCGGCCGCTGCCGCGGCACGCTCGCTTCGCTCGCTCGGCTCGTGCGGCAGTTCAAGAGTTAACCTAACACGCTCGTCGCTTCGCTCCTCGCTACCTATTTGAATATTAAGGATAAAAGTTTTATAGTTTTTAACCTACGTAGTTTTTTTTTGTTTGAGTGGGAATCACCCTTAAGTCGCTTTTGGCACTCGCCACACAAAATGGGCTCACGTTTCGTTATTGCATATATTTTTTTTTAGATTTGATATTTACCGTATTAGATTTGTAAAGTAAAATATACATATTTATATCATATTTTTGATTTAATACATAATTGTTTAATTTGCGCTTTTATATTAACCGTAAAAACACATTTATTAAAGGAATCAGTCATTAATTACAGTGAACGAAACGTCAGCTGTCAAAAACGTCGTAATTAATAACCAAATTCCTCTTTGAAGATCTGAATATGTGTATTATTAACGATTGCCTTCCTACCCGTAGAGTCTCCCCATTACAAAATCCTAATACTGTAGTGGACTTAACAATTTGCTCTTCTGTCTTAGCTCCTTCCTTTTCTTGTTCTACGCTTTCCTCTACTCATGGGAGCGACCATTTTCCAATCCTCATCTCCTGCTCACGCACAGTCCATGTTCCCACTAGAGCTTTCCCACCTTTGCTCAAATTTAAGTTAGGCAATGCCGACTGGGAGAAATTTGCCAACTCCCTTGATACCAAAATAAGTAATCTCCCAAATGCTTCACCTGAGAATTGTTTGGAATCTTATTCTCTTTTTGTTAACTGTCTCGAGACTACTGCTACCGAATCTTTCCCATTGAAAACTTATTCAACTCTGTCTTTTAAGAAGCTATCCCCTCCCTGGTGGGACCATGAGTGTACTGCCATAGTTAAGGACCGTAAAGAAGCCGAGCTAAGATATGATTCCAGTATGTCTTATGAGAACTTTATTAATTATAAGAAAATTGCAGCACGAACTAAACGGGTGCTATCAAAAAAAAAGAAACAGGGTTGGATCCGTTTCTGTGAGAGCTTATCTCCAAAAACCCCGCCATCATTAATGTGGAATAGTATTCGCCGTTTCCGTGGAGCTCTATGTGATAAAAATAGAGTATCCAACAACTCAGACGTTTGGCTTGATGATTTCATTGACAAACTATCCCCTCCATTTGTCCCCTCTTCTGATCATTTTCCTTGTCCTCCCCATAATTTAGTATCATACGACAGTATGGATTGCCCATTCACCTTGCAAGAACTTGTTACGGTTCTTGATGGCTTAAAAGACTCATCCCCTGGGGTTGATGGTATACCATATTCTTTTCTTTGCAAGTCAGGCGATCAAACAAAATCTTTTTTTCTAAATTTAATTAACATTTTCTTTTTACATGCCATTATTCCGGACTCTTGGAAATCCCAGCTTATTATTCCTATCCCCAAACCCGGCAAGGATCCCCTTAACCCCAATTCCTATAGACCAATCGCCCTGTCTTCTACCTTAGCCAAAATCACCGAACACCTTATTAAAAATCGTCTAGAATGGCTGGTCGAGAACAGGGGCCTCCTAGCTAGTTCCCAATATGGCTTTAGGAAAGGTTTGAGTGTATTAGACAGTCTTAGTATTTTAACAACTGACATTCGTTCCTCTTTTCACAATAAACAGTATTTGGTTGGCGTATTTCTGGATGTAGTTTCAGCGTACGATAATGTTCTTCTTCCAGTGCTCAGACAGAAAATGTTACAGCTGAGTTTGCCTGAGAGGATGATACATTTCATCTTCAACTTATTAATGTTGAGGACGATACAAGTACGCTGTTCTAAAGACACACCTACTAGACATGTATTTAAAGGCCTCCCTCAAGGTTCCGTTTTGAGTCCATTATTGTATTCTATATACACCTGGGATTTGGATAAAGCCATTCCATCGTATTGTAGCGTTCTGCAGTATGCGGACGATATAGCATTGTATACTTCGTCAGAGAATATGGATGTGATTACCTTTCGACTTAACAGCGCCTTATCTTATTTGGAAAATTGGATGAACGATCATGGCTTGTCACTATCGCCCAGCAAAAGCAATGTAGTTGTGTTCACGAAAAAACGCTTGATCCCACAGCCGGTAATATTACTAGAAAACTCCTCAATCCCTGTAGTCAACAAGATTAAATTTCTAGGGGTGGTGCTTGACCAAAAGCTGAATGGTATGGCTCACACTAACTACATTTCTCAGAAGTGCGAAAAGGGTATTAATGTTTTACGCTCCCTAGCTGGTGTTTGGTGGGGATCACATCCATATTGTCAAAAACTAGTTTATAATGCTATAATCCGTAGCCATTTGGATTATGCGTCGTTCATCTTAGAACCTTGCAATAAAACAGCTTTAATAAAATTGGACAGAATACAATACAAGTGTCTGCGACTCATTATAGGTGCCATGAAGTCTACCCCAGTCAATGCCCTTCAGGTAGAATGTGTAGACCCTCCTTTATATCTCCGCCGTCAATATCTGTCAGACAAGTATTTCTTTCGGCTTATACAATTATCCTCTCATCCCCTTCTTCCTAAAATTCGAAATCTACTTCAAATACTTACTCTAAATAACCTCCGTCGTCCATCTGATTTTCCTTGCCTACTTAAAAGTCTCATCAAATTTAACCGCCTTCCGGATCCAACATCCCAATTTAGTATCCATCCTTTATATTCAACTCCGTTTCATGCACTAGTTTTTAACCCCAACATTAATATGAGTTCTGGTATTCAAAAATATGCTCCAGATTCTAATGTTGCTTTTAACTGTCTGGTTTCTTCCCACTGGCGTGGTTATAATCTTTTTTTTACGGATGCCTCAAAAGTGTCAAAACATCTTGCTGTAGGGGTTGCTGTATGGCACCATAACTCTAACACTATTTTACAATTTAAATGTCCCCCTCTCTCTTCTGTTTTTACTGGTGAAGCCACAGCTATCTTGGAAGCTCTCAATTTTATCGACTCTCATAATCTCCAAAATTCAGTTATTTTTTCGGACTCCCTCAGCTGTCTTCAGACTATTACTTCTAACCCTTTCCGCTCAAAGTCTAAATTTCCTATCATCTTTCTAATAAAATCCGCACTTTACAACTGCTTCAGAAAAGGGCTTCAGGTAGATTTAGTACATATTCCAAGCCATTCTGGTATTGTAGGCAATGAGAAAGCTGACGTTCTGGCTAAATCTGCCATTCAACATGGTACTCTGGAGCATTACTCTAATTATGCCCACGATCTCTCTTCTCTTTCTAAGGATCGCTTGGATCATACATGGAACAGTCAGTGGAAAAATTCAACCAAAGGGAAATTTTATAGAGATATCCAACCCTCAATTCCACGTAAGCCCTGGTTCTTCCGTTTCCCTAATATAGACAAGCCTACTGTTTCCACCATTTGCCGCCTCCGTTTGGGTCACAATACCACTCCTAATCATTTATTTAAAATTCATGTTCGTGACCATTCTCTCTGTGAGTGTGGTATAGACGAAGGAAGTTATGACCATTTATTCTTTGTTTGCCCTAAGCTCCGTATCTCACTTCTGGATATCCTTCCCCCAGATGTTCCCCTCCCTACTAATTTTAAGTGTTTACTTTGCCTTGTCCCTACCTCATTTGTGAATATCCTATCAAAATTTATCAATTTTAACAATCTAAAATTTTGAACTCCCACTGACTACCTATACCTATTTTATGTTATGCTTTTGTGATGTGTTGTGTTGTCTATAACTAATATTTGTTCTTTGTCAGGTTATACAGCTCCATGTAAGAAGTCTTTCAGTAAATAAAAAGTAAATCATCTCAACCGTGATTTTTCCTCAGCACAGAGCACGCTTAACATAAGCATTAACTTAAACTGACCATCCGTTCAAAACTTGACATTGGCAGAATCCGTCCTCACTGGGATCGGGAGTTGCCATTTGAAAAAGAAGAAGAAGAAGAATAACCAAATTTTCTGAATTTCAAAAAATTATATCTTGAAAAGTAATGGTTTCCGCAAGTTGAAACTTTACAAAATTAATTAACAAACTTAGAACTATAACTAAAAAAAAAATCAACGCTCTAGCGAAACGTAAACGTACTAAAGACGAGCCGCGATGTTTACTACATTGTTTTTCAGAAAGTACTAGACCTTGTTCTTCAGCGAATGCCACACATTGCTCATTAGTGCCCAATTTTTTTATGACTCTCGCCAAATTCCACTGTATTATCACTTCCTCGGTATAGAGGTTCCGACGGATAACAGGCCCCTCGTCATCGAAGTTATCCTCAACTGCCGGTCCTCTAACAAGCCCTGAACTCGCAGGACCTGGTTTACACGCACTTCCACTATTTTCAGATGGTGCCATCACAATCTGTAATCGCGAGCAATCAGTGTCCATAGTATGCGAATGTAGTATAGAAAAGCAATCCAATCAAAGTCCAAACATATATAGCCGTCTTAAAAAATCGCAAATGGATAGTATGTCTAAGCAAAAAATAAAAAACACTGAACTCTGAAGCATTCAACTTTTCAAGTAAACAAAACTTTGAAATCAACGGAATGATTAATGAATAAACCTGTCAAATGTCACTGTCATGTCATTTCTACGTCATTTCTAATATCCAAAATCAAAGAGAAAATATGTAAAGAGCCTCAGAGGAATAAACCTATTATTCCTCTGAGGAAAGAGCGGTTTGCGTTTCCGCAAAAAATTTACGAATTTGCGTTTCCATTTACGGTGAAAATTTCAAGCTGCTTGAAATGTTATATTAAACAAATTTATCGTTTTCTTTCACGAATTGCAAAATTGTCGACAAAATTAAATGTATTTTTTGCATTTTGTAATTCTGGCAGCTAAAATTTATTTGAAGATTGCCAAACAACGTCCCTAAATTCCTTCAGTATCATCAAATTCAGGCTGCTTGATTTTAAATCCGATTCTGAATTATATGTAGGTATACATATACTACCTGGCTCCGACCGGCTCGTAATTTTTCTGTTGTTTTACAAAATTTTATCACTTAATAACCTAATCCTAATCCAACTAAACAGAAAATCAACAAAAATATCCTTTGGCCTTAGGAATGTACTTTTGTTGAGAAAGTATAATAATTTTAATTTAAATGTATATTCTATTTTGACCGCGTTTTCCCTAATCAGAACTAGTTGAAACAAAGGCACATTTCATTACAACTGGTTCTATGGATGAAAAATATAATCAGAAGTAAGATCCAATATTATATTGTTTTAGTACACAGAAGCTGGCAGTAGGCTAGACCCGGACTTTGTGGGGGGTCTCGTCAGCGAGGTGGTGCCCGGGGACAGCTGTTTACTGTTCTGCCCTACGAAGAGGAATTGTCAGAGCGTTGCAGCGCTTCTTTGTAGCATGCAACGGAGGTTAATGGCAAACAATGTTTATCGATAATTTTGCTTAGGCTTTAGATACTTAACTATATTATTAAATATTATAGCAGAATTTGATACTGTGTGTTTCTATACATTGATATTTGACATGAATTAATGCTTAGAAGGCGTCCGGCGTCATGGCTTTTCTTCATTGTCACAACGCGTTTAGATCGAAGCAAGCTACGCCACGAATTTCCATACTTGGTCTTTCTCTGTCACGTGTCGTAAGCGTTTTCATTATAGCCGTAACACGATTTTCACGAAATATGGAGCTTTTAATTTAACCACGATGCGTGGTGAGCTATATCTTCACTCAATGAGCGTTTTCGGTCATTGAGCGTAAAATACATGTACATTGTAGCGAGATGCTGCAGCACCGCAGCGCTGAGCGCGCATCCCTGCAGAGCGCGCTGGGGGCGGAGGGCGCGTGCGCGGAGCTGGTGCGGTGCGCGCGCGCCGGCGTCGCCTTCCACCATGCGGGGCTCGCGGCTGATGAACGCGCTCTGCTCGAGCAGGCTTTTCGGTGCGAGCGAGCATATAATATGTACATACATACGCACAAACACACACATGGGCACACACAAATACCCTTAAATAGTTGTGGAAGTGCAGAAAGCATTTCGAAACTATTCAATAAGCAACTTTATGACGCTTGAGAAAATCAACAAAATGCAAAGGATATTTTTTTGTGATTATTCTAATGCTTTCGATTCTGTTGAACACAAAACTTTATTAAGAAAACACAATTTTATGGAATCAAAAATACTGCTTTAAATATCATATCTTCTTATTTAACTGATCGAATTCATAAAAGGTTTCCTTGGAAAACCAGAACTCGCTGAGAACAATTATGCAATTGAGTGTCCCACAAGGCTCTATTCTAGGTCCGTTTTAATTTTTAATGTATATCAACGATTTGCCATTCTTATTTATATATTCTTGCCAATTTAATTGGTGTGTCGATTACTTTTAATTATGATAATTTATTTTCATAGGTTTGTATTAGATTTCTGTGTGATAGTTGCAATGAGTTTCAACAACACAAATGTTCTACGTTCGATTATTTCTCATAGTTCGGGCGTGATATCAGTACTATGCTGTACGTCCACACTAGCGGCGGGTGTGAACTTGCCCGCGCGGCGCGTGATCGTGCGCGCGCCGCGTGTGGGCCGCGAGCTGATCAGCTTGGCCGCGTATAAGCAGATGGTGGGCCGCGCGGGCAGGAAGGGGCAGTGTAGCGTGGGTGAGTGATATTACTCGTGTTTTATTGTAATAATAATTTAGAATGCGAATGTACTGTGATTTCGAAAATTTTAAAATATTGTTTTTTTTTGTCATCGGAATAACTTGTCAATGTCAATCGTTTATTGTTCGTCACTCTTTCATTCATTTTACCAGGTTCGATAATAAATTTCATAGACCGTCGAACTTTTTGGTTCATGCCGGTTGACTTTTTAGAATCATTTAATTTCATTATTCATTTCAAACTCACAATTGCCTTTTAAAAATCTTCCAAAAAAGTTCGAGTTGTATAAAACATTGACTGAAACTAACACCTTATTTCGTGACAGTTATGATAAATCTAACGTATCGCTTGTTAGAAAACTGCTTTATGTACGCGCAGGCCGATTATCGCTTTGGACAATTTTTGATCGTCATCATGAGTCTAGTTATGTATTGAAAGTTACTGCCTTTAACTGATTATTGCACGCCTCATAAGCGAAGCGTTGAGGTGGGTACTACTGTCACTTCGCGCAAAACATCTGATTTTTCAAACTTAAAATGTCTTTATGTATCATACATTGCACTTGTAAGATAATACATACACACACATATTAAGAAAAAACACTATTTTTAACGTTCATGATATTTTTGATGTCATTTTTGTTATTTAAACTAGTTAAAAAACAGTTTAAAAAAGTTCTGTCTTGGACGTCCGTGTGTCTGTATGTGCGGATCCTTTTTCTTGTTAACACGATAGCGACCGAAATACTTTACTAATCGAGTCTTTTTTTTTCTCTTACGCTTGAGTATGCTCAGGAATAGAACCCTTTCATTTTTCAGGGTCTGATTCGATGTGGTTTAATTGTTATTAAATAAACAAAAATTATAATTAATAAATATTTATTAAAAAAAAATTATGAGGCGTGCACTTTTGGATTTTCCAAATTATTTTTTAATTTATTAAGAAGAATTGCATAGTACAAGCGCGAAATTTCATTTTGCTTCGTCACATTCCTTGACCATATAATAACCAATTACCAGGGGAAAGCATCATAATCTGTGACGAGCGTGACTGGCCCCGGCTCCGAGCTGTGCTCGCTGGTGGTCTACCACCTGTCCGCAGCCAACTGGCTCCCAGTATTGAGGGGTTGCTATTGAGTGCTGTAGCTTTGAATCTTGCTACTGATGTGGGAACTTTGAAGGAACTGCTTGGGCATACTTTGTTGGCTGTTACGGAACAGTGAGTTTGGATTTTTTCTTTAGCAGGATTTTTATTGTGTCGTCATCTCAATAATAAATAATTGTATGTCATAAGTTACTTTAATTACCAAAATTACGATGTAAGTAATAATAAATACTAAGCAATTATACGAACACGCAACGATCAATTGCCTTACAAATTAAAATCTGGAAAACTAAAACATATTTCAGAAGCATACGAAGTTACAGGACGATGAACAGTCGTAATTACATTCATAAATTCGATAAATTATTACTTTAATTGTGCATAGTATTCATTTTAAACAATGTTCCAGAACACTCAATATAGACGAAGTATGTAAACAGAATATATTGGCACTAATAAAAAGCGGGGCTTTAGAGTTTGTTGGCAAAAAAACGACATCAGTTAATGAAGTAGACAATGAATTTAAATTAGCTGTTAGCAAACTTGGTAATGCTGCGATAAAAGGTAAGATACATTTTAATTTAGATAATATTCTGTTTCTGATTCTTAAGAGTTGTGAATAATTTACAACAGCAAAACAAGTTTGGAAATTGTAAGCTTTCTTGTGTTTCTAGCGAGCGATCTAACTTTTTTATTTAACCAAAATCCTGAGCTAAATGAGTCCCGACTAAATATTGGCATTCTGTGCACTAAAATTTTAATGCGTTTTGTTCTCGAAACTTTTCCCAAAATTTTGAAATCACTCATCACTTTTGTGCAGGATGTCTAGATCTGCCCATAGCAAGACAGTTATTAGCCGATCTAGATCAAGCCTCTCGCGGTCTAGTGCTTCTGGGCAGTTTGCATCTATTGTATCTAGTCACTCCACATGAAATTGTCATCAGACCGGACTATAGGCATTATTACTCACTGGTAATTACCTTCTTTATTTATTGGAGTATTTATAGGTTTATTGTTGACTTTTTATATGACTCTTCTTCACGATTATTTCCTTCACCTTCATTCATACCAATTGCCATATTTTTACTAATTTATTAAATTAATAACTTGCAATTTGTTCAAAAAATATATTCGAATACTTTTTTAAAGATACATTGACAATTTAATACCTCGAAGGACTGAACTTTGCAAAATAAGTGGTTTAGGAAACAAGTTTATTTTCAATTTTTTTTTTATTCAGTATTGTGACTTGGATGAGGAAGGAGCTCAAACAGCGAGAATTTTGGGCATTACTGAGGTTAACGCGATACGCATGATGACCGGCAAACCTATCACGGTATGTTTCTTACATGTCATTTACTTTAGGTTTTGATGATAATATTGTTCATTCAACAAAATACAAAATAAGTATATGGTCGGATCTATATCTGATTTTTTTTTTTCGGAAATGAAAAGAGTTTGTGGACGCGAATTTTTTTCCAAAAAATATGCCTTTTCTACGTTCGCCTTAAAGTTCCTATATTTTACTAAATTATCCACATATTACAATTTTGAGCTATATTGCAGAATGTATCGGAGCAAGTACTGAACAGATTCTATCTCGCGTTAATGCTGCGTGATCTCTGGAAGTTAACGCCTGTTCCTGTTGTAGCTGATAAGTGAGTGTCCGTGTTACTCTTTTGTGTTTTTGTGGTTTTAATTTTTAATTATTACTATCTGCGCTTCGCGGATTCACCCGCGTGGCTCCGCTCTTGTTGGTCTTAGCGTAATGATATATAGCTTATAGCCTTCCTCGATAAATGGGCTATCTAACACCGAAATAATTTTTCAAATGGGACCAGTAGTTTCTTGAGATTAGCGCGTTAAAACAAACAAACAAACAAACTCTTCAGCTTTATAATGTTAGTATATTATACCTACAGATCACACCACAGGTTATTTTTACGCAAACTTTATTAAAGTGAAACTTTTATTACATCGTCTCAAACTTTTAGGTCTGTGTAGCGCATGTCGCGTGTATCGCGGCTGCCGAGTAGGTATACCTACTCGGCAGCCGATCGACACGCGACATGCGCTACACAAAGCAGTGTTCGGAACATAGAGATAGTATGTACTACTAGAGGGGTTATTCCAAACAAAAACATTGCGCGCGGCCGATGTGGTGGGGTACGTGTGGAACGAGCGAGGCGTGGCTTCAAGTTCAAAGATTAAGCAATGCGTGCAGATGCGACACATTGTGCAATCTGTTTACTCGGTACTATCTGGTGGTACTGATACTAGGGAATTAATAAAACGAGGATTTTATATTAAACTATGTATTTTAATTTCCTTTAAATAATATCAATTTAGTAAGCTTTTGTCGTTTTGTGTAGTAATCAATAGTTTTATCAGTTTTTGCTTCATGATGTAATCGAATTTTGGAGTATTGGTTTATAATAGCCCTAATTAAATGGATACGATGATTCAATGTTGATGGCGTTTACGTATAAGAAACTCACATTTTGAAAAATCTCACGTGAGATTCGAGGATGGGGGAGGGGTTGAATAAATTCTCACGACATCTCACCAGGGGGGGAGGGAGGTGCAGAAAATTTTAAAAAACACCTCACGTAATTTATGGACGCCCCCTTACTCGATCACAATTTTTGTAACGAATGTGAAAGACGAAACAATAAATACGCAAAGCGGCTTTTACTATAAACGGAACTACATTTAAAAATATACTTTATTTATTGAGTTATAAGGTTGCTTCCATTCTGTTTATTTACATTCTCAAAAACATCAATCGCCGCAGAGGTGGCTTGCGACAAAGGCGGCTTGTGTCAAAGGCCTCGGCGATATCATTTAAGAACATAATATTATGTACTTTAGGCAAACTTGTAATAAGATCTATTTTACTTTCTTATTATTCCATTTGACAAGGATATTGGGTAAGATACCTATTGGAATAATTTTATTATTATGTATGTACTTATTAAATCCGCGAATAAAAAAAATTTTTAGTCGTGAATATAGAAATTGGGTCGCATTTTTTTAATCCGCGAATAGTGAAAACACGAATAAAGGAAGCGCGATTAAGGAACTTTTACTGTATTAGTTTCTGTGAATGTTGTGTTTATTTGTAATTGTTGTGCATAATAATTTATAAATCCTATTGGAACAACTGTTGATTAACCTTTTTTTAATAAATAAAAATAGGTAAATAAATAAATATTACTTAATATAACCTACCGTTTTACTTTTCGTAGTCGGGTAAAAGTATAAATATTTAGGTACTACACCACGGTAATCTTTCCTAGTATATATACATAGTTAAAAAAATCCAGTTACATTTTTTTAACAGACTCATCGATAGTGTCACGTCTGTGCTGTTAGTCTATGAAAAATGGCGCGAAACGCAGAACGCGTGGTGATTTTTCGCAAAATGATAACAATATTAGTAAAATGCATGACTTACTCATAATAAGGAAACTTACTGGTGAAAAGTCACTCCTCGGGCTTTGTTTGTATTATGGGAACTTGTAAAACAATATCTAAGCAAACACGAAGGCATTTTGAACAGAGCAATAACACGTGTTGACGCGGCAAGCGGGGGGCACAGTCCGACACAGACTAAAGAGACTTGTGATTCTTACCTCTAGCTCGTGTTAAAGAGAGTGTAGTAGCGATCGCCTCTCTAGTACGTAGTACATACTATCTCGATGGTTCGGAACCGTTCGAACAGTTTCACTTTTACCGTGGTTTCATAAAACCACACAACATTTTTTTTTGAGTGTATCTTTTTCTCAGCTATTTTTCAGTTTAAAATTAAATCGATCGATCAGGATGTATTTCTTTCTAGCAGCTGTTCAAAAAATCCTGTAACTTTGTGTAAACTACTGTCACATTACACGCAGATACAACGTATCTCGTGGTCTGGTCCAATCGGTGATGACGTCATCATCGTCACTCGCGTCAAGCGCGGCGCGGCTCTGCGAGTGTCTGAGCGTGGAACCGTTCTGGCAGTTCCACGCTCTGTTCCACGAACTCGGTCTGCGCTTGCGCAACTGTGCCGTGCCGGAATTGGAACAGCTTATGGAACTGCCCGCGGTTAAGAAGGTAGGCTTTGGGTATATTTTGATTTTTGATATTAAATAGTAAAGGTTAGTTAACTGAATATATTTGTAAAAGAAATTTATTTTGTTAGTATTATAATGTATAAATATAATATATAAGTGGCAAGCTAAAACTTGTTTTTTAAAAGCTTGAAGCTTTCTGAGCTTGAACAATTTTCCTTAATTTCGTAAAGTTCTTTTCAATTGCTGTTACCTGAAGCTCAACTTCAATCTAAAGCGCAAATTCAATTTACCACCACAATTCGCTGTCATTTGAAGCCTATGATATGTAGGTAGCTTTAAATCAGTCTCAAAATATTACCTGCAACATTTTCTACAAATAACTAGCAATATTCATACAGGCGCGTGCATTACAACTGTACCGTGCGGGGTACAGGCGCGTGGAACAAATAGCGCGGGCCAGCTCTGAGGAGCTCGCAGCATCCGTGCCACATCTCGCACACACCGCTGCTAAACATCTGATAAGCGCTGCACGGGTATGGATACTAATAACCATTAAATATACTTAGCTTAACTAAATTGCCGCCCTCGTTATCAAAGAAAAACTCGCATAGTTCCCCTACGTCTGGGATTTCCGGGATAAAAAGTAGCCTCATTTTAACTGTATATTATGTAAGAAAATGTAGTATTTGCGTGAAAGCGAAAGAACTTTAATTGAGCGTTACGTTTATAACTTTATCACCTTTATTTCACGTGTACCACGTTCAGCAGAGAAGTTTATTTTTTCTTATTTGTAAAACTTTACTGATCGTCTTTGAATTTAAAAATAATCTTCTTTGGCAAGATGACATGACGGTATTGCTATGACGCGACCTTGAAATGTTACTCTCTACGCGCCTAAAGAATTTTCACTTCAATATAAAAATAGTTAACTACCTTAAAGTACCCTCGTTATGAAGAAACAAAAACTTACCATTCATTTTAATCTTTTATGCATAAATTTACTAAGATCCGGCTCGAAGGACCACAATTACTTTTCGTATGCTGAGCATTTTTATTGTTCTTAAAAATTACAGTGCTAATACCAAAGTTATTAAAAGTTACTTCTTTATTAATAGAAAGTTGTATAATTATTCTAATTGTGTCCATTTAAGAAAAAAAATATTTTAATATTGTTAAATTATCTTTTTACAGATGATGTTGATTGAAAAAGTGGAGAATTTGCGCGCTGAAGCCGAAGACGTTATGGAAGATTTGAAGTTGGACGATAGACTGAATATAATATGAGGCAATAATATATAATAAATCAACTATCTAATGTATTGTGTAAATAATTTTTTTTTTTCAATACAATTGTTTTTTTATCACTCTATTCATAAAATATTTCCTTATCTTACAAATTTTGTGTATAGATGTGTAGAGAATCAATTAAATAAATCAAATTGAATCAAATTATGTAAGTAGGTCATAATGCTCACAAATAACAATTTATATTTTCATACATGGAATATTTATAAATTGGTTCCAGTTGTCTTTGAATTTATAAAAAATAACATAATTTACTTTTTCAATAGTAAGAAACTGAATGAATGAACTGAACTAAAACAAATTTTGGCTTTGTTATCCAAAGAATGAAAGTGATGAAACCATTTCAATTAAAAATAGCCTCTAGTTCTTTTTGGTAGGCAAGTGATCACATCATCACAGGCATCTTTGCGTATATTGTATAAATAACTAGCGGTCCGCCCCGGCTTCGCCCGTGGTACATATGAAAAATAGATGTTGGCCGATTCTCAGACTTACCCGATATGCACAGAAAATTTCATGAGAATCGGTCCACCCGTTTCGGAGGAGTATGCAGACTAACATTGTGACACGAGAATTTTATATATAAGATTATATTAGCTGTGCTCCGCGGTTTTACCCACGTGGCTCCGCTCCTGCTGGTTTTAGCGTGATAATAATAATTATATAGCCTTCCTCGATGAATGGGCTATCTAACACCGAAATAATTTTTCAAATCGGACCAGTAGTTCCTGAGATTAGCGCGTTCCAACAAACAAACAAACTCTTCATCTTTATAATATTAGTATAGCTGATATTTCATAAAAAGACGCCTCATCTGGTTATCAGATCGGTGAAGGTCGATCTTAATTCGGATCTCGTACTAAAAAGGTAACTAATTGAACTAAATTAAAATAAAAAGCAAACATATCAAACAATCAATTTATTCATCGCTTCTTATAGAAACAGGGTTTCAACGACAAAAATGGCAATTTGTTCTTCTTCGGCGGCTCATTGACTTTCGTGAACTCCATGAAATAAAACACATTATTGCTTTTATCCAAATTTTTCAGTGAAAAACCCATCCTTTGAACATCGTTTATGAATTTGTCTACATCGTCGAAACGGCTCTCTACTTCTGCTATTAATAGATGCCCGCTGAAATATGCATTTTTATTTACATTATCTCTATTTTATAAACGCGATGGTGAGTAATCAGGACATAATACAAATTACTCGACTTAACAATATTTAAATTTAGCAGGGAAGTTTTTTATATGCTACAGGGCTTTTTATTATTTCAGGCTGCGAATAGAATTTCGGGAACAGTTAAACTGCTTTATAGTACATCCAGTACATGAAAATAATGTTACAAAATTGTAGAATACAATAACTGGGTCATAACACGTTATAATCTATGAATTTCTATACATGTAATGTCATATAGTATTTAGTTATTACAATCATCATTAGGTATTTAAATTGCAACATTAATTACAAAGCAACCAAACATATGTCACTGTTTAATAACTTAACACAACAATTTTCCCTCCAAAAAACTTACCCTTTCTTCAAAACGCGATTAGCTTCCACGATAAACTGAGTCAACTCCGTCCCCATGAGCGCCAAGCAATAAACAGCTACATTCATTGAACTGGTCAATAGTGGAGTATGGGCAATATCACATACTTCAACATTTGGGTTAAACGCCACTAAGTCGAATGATCTAACTTTTTGTGGCACTCGTCGAGAAAGGATACCTTCTCCACACCCCATGTCAACTATTAGATGGGATTTCGGCCTGAAAACGAATTTTTATTAAAAATCGATTGATCCAACTAAGAATAGGATGGAATCAATAATAGTCTAAGATAAACGATAATAATTTTTGTATTTGGTAGAGTCCGAAAAATTATAATGTCATTGAAAAAAAATCGAAGTAAATCGTATTTTTCAAGAAACAATTGACACATAAACATTACCATTAATTGGCTTGCACTTAGGTGGGGTACAGAGCGGGGTGGAGCGAAAGATCAAAGGATCGATAACATTTTTTGGCACATTTAACTATTACAAAAATAAACTTACATTTTCAATATCCTTTTAACGATAACGTCAAGGGGTTTTACGGGCCACTTCTTCACCTGCTGCTGGTAGCCTTCATGGTATGTTTGGAATGCATTGGGGTCCTCCTCGAATAGCTTTTTGGCATCGAAACCAGATGATGTATAGAGCTTCTCATTTAAATACCTAAATTGTGCAGCTATACGGAAGAAAAAATACAGATTCTTCATTATAATTACGATTTTTGTACGGTGTCCTTCAGACTACTGTTAGTTTTTTATCCTACTAATATTATAAATGCGAAAGTATGTGTGTGTGTGTTACTCTTTCACGCAAATACTACTAAACCGATTACAATGAAATTTAGCACACATATAGAGGGTAACTTGGATTAACACATCCCACGGGAACGGGAACTATGCGGGTTTTCCTTTGAAAACGCGGGCGAAGCCGCGGGCTGAAATCTAGTGTTTAATAAAATTTTTAGTCAATATGGGCAAAGTTGTGACTTATTGTCTAAACTGTTTCTACTAATATTTATTTATTCTTTATTGCTCCGTGAATAAAACTTAATCTAAGAATACATTTAAACAATTGGCGGTTTTATAGCTATGCGATTTCTTTCAGACAACAAGATGTATGGAGAGAATATTGTAAGTAGAAAAATGAATTTTTGTAGCAATAAAGTTCAATAACTACAGGACTAGCTTTTAGTTATGTCAGCTCTTATGTAAGCTTTTAGGTAATCTATAACGAAGGTTCTTATGGACAGAAAACATGAAAACGGGGCAGTGAGGTAGAACAATGTCTTTTACAAGCTAGTACAATATAATTATAAGTGGCTAGGAAGTAAATATTATGTAGATTGTAGATTAACGTCTTATGCTAATAACTAAATTACACATTACCTTTAAGTCGCTGCAGCATTCGTTCTCTCAAATTGTTACCGTTAACTTTTACTGTACTTCTAAGATTTTGTTTTTGTAAAACATTTCTTAACAGTTGTTTTTTACGTTCCTCTTTTAAAAGTGGCTTTTCCTCTATGAATGTTTCTTCCACAGCTTTTTCTTCTTCATGTTTTCTTTTTTTTAATTTCTGTTTTTTAGCATTAATAATGGCTTCATCAAGTTTGTCAGTATCAAAAGTCTCCATTTCGAGGCTTTCATTTAAGTCAGGTTTTTTATCATTGAAGTTACTTTCATGAGGTCTTTTTTTTCCTACAACTTTTGTTTCTGAACACTTTTCACTTTGTTTATTTACTACTAGTTTCTTAGGTTTTGTTTCTATGTTTTTTATAATATTATTACTTTTAGCATCACTCTGTTTATTTTCTAATTTCTTGTGTTCTGTGTCTATCGTTTTGACAATATTCTTACTTTTAGGTATGTCTTTCATTGTGGAAGACTTATTTTTCAATAAATTCTTTTCCTTAACAATACCATTGGATATAATAGGTGGTTTCTTAACCTTTTTATTTTTCTGTGGATGCGCAATTCTATTGGGTTTTTTAACTTCATTGATATTCTTTTCACTATTTTCTTTTTTAATTATGTCATTATTATTATTAATCGGCTTGGGCCTGTTTTTCTAAAAATAAAACGTTCATTTCACACATTAGCTACTGTTACTTTAAAAATAAAAATTTGTAGACTATGAAAAATATTTATTGGACAAACTTAAGACTTACTTTTATTTCTTTTAAAAAGTCCAAATTTGAAGCCGGGACGCTAGCCTCCCATTCCGGTACTTTAAACATTTTGGTTATTATAACTTAAATATTAATACATAATTCACGATAGAATTAAATAATTCATAGCGTGTTTACAAATCAAAAACATGTGAGCGTAATTTTGATTTTTGATTTTTGACGTATGGCATTGTATCAACACTGACAGTGACAGTTCATCACAGAGCTCGTCACAGACTAATAAGTTTACTAATAAAAAAAAAAAAATTACTCTATGTTATGTGTGTAATTCGAAATTTAAACACTTATAACCACCATTTCTTTTAATTTTGAAATTAAAAGAAATGGTGGGAATTTATTACCAAAAAAGTGAAAATAATCCGAGTTATCACAAGGTATGTATAAATTAACTTCCATGTATTATATCCGCCTCTCTTGTTTTCGCTCTCATAAATAAAATTGACAAACGTAAAATTAATAACACTTAGATTTTTTATGTGGTCATGAATATGAATATTCGCTCTAAAGATATCAATTATTAACATTTTGCTGAAATTAAATGAATATTTATATAAAGAGTACACACTACGCATGTCCAATTTTAGCACATGCGCTTATCAGAGTATCCAGCCCAGCTGTGTATCTATTTAAACAATATTGAACTGTGCAAAATAATATTCAAATAAAAGCTTCATAAAATATTTACGTATTGAAATGAAGTAAAAAAATGACACAGAGGAGGATTTCATGTTATTCTACCCATTTATAGCAACCACTGTTAAGTTCAATGATTAATAACAAAATATAAATTTATTTAATAGATAAAAATAAAATAAAATTAATAAACGAAGGATAAAAAGGTAAATAATAAAGCTGCATATTTATTATTATATATTTATGTTGTAAGTGCAATCACTATTGCTATATCGATATATCAAAAAAATTATTAGTTTTGTGTTAACCTGTAGGTATGAAATTGCACATATTAAATATTTAAGTGCAATTTAATGGCACTTTACCTTTTCTATTAGAAATTGCATCGACGTGATAAAATGAAGGTCTTTATTTTATAGCAAAACATTTATTATTATATTTGTATGTATATTTACAGAACACACTATTATGTCAAAAGCATGCAAGTATCAACGGTGATGTCAGCCTGAAATAATGCGTTTTAACGGATTGCAAAGACCAATGGCGAAGATAAGAAGGGACAAAATTGTAAGTACCTACTTGCTAAAAAACTGCACCCTGGGCCAAAAATTTAAATTTGGAATAAGTTATAAGACATGGTTATCGTCGTAATAAGTTATAAGACATCGTTTGACTTTTACACAGACTACCTATAATTATTATAAAATCATTATTTTTTTTTATGATGAAAGAAAACATACTTATAATAACATTATAGGTAATATTAAAAATATTTCCCATTATATAAATAACATTTATATTAATTAAGTTTTTTCTACAACCACTTTTTAATAGCCAATAATACTTAAGATTAAATTATAGCGTTGTATTGAAAACTGAACGTATTTTATTATTTTGAATTTCAGTGGCGATGGCGGTTACAGTGGAGTCTCGTCACTCTAGCGGCGGTCGCTCTCGTCATCTACAATGCAGCCGCTAACATGTGGCTCTTGCGACCAGCGTCTTGTCCTACACCCAGTACCATACCACCTGCTATAGTTGAAGCGACTTGCGAACCATGTCTTGAAACAGCCTCAAACACCGCCATAGACGATGACCCAATTTCTCGTATAGACTTAAATCTGGGAAGATGGGACGGGTCTCGGTCCTTCAAACTATTCGATTACGTCGCAGTCGGCGACATGTATGTCGAAGCTTCCGCGAATAGACAAGTCTGTTTGGCCACGCAGAGTTCTATCGAAAGACTGCATGAGCTTTTAAGGATCGCTGCACACTGGTCCGGACCGATATCTGTAGCGGTATTTGTAGCTGGAGACGAATTGAGGCTTTTACGTGCATTCGCAATGTGGTTGTTTAGATGTCAGCCAGAATTGTATTCAAGGATAGCGATGCACGCAGCTATGCCGATCGCTAAGCCTGGTGTGCAGGGTACACTGCCAGTTTGGGCGAAAAATTGCGACGCACAGCCTTTACCCGTGGGGGAAAGACGGGCAGAGACTGTAGCTTGGAGATCGAGGCATCCATACCCCCAGAATCATTTAAGAAACCTAGCTAGAAAGAATTGTCACTCTGCCTATACATTTTTGGTCGATATTGACATAGTGCCGTCGAAAGGAATGGCAGAGGAGCTTGATAAATTTTTATTAAATACTCCCAAATGTTCGCTATGTGCGTATGTGGTGCCGACATATGAGTTGGACAAACGTGTAGCGACATTTCCTCCCAATAAAAAGGAACTGCTGCGGCTGTCGAAGAGCAAATTAGCGATACCGTTTCATAGAAAAGTGTTTATTTATAATCAGTACGCTTCCAATTTTACAAGGTTAGTGAATAACGCAAGCAAATTCAGCTTACGTGTTAATATCGCGTGCGAGTTATCGTAAATGAAATAAATGTCAGCAGAGAAATATTCTAGAATTAACTCTTTAGCTATTCGTTGAAGGGCTTTGAATCGATTGTTGGATTTGGATAAGAATTAACTATAATTTTGGCTCTAGAGAAATTCAACACTGCTTTTTGAAAACTTCGTTTATTAATACAAAATATTATCACAGATAATATTATTTTGCTGATTTTATTTGCGCTTTAGTTCGTTTTTTTTTCGCGAATTTGAACTCTGAACTCTTAGACGTAAACATATGAACTTCCTTAAGTGAAAACTAAGATTTTATAATTATTCGATAGTTTAGGAAGTTTTAACCATTAATAAAAAGAAAAGTTCATATTCTGATAGTATTCTAATGCCGTAAAATTTCCAAGATTATTTCTTTTTTGCGTTGATAGCATAAATGCACGCGCACGTAATAAATAATTAGTCGTAATTATTTTGCTCTTTTTACCAAAAGTTCGTATTAACAAGCCATTATATTCTAGATGGGAATCAACAGGCGGGAACGAAAGCCTGGAGACGCACATCAGCCATAACGTAACCAACTTCGAACTCCTGTACGAGCCCTTCTACGTGGCCCCAGATACTGTTCCACCTCATGATGAGAGGTTCCTGGGGTATGGGTTCACGAGGAACACGCAGGTATGGCTTTTGATGTTAGGGAAAATGTTCAATTATGATATCGATTCGCAATTTGCATAGTACATACTTAATTTAATTGTATTTATTTATGTTATCGGCATTCGTCACTACTACACAACTACATTTTAATATAAATTTGACAATATATTTTATGGTTAAAGTAATTAGTATTATAATTCGAAATTGATCAGTGCGATAGTTGAAAATGGGCATGCAATACTCTTTAGACTTTACTAAAGGATGCCAATCTTTACTTGCGCGTGTTATCGTGAATTTCACGAGAGTGTATGATTCAACAGATTGTGTTTGTTATGTGTTTATATGCCGCTATAAATCATTACCTAACGACGAACTGAAAAATACATTATGAAGATTTTTATTGCAAATCACTTTTTTTATAGCAATTCGTCTCTACACATTTTTGGTACAAATTTAATTGGAATAATATTAAATTTTTTACACGTGTGTAATTACTTTTAATTGTTATCTCTGATGGATAGTAAAAAGCAGTGTTTCAGTATAATTCAAAGGTCGACATAACATCAAACAAATGACGATTTCATATGCAGCAATGCAGCGGTAAACACTGCCGGAGCCCGGAACTCATGTCACGTTAAATTATATATTACATCTTCTGAACATCTTTATGCAATAAAAGCGTGTCGTATAGAGGTGATCTTCCAGTTAATCAGACATTAATACATTTAATCTAAATAACTGCATGTCTGGAATTAGGTCGGGCTAGGGTTGTCATTCAAAATAATTAGTGTTATACTGCTAAATACTAGAAATTCTAACATCGTTTATTAGAAACAAGTTGACCCGCGTACTTTATTTGCTCTCAAAAGGAACATTTTTTTCCTATTTTTGCAAAAATGATGGTCTGCTTCTATGGTTGGTAAGCGTGAAGTTTTATAGAGATATTTTATATCCTCGATACAAGTAATATCCAACACAAATATAATAATTGTTCAGATTACGCCAGTAAACAATTTTTTCTAATAGTAAGCGCTTTATTTTAATTTAGGTAGTATCTAATTAGATCTGTAAGTTATTTTACAATGCGTACCTAAGTAGGTAATATCGACGTATGTTATTGATTTTTGATATTTCTGAATCAAATGCCTCTTTTTTACGCAGGTGAAAAACAATCGTATATTTTATCAAAACTATCTAAGTAAGCCGGAAATTATATTCAACTCAAAAATGCCATACTTTGTCAATTTGGCATGCAAACCCATGCCAATCGTGCTTGATAAAAAATTAACAAAACACATCCATTGCCAACAATGGTGTATATTTTAGGTTGAAGATAAAAGGGGGAGAGGGGGGACTGGCGCTTGTTATTTGCCGCCAAAGAACAATGTTATTTATTTAATATCTATTTCTGATATTGTGCTGTTGCCATCCCTAGCTCTGGCACGTAGGAGGTGTATTGGCAATTTGCCAACAGCGACCTATTTCATTGTTACTTCGGATCTGATATAAGCGCTGGAACACTGGACATAGACTTTTCCTGTCACATCCCATATACATATAAGAACCTCCTGTGTAATACGGTTAACAAGAGGAACTCGCAAACCAGTACCCTAAATTCAGCGGCGGCCTTAGGGGGTGGCGAACGGGGCAACCGCCCGGGGCCTCGCTCTTGCAGGGGCCTCGCGCAACAACCCACCCAAGCAAATTTAAAAAAATGAAAATGTGTGCGTGTACTGAGTATGTTCATGCGTGTGTATGAAGGAAACGACGATATTATCTCGGTGCTGAAATACTGAATACATAATAGAAAACAAATTAACTGAAGTTTACACCACTATCGAAATAGTCCTGAGAATTATTGCCACCACACCTGTGACAGTTGCGTCTGCTCACTGCTGTAAGGAGTTTTTTGAGGCTTAAAATTATTAAAACATATTTGAGGAATTCAATGACACAAGATCGGCTTTCAGCCCTTGCTATTCTTTCAATCGAAAATGACGTAGCTCATTCGTTGGTTAAAGATTTTAGCCTTAGGAAAAGCCGCAAACATCAATTTTAAAATTTATCATCTCTGTATTTGTTAATTTGGTAAATCTTTCTATGTATAAATCCATACTAATATTATAAATGCGAAAGTAACTCTGTCTGTCTGTTACTCAATCACGCCTAAACTACTGAACCAATTTTCATGAAATTTGGTATGGAGATATTTTGATACCCGAGAAAGGACATAGGCTACTTTTTATTGCGAAATATGTACCACGGGCGAAGCCGGGGCGGACCGCTAGTATATAAATATTTTAAAACTCAAATTTTATTCATTTGTATAACTTTATCATTTCTCCTCAAACATGACAAATACCTAAACCAAACAACCAGACCTACATTCGCATCACATACATTTCACGAAGAGCAAAGGGCCTCGCAAAGGGCCTGCCGCCCGGAGCCTCGCAATGGGTAAGGCCGCCGCTGCCTAAATTCTTAACTATAGTCTATATTCTAAACAAGCTTTCATATTAGCACCTTCCTTAAACAATTTATAGTTAAAAAATACTAATCAGAAAATAAAAATGTCCGAGGTGTCACATGTGGGTCACCGTGGGGACACCCGATTGGAACGAATTTCCTTTCCTTTTCAAATACATGCACCTACATATTACAGGAGTTACATGAATGATATACATAAGTGATTAGCGAAGGAATGCACTTACTCCTTAGCCAGCGTACCGCGCGATAAGGAACTTCGTTTCAAAAAAAAAGAGAAAATAATAAAAATTATGTACCTACGTATCTACCTAAAGTATCTAAAGTAAAGTATCTACTTTAAAATAAAAAAAAAAAACAGTTCCTGCTTTTAAAATTCGTTCATTCCTGACTTTTGTACCTACAGACTAATGCTGCATTATGTATCGTTATAGCTTCTTAAATGTTTAAAAATTACGTACATTGCTATAAAAATAATCCCACTACTATTATAAATATGAAAATTTATGAGTTGTTTTATTAATCACACAGTTATGCGAAAAGTTTGTCGTATAGTTCGTATTAAATATCGCCTTATGACTTGGATTAACGGATTGGATACTTTTTATCAAGGTTCAATCCGGGCAGAGTATTATAGGTAGTACAATAAACAAACGACTAGTAGTATTTAGTAGGTAGACATTTTTTTTTCCTGTGAAGCAGGGCCGAGTTATACCTACGTCTGTCTCCCGGTGAACTTCCTGCAACAATAACTCAAACATATTATTATTATATTGTAAAAAGTTATGGTCAAAATTATGGTTATGGTTAAGGTTGGGATAAACATAGGTACTACGTAGACGGAATCGCGGGCAGAATCCCTATTAATATTATATGGTAGAGTCTTTAAATTTGTGAAATTAATATATTTTAGTCAGATGTTTATTATTCTTTCACGCAAAACAAGCAGATAGGATTATTAAAAAATTTAAAAGGGAGACGAGGAATAATAGGTTACTTTTTTCTTCAGTAATAGTATAAATTCCGACATGCCTACACATTTCTGCACTCAGGATATTGCTATACAATAATGAGCAAGTTTCGAAGGATACGACTGACGTACGAGCTGTAAAGCTGTTTCAATAATAGTTTATTGTGACGCTGCGCACCGGCATCCGCTATTCGCATGTTTAATGGCCCATTGCTTGCTATCCGCGACTTCGCCATTTTGAATTTATAATGACGCCATAACTTTTGATAATGGGATGTTTGAAGATAGGTATGGTGAATAATGTTTATGGAAGGGTGTATGTTTTTTCAATACCTAAGTTATTTTTTCTATAACATATAGGTACTTAATTAAAAATTTCTATTTGTAAAAGATGCCATATTGCTCTAAAGTTTACACGATTAAAATAATCGCAAGTTTAGAGTTTGGGTGTATGTCGTAGGTCTTTCGTAGGTAGATATATCTTTGCAAATGAAAAAAGTGCACAATATTATTAAGGAAATAAAAGAGTTAAGAAATTTAAATTTTAACTATTAAATTCAAATCTAACCGTTATTTATGCAAAAATCAAATGAGGGAAAGTAGAAATTTAGTAGACCTTAAATGTAATGTTACTAATTACTATTCACTCCATAAAATATCGAAAAGCAGCAGTTAAAAAGATCATGATCATGTACAGGAAGAGTAAACATTCGGCTTCAGTACATTTTTTACTTCTTGTGTAAATAACGAGTAACTTCATGTTTTCTCGCCTGCCCTTTCAGGTAGAAACTGCTTCTCGAACCCGTGGTAAATGGTCAATTTATGTTATGACAAAAGTGCTTCTATAAGAAGTCTACTTGAATAAAATGTGTGGAGTTTTTTTGATTTGAATACGTTTTAACTTTTAATATTAATTTATAATGACTTATAATACGAAATAATCGAAATACAAAAGCTTAATTCGTTCAATTTTTTGCTCTTAATTGCCACAAACATCTTTGCAACAACAAAATATCAAATTAAAAGTACCAGGAAGTAGGATTAATCAATAGATAACAGCTACAAAAAGTGGAACAAATCGATCAGTTTTATCAGCGTTTTATTGCTACAACTGTTGGAACTATGAACGCAACAGAATTTACAACCCACTAGAGTTACAAAAAAGAGATTGGGATCGTATCATCGTAATAAATAACATGGCTTTTTGTCCAGCGCCGGCGAGTAATTGCTCACGCCGAAATTTATAGATGGCGCTACTGGGTTATTGAATACGATTAATGAGTTTTCGCCGTTTCAAATACATTGGATACCGGATTATAGCTTATAGGAAGGTAGGCGTAGTCTTTGTGCAGTACGGAGGTGTCTTTTTGTTAAGGAGAGATTTGGTAGGTAGGTAGCTAGTTCAATGCCTGTGAACAAATGTAGGTATAAAATAAAGTCACATTAGTGACTCATACTTTGATCGATTGTTTGAAATTATAGCAGACTAGCTGTGCCCCGCGGTTTCACCCGCATAGCTCCGGTCTTGTTGGTTGAATTCATACCTAGATTCACATTACAATTATTAAAACAAATGCATATACCTACATAACGAAGAAGAGCCAACTATGCTTTTAGAGCTGGCGTTCAGCACCGATGACTAATAGTAATTATTGTACGTATAATTACCCAATGTTTTACACTGGCGCCCATTCTAAGGGCCGTAAGTGATGTAACACGCTGTATGTCGTGGAGTAGAGCCAAACAGAACCATTTGGCAGACAACTGCACAAATCTATCGCTCCCACCGCTTTGCCGTGACGTTAGCTCACAATTTGTGAAAGCTAATAAATTTGATGAGTCAGTCGTGTGGGGTTAAGGGATGTTATGCGTGTTAAGTAATACGAAATAAGATTTGTGAGAAGAAATGGCAGTGAAATTGTGTCAACTTTAATACAGAACATCGTGTTCTGGGTAGACGTGTATAGCTAAACGCGGATGCAAACGTGATAAAGAAAAATATGTGAAACATGAGAAATATATCACACAAATTTACGTGCAACTTAAAAAAAGAACGTGTGCGTCGAGCACACATGTCAGAAGTGACCCTATAGGTAATAACAAAGTAATAACTGCTGGTTTCATAGCGTCATGTTAAATGGCATCATCTTCACGAATACGTCAAACTAAATCCTAGTTCACGGCCAAACATATCAAATGCAGTAAATACACATATAGAAGTATAATCTCAAAACTTCAACAAATGTTCTATCGTAGGTAATAATAGATCAATATTGCATACAATATTGTGTAAATATTGCGTTCCCGAGCGTGTGTTTTGATTCCGAACTTCTTATTAATGAAGGAATGAAATGAACATTAGAATTCTTGTAACGTCCGTCCGTATCGTGGTATAAAAGTAAAATGTCGGAGTGGGCCACGCTCGCTTGTCCACGTTCAAAATAGTGTGACTATTTCGGGAACGCGCTGTAACCCGACACTCGCGGGATAGGAGTGCAAAACATTTGAATAATTATTGTGTGAAAATTTATTTATTAGTTATCAAAACCTGTGTAAATGTTATTCATATACTTACAGTGGGTCGTATTTTGGAAGCGTGTATTTAAGATTTTATTCAGACTTTTTTTTCTACATAACTATTATGATATTATTGGTACACATAATTAGGTAAAGTTCTTGGGTTTATCGTGAACAGACAGACAGACGCGGCGGACTTTGTTAAAAATATTATGTAGTGATGATGTACCTAGTAGGTTAGGTAGCGTAGATGCATGTTCCATTCTTAAAATATTGCTATGTTTGCAGATTCTCGAAATTCGATATTTTCATACGGAAATCTTTGAAGTGGTCATTTAGGTAAATAAATTAGTTAATTAAATTTAAGCACGAAAGACTATGAATTTTCCTACGCTTTAATACATAAACAAACACCCGAGGTAGCCGTATAAATGAAAATACAATGTATCCAAAGTTTTGCTACTTTAACAGAGTCCAATAAAAACGAATAAACTGCCTTATAATTTGGTTGTAAAGTCTTGTATTCCCATAACTTTAATTTAAACTTTATTCGCGGAGTACCCATTGTACTGTAAAATTACTACACCCCAAGAATACTAATTTTATCTCTCAAGTTTATAAATGAAAGAACGATAAAAGTTTTCCACCCCTATTAAATATTTCGATAACAGGGAAGAATTTCGTAGAATATGCCTCTTATTTATTACTTTTCTTCCAGATCATATCTATACAATACTAATATGATAAATATGAATGTCTGTTTGTTTGTATAGACTAAAGTTTGTGAAAAATAATGTGTTGGGCATGATAGATATATCTAGTGAAATATCTACTGAAAAAATGTATGGAAATATCAAATAATTTCAAATGGAGTAAAGTATGAGAAAAAGTCAAAATTAAGTTTACGATTAGAGTACTTATCGAGTTTTGCTACTATTATGTATTCTGTGGTATCGAATTAAATCTTTAGAAATATTAATTCTCTCGATTTAATACATCAATTGTATTTTAAAATGGACAAGAAAATTAGAAATTAATTTGATGTAACATGTCTGGCTTTGAATAGTTATTTCACAGCACGACTGATTATTGAGTAAATTAAATCTTTTGAAATTTCTCTATTGTTGCATTCAGATGTATTTTCTATTCTTTCTCATTGTACTTTCCGTATTATAAAACAGCAAATTGTTATATAATGGAATATTTGCATTGGGTGCAATGTTTAGCCATTCCTTAGGTGCAATGGTGCGGTCTAAAACCACAATTATGGTTAACAATAAAAACATTTTCTTGCGCATTTGTAATGTGATACTTTACAATAGTTTGTAGGTTGTAAGTTTAATATACTTAGAGCCCGGGTACATTACACCCAACATTATATTAATGTAAGAAAATATTGTACTTAGGAAATTAAACAACAATGCACGTAATAATAAAACATATTATTTCGATAATGCAAACAAAATCATGTTTAACATACATCAAATGACACAATTCAAAAGTGATCAAAATAATAAAGCAACCAAATTCATAGGTTAAGCCACTTTAATTTTAATACGAAATAATGATAGAGTTATTAATGAGAAATTCGCAATTACGCTACAATGTCATTGGAACAAATAAGATTAATTTGCAGTCGACACTGCAAACTAAACTTCGACCAATAACAGAGATTGTTAAGTGATAAGCGGTAGCGGAAATATTAAATTTAAGTTTGTAAAGCTTTTATTGTATGAAAAGATACCTACGTTAAAAGCATGCAAGCAATTAGTTATCATGTGCCAAATAGGACCCATCTCGTAACTAAGAGCTTATGGTGGCATTGCACTTCATTTTTCAATAGTTTGCAAAACATTGTATTTGTTGAAATAATGTATTTTTGATAAACATAGAAGTGGGACTATTTTTATAATCACTAAACTGAAAATAATTTCACAGTCGAAAGCTATCATCCCTTCTTTTCCATTACTTTTTAACCAGTTCAAACTTGGCTAGAGCGGTAAGAAATATTTATAATGTTCCTTTTTTTGTTTGTAAGTGGGGAAATCTTGCATAGATACCCACGGCCTCCGGGGAAGAGGCCGTGGGTGATGTCGGATTTCTACCGACCAAAACTCCACTGTGTTCCGTCAACCCGCATCAACGACAGGGCCACGGGTATAGGTAGAATTCGTCCGTGACCCTATCTGCGGTAGCCCGTCGCCGGGCCCAAACAAGCTAAGACCCTGCCAGCTCTACCCTCATGGGGCGGCCGCGGCGTGAGCGGAACACGTCTCACGCCGCCTCATCGCACCACACAATGGACTAAATCCCCGCTCCATCGCCCGGCGCCACTCGTCAAGGAGGCTGGTTGCGGCCGCGTAAACTAAAATATTATTATCCGCTTTCCTCTAGTAGTGTAGACCCCAGCGTCACGGTCCACCGGCAGGAGCCAGGTGAAGGCCGATGAATCATCAGCATCAATAATCGATATGCGTACAATCAATTTCCAACAATTTAATATCCACCTGCGAGCGCAGACGGATTGACTTTTTCACACGAAAATTTTCATTTCAACGTGCATATTTCATGCTGCAATCTGTTAAATAAAATATACCCGTGGAAACAAACGACGGTAAACTATTCAACTGTATATATTTGCATTTACAGTGCGTTTTAAATAACTCGCGAAGAACATTTTCGTATTTGAGATTTTGGATTTGCGTGTTTTTGTTACAAACTACGAGTAGTTTCTGGCGGTTTCTTGCGCGATATTTAAATAAAGATGAATGTATCTTCTAGTGTTGTTTATGTATTTATTTTTACTGTGAATTTATTTTATTATAATAAATTGGACAGTTCTTTATTATGTAGAATTTTATAAAAAATATCATTTTAAATTAGAGGCTTAATAAAATCGGAAAATCTTAAATTTCATACGCAATTTTTATATCTATGCTAAATATTTAATTGGGCTATTAGAATATTACAAACTGTTTTCATAACAGTTCAGATAAAAATACGAATAAAAATTTAATGTTTCTAACAAAAAAATCAATTAGCTAATAATCACCTTCAACTACATAAATTTTACGAAATATTTAAGGTAAAACAATTGAACAAAAAATGTAATAATCTAATTATAATCTAAATACCAATATTTCTTTGAAATATAACCTGTTGAAAATGGCAACGCTTTTCAAATAATAAATGACGTTATATTTTTATAACAATTTTTAATGATAAGTTCTTGGAAACAGATTTTAAAAGGAAAACAATAATAGAGCAAGCTAATTAATTATCCTATATTGAACAATATTTTTGAATGTTTTTGTTCTGTAATTCGATTGAATTTACTTTTAAAAATAGAACACAATAATGATAATAAATCAGTTATGATATTTTCATTTTTTTATGTTTATTTAGCACACAATAAATGATTTCTGACAATTTTATAATATTTGTTTAGTAAATTATAATATTATGTTCCAAAATGGAATTAATTTTGGGATAAACCAAAATAAAACATCACACACATAAAACTGCTTTACTTAATCTTCAAATGTAATTATAATAAATCATACAATTATAAGTAACCGAATACACACAAAATAATATTAGGTAGGTACCGACATTGTAAGGAAGCTACATCGGAAAATTAAATGTCCCATGAAAATACGCCTCCACAGAAAACCTGATAGAAATACCGTTATATTAGTGTAATCGGGTCGTTTATATTTTTACGATACACCCGCCGCCCGCCCAGACTCCGTGCCACGGCTATTTTAAACACGTGTGATTACGTCATCACTGTGACGTCATAATGCACATTGTTTATTGAACAGCTGATGTAAATTATTGGCGGGAATACAAAATCGAACATTCTTTGCATATTGTTTAGTTGATGATGTAAACTCAATCTTAAACTCAAATAAACATCTCTTTAGAAGTGCTTTACAATATTAATCATGTAGAATATTTGAGAAGTAATGTACATATTAGTAAGGATTTATTGTATTAAAATAAAACTTCCACGTGCCTCTTGATTTTTACTCAAAATATTGTACAAGAAAATCAATGAATTGTTGGCATAATTTTACTTTGAACCGCTCAATCCATTGCGTAGGTTATTTTTAAACAGCAAGCTTTAAGGTTGAGCACGAATTCGTTTTAGATCACATTGTTGGAGTTACTTCATCGTTAAACCAATATTATGGCGTTTGTTCAGTTTTTATAATCTACTTTGTAAATTATATATTGATCTATGATTTGAAACTACCAGCCTTATTAGTGGTGGTTTAAAAAATGACTATGCATAAACACTTGTAAAAGTTATAAGTGTCAAGTTTGAGGAGCTTCTTTCAAATGTTACAGAATCTGTATCAATATGGTATACTTACATCCTGATCATCCAGTTTAGTTCAATATCATTTGCATAGCTAAGTTAATTTTACCCGAGTTAATATTATGCATGCAAGCTTTTTAATAAAAGTTTTTTTATCTACAAAAATGGCTCTACTAAGAGCTCTTCATATTAATATCATAATTAAATATGTATTACCATTTGAGTGTAATAATTGACAAGACGTACTTCATTTATATGTATGTTTTGCTCTCAAAGCACCTCTGTGCTCGAACTCGCTAATCTCAAGATTTTCGACTTGAATTATTTTTTTGTACGTTATTACTGGACGACCGAGGATTTTGGCTATGTAACTTTACGCTAGAACCAATACGATTGATACGTCTATGAACATATTATCAAATATGGGAAATTGATAAATATTAATTGTTCCAAATAAAGAATTGTTGATTGAATTTCTTTTGAGAGCAGACGAAGTCATGCGGGTACCTAATGCCTACATATATACTTTCTTGTTATATAAGTAGGAAGTGATATTATTTCCTTGATCCAGTTTATTTCCCTTTCCATAACAAAAATAATTCATGGACGATAGAGGACGTATTATAAATCCTAGTTAAGTGGAAGTTTGGTGAGTTTTTTCACCGGATTGGTAACAAAAGGTCGCGGCCAGTTCAAGCGGTTGCAGTTGGGCAACCGTGGTCTGGCCTGAGACCTAGAGAGTGCAGTGTTCAAGTGATAATTGGTCCGGTCTATCATGCGGTTGACAGTTTTGGCTGTTCTGTGCCTCGCGAGCGCAGTTGGTGAGTGACTTTTTGTGGCTTTTGGATATGTGTGCACAGCCTTATTTATGTTTGGCTACAATGTATAAGGCGTAAAGAATGTGTATGAAATTATAGAGATTGCATGGGTAAAATGTAAGAGTGGCTTATTAGTAACAGAGAAATTATATCATGGAGGTTAATCATTGTACGAAAACAAATTATTAATTAGTGATTAGTTACAAACATTAAAGAAACAAAATAAATACACATAATATATATTATGCGGAATTCCCTACTTCTTTTTTACTAAGTCATAATTAAATAGGTAACATGTGATAAAATTGTTGCTTTTGAAAAATTGCTTATAAATATTTGTTTATTTTAATGAAACCGCTTATCCTTATGTTGAAAATTTCAAGACACATGAACTTACAAAATACTAAGTTTAATGCCATTTGTAGATCTGCAAGAAGCGACAGAAGGCGAGTGCTGCAATGATGAACAGGTCCCAGAACTTGACCTGTCCCAACATCTGGAGCTGGAGGCTGTGTGTCCAGAACTCAATGGTCAGATTATTGGAGGAAGAGCTAGCTCTATTAATAGACATCCCTATCAGGTAAGGGCTAGGTGTTTTAGTCGTCTAGGAATTAGTTGGTTTTTAGTTTTAGTATTTTTTGAGTGTAATTAATGAGTTATGAAGATGGAAAAGAAATATGAATATTTTTTTTTAGAAAAAATCATTGAAATATGTACGTAAAATTAATCAATTCATAAAATGTTTCAAATATTTCTTTAAAGCAATTGAAAAATACAGTATTCTTTCGGATTATACATACTCAAGAACGCATAATATTGCTGTATCTAAAACATTTTTTATTTTTATTGCGGAAAGATTAAAATATACAATCTAATAAATTCTCCACATTATGTGTGCATAAACAAAAACTTTACCACCACGTTATTTAATTTACGTAGTTCGAGAATGTGTAAAAACAAAATGTTTCCAGGTGTCGATGATATTAAATGGGAACTCGTTCTGCGGCGGTTTTATCATAAGCCCCAACTACGTGTTAACTGCTGCACACTGCGTTCAAAAGTGAGTGTTATTTTATGTTAGTGTTACGTTTATTATTATCTGTGGTGTTGTTACTATGAGAGTTTGTGTGTGTGTGAGTAGCTTGAGATATAGTTAAATTATGTTAAAATTAGATATAATATTGAGTGCAAACGACGCGGACGTTATTTTGACGAAAGTATTAATGGAATACTGAAAATAAATATCATAGCAACATGACGTATGCTCTAATCGGCCCTAGCATATCATAATTTCTTTCTCGTTAAAACATACATTTCAATACAATAATAACAAATAAATACAATCCAATACAAAAATCCAATTCAAAACGTTAGTTAAATAGAGATTAGCTTGTTCAAATAAACTCACGCTTAACATTAAGTATGAAGTCTGGACTCTTTGTAGGAGTATTTTTACAGGCCTGCTTTACTGCTATATTGTTGTTAAATATTCATTAATACTGAGGCATCGCTATGAATTTTTATCTCTAGTTTAATTGTCTGTTTACAGCGTTGGCACGAGCGCAACTTTAGAATAACGTAATGGTTAATTTGAACTCTCGCGTTATTTTTAAGAGTTTTTGATGAGATTTTAATGTAACTCGGTACTAGGAAGATATCAGATTACCGTTTTGAATTTCTCCTTTTTAATGATGTGTATCAAGGGCTCGTTTTTATTATGTATGCTATTAGATTTTCTGTATGCAAAAATACAATTCTTAGAAAAGGAAATGAATACTCTCCATTAGTTATATTAATTTTTTTAAAGGTTTTTGAGTCAAAATTCTTCACTGTTTTAATATCTAGGTGTAAAATATGTCTATGTTTATATAAATAGCGACGATTCAGGTCTTAGGTATAACTACTATAATATGATCAAATTGCAGTGGCTTCGCATTTCATCTTTCATCATTTTAACGCATTTCACCACACTAAATGGAGATTTTAATTCCACATCAAACTATTAACATAGCAATGTCCTATTAAATGGAACACAGAAAGCATTTCCACTAGCGCGCACCTTTACAAGCGTGCCACTCGACGTTTCTCGCTCGACCCGGCTCATTTATGCCGACGCATTATCGAATACAATTCAGAGAAACCCGCGCATTGTGTAAACATAATTTTTTCATAGCGTTTAAAATTTATTTATAAGAAGTTGGCGACGTCTTTGACACATTAACCCAGATACGGAACAAAGGACGTAAAACTAAAAAGAGTTAGCGCCGCGCCTCTAGTTATTTTTTCATAAAATTGCACTTTTATGAGCGTGCAAAGTGTAAAAGCATTGTTGCTATTAGGATAATATAAAATTATATTTATTGCGCTTCACGTTTACGTTGGAACGTACTTTAAGTTTGTGATATAAACTGGGTTATTTCGAAGAAGTTTCATGCTTTTAAAATCTAAATGTTAAAGTGAACGATTTTCTTAGAATTAGCTGAACTTATAGAATTGTTTGAACGTTTGAAACAAATTAGAATATAATATATATGAACTGACTTTTTAATGACTGAATGGAGATGATAGGAAGTAGTTTGTACAGTTTATTTCTCTGTGAATACTCCATTGGTGTGTCTTTGCAATAATATTACGCTCTCGTTTATTTATATTAGATTTCTGTAAGGTTACAAAACTCTTTGAAGACAGCTAATTTGATTTACTTTGGTTGTTCTCGGCAAAAATATGACGATTAAAAACTTCTTTTAAAAGCAATAGTAAAGTTTAAGGTTTAATAAGTTCATAGGTATGACAGAAAAGTGTATCATTGGTATCACCTTGGTATCACCTTATTTATTATTCAATCGTTCTGAGTTATAGTTAACTAGTTAGTTCTCAGTTGTAACTTTTTCAATTAGGTTCTTGTAAATTTTTTTTTCTACCAGCGTCCAACCCTCCCGCGTTCGTCTCCGCGTCGGCAGCACACGCCGCGACTCCGGGGGTCGTATCGTCCCCGTAGCAAACATAACCGTTCACCCGCAGTACGGTAACCCGCGGTTTGACAACGACATCGCAGCGCTGAGACTGGCTCAGCCGCTGACGTTCAGCAACGCAGTACAAGCTATACAACTGCCAAGGCGGGGTCAGGCTGTCCCGTTGGTTAGACTTACTGTAACGGGATGGGGGTTGACAGCTGTAAGTATTTAGTATTTAAGAAGTACAGGTAGCATCTTCAAGGAAGCTTGTCACAAGAGAAAGTTCATGCAGATGCTATAGATAACACAATTTTTAGTTTACAGTGCATACGAATTCAAAGCCGCCATAAAGATTGATGCTACGTGTATCCTTAAAACACTGGCAAAGCACATCTGTTGATAGTGTTTATGAGTGGTCACCAGAACATTAGGTGCTCTATTGCTTGCTATGCCCATAAAATATTAAGAAAAAATACTTAATATTTACTGATTATTCATAGAAATCTCATCCCTACACGTTTTGAAGATAGCTTTCATAAACATAAACAGTGATTAAGTTATACAGCTTGAAAAATAATTTAACTTCATGAAAAATATTTCATTTTTACAGTCGAATAATTAAAGGCAAATTTTAGAAGTTTCATTAGGCAATTAAAACACAATTAAAATTGCCAAACAATAAAAGAAGTGCAAACAATTTCTAAACTAAATTAAAATTAGTAATTAGATACTCAATCTAGATTTTATAACTGGCTCAATTAGTTAAGGGTTGCTAAACATAAAACCTAGACTGGATTGGCCCAGAAAAAGCTAGCATCAAAATAGATAGAACATTTCCATTAACTGGGTCAGCACGATTTAAAAGTACTTGCGAAACTTTAAGAGCTACAGTACAATTTTGAAGTAGAGTAAGTACAAAATATTTTTACTCAATTCGATATAATATATTGGATTTAAAGCGTGAAATTCAATCCTACCAATATCTTCTATTAAACGTCGAACAAATTTGAAACTTTATTTTAAATTTTAAAATGAAGCAGTTATAGAAAATTTATCAGTTTTGAGTTTTCTGCAATCAATTTAATTAAGTGGATATCTATATTACACGAATTATATTTATGTTATCAGTATTTGTTTATGCGTTATCGTTATTTCATAGGGAAAATTTTCTCTATAAGCATGTTTCTTAATTCTTCCTACCTTAAATTCAAAGCCTATATTCACCTAGAACTTTCTAAAATGATACAAATGAAGTATACTTCACAACAATATCTTATCTTGCCTAAAGATACCTTGTATTATTCGAATAGAAGAATAAAAATTTTGCAAATAACCCAAATCTAAGTTCTTCTAGGAACTTAGATTTCAGACTTTTACAGATGTCCGTCAATGTTATTATTAGAAGGTGTAAATGCCAATACAACATCCGACCTTTAAAAGCAGCACTCCGCAAAAACGATTTGACGTCAAAATGTGATGGCATAATAATTTAAATATCGTGAAAGCGAAGTAGGCAATGAAGAAAAATGTGCTTAATTCACATTTCGACATAGTACTATTTTCGTAGAGCTAATAACCTATCTACACCTTTTTATTTATAACTAGCTTCCGCCCGCGGCTTCGCCCGCGTGGTGTTTTGATAACCTTTTATCCTATAGCCTATGTTCTTTCTCAGGGTCTAAAGATTGTCTGCGCCAAATTTCATCAAAATCGGTTGAGACTTGAGAGGTTTAAGCGGGAAAGGGTAACAACAGACAGAGTTACTTTCGCATTTATAATATTAGTAGGGATTGTGGACAATCTACAAGAACAATTTCTTCCAGCCCCGCGGCCAAAGGATACCCCGCATAATGATGGAAGCCAACGTGCCCGTGGTGCCGCATTGGCTCTGCCAACTCTCGTATGGAGACGCTCTTACCAACAATATGTTTTGTGGCGGACACTTCTTGATTGGTGGCGTGTCTTCTTGTCAGGTTTGTAGTGAACAATAGATGTGGTATTAAAGCTTTCTAATAGACATGATGATTTAATTTGTAAAAAAATTTTGCACGCCATTTAAAATCGCAGTTGTTAGACTAAATATTGTATATAACCTTTAAAATTACCATATACGAGCAAATAAACATATTTGATTTGATTTGACAACATTTAACTAACGAACTATATATATTAGAAGTTTAAAAGTTAATGTCATGTTGTGCGTTGGCCAAGTTGTGTTGCGAGCCAAATGTCGCATAGTGGAAACGCGGCTTCAATATAATAATTAATCTATACTAATATTATGAAGCTGAAGAGTTTGTTTGTTTCAACGCGCTAATCTCAGGAACTACTGGTCCGATTTGAAAAATTCTTTCGGTATTAGATAGCCCATTTATCGAGGAAGGCTATAGGCTATATATCATCACGCCAAGACCAACAGGAGCGGAGCAATGCGGGTGAGACCGCGGAGCACAGCTAGTGGTAGATATTTGTTGAGCAACAGCTGATCTACATTGTTGATGATTGTGTACAAGATTATACGATTTGATTTATGAAGAGTCAGGTCACTAGTATAATAGTCAATTGCAGTAAAAATTTTGTCATTTTTATAGCTACTATAAAAAGTTATATGTAAAAGTAAAATATTTATATGCACGAATGAGCAGGGTACTTCAAATTAGCCGCTGATGGGGTCACGGAAGAATTCTACCATACCCGTGGCCCCGTCGTTGATGCGGCTTGACGGAACACAGTGGGGTTTTGGTCGGTAGGAATCCGACATAACCCACGGCCCCTTCCCCGGAGGCCGTGGGTATCTATGAAAGATTTCCCCACTTAAAAAAAAAAATGTGAGCCGTCATGGGACGCCTGGCAGATGTGAAACATCGTTCGGTTTACAAGTGAGCCTATAGATGTGTATAGCGTGGCGACCCGTCGCCATGGCAAGCGTCGCCACGTCAACAATTCGGTTTACAAGTGAGCCTATAGATGTTTCACATCAAAAAAAGGGTACTTCAAATTATTGAAATATCATTTAAAGCATCGAATATTTAAGTAGACAAAGCTGGAAATTCTGATAATTTATATGTTAGATACAATACAATAGTGAATTGTGAAGACCGTACTCCTATTGTTATTTTCTCTAATTTATTGAACTAAAATTACTGAACTGAAATAGAAATTCAAGAGAAAAATTAAGTAATCTATTCTTTGGAGATACAAGTGAAAAAGTAATAGCAATATAATGTGACTATTTTATTTATTTATTTAGTTGGTGAAAACAGACGGAATGAAGCGTATTTTTAGCGCGTTGGATGTCGCCTGTATTGGAGTGGTATTTTTATCGCGACCTAATTGCGTTTGTTAGGGATAAATGCTTTATTCAATAATATTAAAAAAATGAATGAGATTTAAATTCATCCTGTTGCTGGGCAAAATATTTTTAATTAATATTGATTAAAATGAATTAAATTTTGTTTTATAATATGCCTACCTACATAATCAAGTATTATAATCATGATAAACTAGCTTTCCGCCCGCGGCTTCGCCCGCGCAGTCAAAGAAAACCCGCATAGTTCCCGTTCCCGTGGGATTTCCGGGATTGCGTCATTTTCCCGGGATAAAAAGTAGCCTATGTCCGTTCTCGGGTATCAAAATATCTCCATACCAAATTTCATGAAAATTGGTTAAGTAGTTTAGGCGTGATTGAGTAACAGACAGACAGACAGAGTTACTTTCGCATTTATAATATTAGTATGGATTGGTTATTGGTATTAGAGTTCACATAATGTGTGTTTGGAAAAGTAGTTATTATGGCAAAAAATGTAGAATGTAATGTAGAATTCTGAATCCTGAGCTAGTTAAATTGTTTGTTTTATATTTTTTTAATATGTATTAGTCATCAACAAGTTGTTAGTGTTACTTGTTAGCCATACTACTGCCAACAAATCACTATTTTTATTCCTATTTCCAAAACTAATACTTGACTGACCTATTCAACTTGGTTGGCTTATACTTCAACGCCAATTGACTGACCTATACAATTTGATCGGTTAATACCCGCCTTCTTTCTAGGGCGATTCCGGTGGGCCAGCAGTATTCCGTGGCACGGCATTTGGCGTTGTATCCTTTGCTAGAGGATGTGCCTTACCGCTCTCACCCACTGTTTTCACTAATATCGCCGCTTTGAGAGACTGGGTGACGCAGACTACTGGAGTTTAATTCTACTAGAATAATAAGATTTTTTATAAGTCATTTTCTACCAAATTTAGGACAAATTTGTTCGGCTGTTTTTACGTGAATGAAAAATTTGACAGTTCCTTTTCATGAATGAATATTTGGATTTATTAGGTTGGCAGGATTGTTGCATATACATACTTACTTGGATTTTTTAAATATAAAATGTCAAAGTTATTTATATTTTTTATATTGTAATCATAAGGTTTAACCATTCCATTTTCAGTGTACCTTTTGTAATAAGAAAAATTGGGTTCTAGAAACATCTAGAAGTATTTAGATGAAATGGGTAAATGGGATTTTTGCTATATAAATAAGAGTTACATTTTGTAACGAAGCTGATTTCACATCGGAATGTCTGTGATAAAAATAGAGCATGTTTGCCGAACTCATTTATGTTGACTGTTTTATTTATTTTGTGTATTGTAAATAAATTTGTTACTTTTTTCTAAATGTGTTTTCTTTATTGCGTATCTACATCCTGAATAAAGATTAAATAAACAAATTGGTGACTTTTGCTTTTCTTTGCCTGTCTATAAATTAAGTAATGTGATTTGAAATACATAGGTCTTAAAACAAATGAAATATGTACCCAAAATCTTAATTTTATGAAATAATTAAAATATTGCATTGACGATAAGAAAATGCCTACTTTCGAATCAAAACAATTATAGATTATAGAATTATAATGTTCAGAGTTGGCAAAGATGATTCCAGATTTGTTATTTATATATATGTATTTTATAAAATAAAAGATATTTCTTTTTGAAAACATTTCTCAGAATGAGTACAATACCAGCTAACATTTTTTGTAGATTTCCATTGACTTCATTCCAAACACAAACAACACGAAACGGAAAACTACAGAAATAAAACGTCATGTTGTCAGTTTGTTAACTGTTGAAGAATTTATGTCTATTATATGTAATATTTATAAAAATAATTTATTTTTTTATGAAAACAAAGTCAAAGTTAATATTTTTTTAAATAATTTAAACGTAAATTGGTTATTCTTTATTACGTTCATATTCCATGATGATAACTGGTGCATATTTATTTAATTATTTTTTGCTCATAATTTTAAAATTATTTTTACTTCATATCCTTTCATTCTTACCAACGCCTTCCATTTCACAGGTATACGAAATGTTCCTAATCGGATACCAGTTCAAAGTCCTGTCACCCATATTCACAATCCACTGGGGCTTACAATTGCGACGCAACCGCCCTCTATGGCGGGAAAAACAGAACGAAAAAAACAGAAAACACTTCGAGGCCTTCAAGCGAGAACTGTTCGCTAGATACAGGAAGGATCCCCTGCATTTACTGCGAAAGAGTGTCCAAGCGAAGAAAACATAGGCCTCGCAAGGCCGTGCGAGTGTAGCCGGCCTTATTTGGACAATTTTTATACTGTTCAGAATCTTCTGACACTCAGTGTCCATGAATTCAGTGAAAATTAGAACTGTGACCACACGTTCACATTTATCGGGACTGTTTTAAATGTTTTTCGTGCCAGTGCTTTTGTGATGCAAAATGTGATCAAGTGATTGTAAAAAAGTGAAATTTATTAAAAAATAGGACTAAGTAAAACAAGGTAAATAGACAATTTGTGTTATGTATTAAGAGATTGTTATAGGTTATTGTTTAATTAATGTTTATTGTATAGTTTATATAATTTTATTCATGTTTAGATCATGCTTTGTTTAAACATCGCATATAAGTACCTATGATTTTGTAACTAATGTGTTTGTGGCATTAGGCTATAAACAGTAATATTATTATCATAGGATTCGGAAAAATGGACTTTTTCAAATATACCTAATTGAGATATTCACTATCAATAAAATTAAATAATGCAAGCTTTTCGTCTCGTTAAACGTTTCATACTATCCTTATCACGAGCTTATTTTGTTGTCACTACGGGTTTTTAAGCCAAGTTACCTATCGTTCACGGTTCTAAAATAAAATAAAATTAATATTCCTTGCAGTATATTTTTCACAATTCCTAAAAAAAATGAAAATCTTGTCGATAAAACGTAAAATAAGCAGCGATATTCACATTTTTCGGATTTATCATACGAGCAGACCTGAATATTCATTTCATATTTCATCATTCTCATATTGATATTTTCGGCGTTTAAAAAATTCCTGTCAATGGAAAAGAATAAGGTCACATATCAATATGTTTTTATTAGTCTGTTTTTCTCATATCAGTTCACGACCTAAATAAATACGGGTATTTATTGAAATGCCATTAAACTAAGTAGTTTGACACAAAAACAACTGTATAATAGGGTAGGGAAAATTATATTTATTTTATATAAATGTTAAGAAGTATACATAAATGTCATGTATAAATATAATTATAATCTTATAGAGCTTATACATGTACCTAACTAATTAACTATTAAATTATGTGATGTTTTATTTCAATCAATGTAACTGCCAAATCTATTGTTGTCTTTGAGCTGATTTTTCAATTGTCTAGTTAATGAACGTGCTGTCTCTTTCTTTTACTTGGAATAATTTGAGATGTTATTATATTTATCTTTATATTGTACATTAAAAAATTGGTCTTAGTAGGTTCAATTTGTTACTTTGTAAGTATAAATAAGTTTAAATGTTTATAGAACTTTCTACGGCTGTTATTTTGTAACTATATTATGTTTATTGTTACAATTTTTGCCAATGTATCGGAATGTACCTAAGTGTGAATCTAGAGTCTATTTGAAAACTAATTGTTCAAAATATACCTAGTTAATATTTTTTCTTGAAAATTCACAGAATGTGTTAACTAGTAAGATGAAGAGGTTTAGGAAAGGAAAATGAAAGTCGAAACTTTTTCCCCTGTCGGGTTTTTTATTTTAAATAATTCTTTTTAAATAATCTGTTCACACAAAATTTTGTCTGTGTGACAGAACAAACTAAACACGCACTATTGTTAAGTTTGACTTGTATTAAGTTGATAATTATGTGTTGTCTATAAATGTAAAATTGTTGTACGTGTGCGCACAATTTAGTTGTTATTTATCTGTTGTAATTGAAAGGCACAAATAAAACGAACTACATTATATTCAGTCTTTTTATGTACAGATGGAATTGCACTAAAATACTATTTAGGTACTTAACTAATTTACATTTAAATTTGAACATCATTAAAATAATAATAATTATAGTTTAGTAAGCTTAACATACCCGAAGTTAGGGGTTAAGTTTAGGTGCAGACTATAAATACATCACACTTACACATATTTATAGACCGTAGGTACCTACAAAAAAAAAAATGTGTGCGTGTACTAGTGTACACGTAAGAAGTGAAACTTCTTTATAACTTTATTTTTCAAAAAATAATTTACTATTTGCAACTTGACAGAAATACGTCGATAAACTCACAAATTTTTTTCCAACCCCGATAAAGAAGTTTCACTTCAATAATATAATTAAAATGTGACATTAGTGTCAGGTTTTTTAGTAATGTGTCCATGAATCCAGTCCCATATGACGGGGTGTGCGAGTCTCGTGTATACGCCCGGGAAGTTGCCCCGGGCACACCCTAGTCCCCACGATACAACGCCGATCAGGGTCCCCTCGGATACTATGGGGCCGCCGCTGTCTCCCTATAATGTAGATTTCTTTAGGTCTATGTAAAATGTACATTATTAATAAGTTTAGGTTAGGCAGGTTTCAAGAAAGATAAAAATTGCAAAAGCTTTAACACTAACTAATTATATAAAATACAATAATTTCTGAACCGATTTACTTCACATTAGGTATTCTACATATATTCCTCGTGCTAACTTTCTCTAACAGCAGTTCTAGAATATTCTAAACTTCCTTACCTGACAAGCATCAGGAGCTGGTTGTGTGAAGGAACCCGCGCAGAACATGCTAGCAGGATCTATGGACTTCTTCTCCAGACCAGACTGTCGGCACAGCTTCATGGCCATCGTCTTTATACTTGCTGATTGTAAGAAGGTTGCTCCGGGACCTCCTTCCTAACAAATAATTAAAAATACTAAATAGGTAAAATTGAGTAACATCAAAAAGGAAAATGTACCTACAATCGCTCTTTACTAAGCAGAAAGCGAATAAATAAATAGTAGGTAACTCATAAATACCATTATTAAAATATCAAACAAGAATTTTTTTATTCCTCGTCGAATTTTTAATAACGCGATCTGTGACTGGCTATTTTATTTATTGAGAATTGAATCCTACTAACACAATAAATCATTCGATAGTGACTTCAAATAGCTTTTAAATTTATAAAACATACAAAAAACGATATTATTTCTTACATTTGCTAAAAAAGCTGTTAAATATCTAAGTGATTAGGTACGTATTTTAAAATCACCACAAAACCGCGTTAATACTCTTTCTTAGAAAGACTGAGTTCATAACACTTTTCTTAATGTCGCGAAGACACTTTGTTCATGTGTTCTTTATGAATAGCACTCACTATATTACCTGACACTTCACTAAACTAACTCAAAAGGTTTTGTCCTTTTCAGTCTTAGTCTAAAAGGTGCTTAAATTTTCAAATTTACATTTTAAAATATGTAGTTATTGGACACATTCTTAGACATACCTACTATACCTAGCAAATTAAGTTAGATTTATATTATTCATTAGCCTATAGTAAAAGGCTAGATCGTAATTTTCAATAATGATACCCTAGTTAGGTTCATTATTTTGGGTAAAAAAAACCTTTTAGATATTATTTACACATAGTTTGTCAATTATCTAAACATGTAAATCAATATACTCTGTCTAGATATTAGAACATACTTTAGTTCTTCTTTAATAATATTATGTTTTAATAAATGCTAAAACTGTCAAAAACAGCTTTATTTAGAACTTACCCGTAATTTCCCCCAACCCGACACAATCGCGACTTGATTAGCCGGGAGCCGGCTATCTCTCACAGCTATCCGGATCGGTAGGACCCTGGATGAGAACCTCAGCGGTGTGTACAGCTTCACCAGACCAGCATCATTGATCTTCGTGCTGCTGACGTAGCGCGGGTGCACGTGGGACTCTTTGACGTCATACATCTCGCCGCCGTGGGACTTCCAGGAAGAGCCTAGGCGAACTGTCAGGTCTGCGGCTTGCGCTCTGAAATATGAGTTGAAGTTTATTCTGAGTAATAATAAAAATAATGTTTATTGATCACGGTAGTTTTTATAATTTGTCTTTTATTGTAAGTTCTAGATAATTTGAATGTAGAATACTTTTTGGTTTTAAGTCTTTTTTTTATTATAAGCTATGTAGGCATTTAAATAATTAACATTTTGACGTACATTTTGGTAATTAACGTTTAGATCTAAATCTCAGGGCCGAATGAAGAACATTTATATTTTGGGTCTTCAGACTCAAAAGATTTAAATAACATTTAGGTACAAAGAGACCTAATAACCTGGATTTGCATATTCTTTTATAAAGAATTATTAATAGCGAGTAATTTGTCCATTTGCTCAAACGAAAATGGTTCAGCCATAATTAGACGTTAATAATAAATGAAATCGTCGATTGAAGGTTAACTTTTTGTTAAACAAATTTACGGAATGAATTGATTCGTTTCAAATCGACAATAACTCCCGAATCGCATTATTAATTCACTTCTTAATTCTGTACATTAATGGATGATAAATTAAAATTGACAAATGCTAATTTATTTTACGTTTCCGTATAGCAAATTGTGTAATGTACGATTGAACGCTGTAATTCAATCGATCAAGAAGCTGAGAACGTTCCAGAACTAATATAATTGGGGCAAGTCTAAATTTGAAGGTCCAATTAAGTATGGTCTATTGCAGATAATAAGTTTCATATTTCAGTAGTAGTACTGACTGCCACTTATGATACTGTGAGACTGACACTACACTTATCAAAGATTTTGACTCTCTTATTAAAGATTTTGAAAATTCTGTCCTTATGGAAGTAAAAAGAGGTAAGTTTATGAAACTCTATCTGTTTCGAAGCTAAATCGATAAAAAGTTAATGTTGTTCCAACGAACAAAGACGCGCTGAAAAAATGAATTTATGCGGGAAGATAGAGCAACTTTTGCTTTTCGCATTTATATTATGTACATGCAGATATTATCTCGAATAATATTATACATTGGCAACAGAGCTGCTACAACATTTTATAGATGTATTATCACCTAACATTATCACCTACATGACATGTACGCTTTGTATCTCAAACGTAAAAATGAATACAGGGAATAGGAACAAATAGAGAATAGGTATGTTACAAACGGCTGAATGCTGAACATAACATGACATTCGACACGGCATGCCTTGAATATTATGGGTCACTATTTACGAGAAACTTTACTCAGTGTACTACAACATAACCTAGATAAGTTTTCGAAGATTGTCATAGAGCCGTTCTTACTTTTTCGAATTAAATGTTATTGAATTGCTAGAGTCTAAACCAACGTTCATAATCATAACATACAAAAATTATTATGAATCGATTTTATGTAAAAGACACAGCAGTGTAAGCAGTGACATAAAAAGAGCGTCTACATCTCAAATACTTGAAATAAAAAGTCAATAAGATAAATGGACGTAATATTATTACACGCAGTTACGGGCAAAATTCAATAAATGGACCCAAATGAAACGGGAGCGCAAATAAAAACTCTATCAATTTGAAGGGCGTCGAAGTGAGCCGAATAGATGTCAGTAATACGAGAAATATGTCCTATCGCCGACAGGATCGCCCAATACTGGGAACGTGTCGTTTCCGAAGTATCTGACTATAAATTTCTGGGGCGCCGTCGTAAAGAGCCGCCGCGTACATTCAACAGAAAAATATACATCTTGTTTTGTTAGGACAGTGCTTCTCAATGTTTGGTGTGAAACACCCTGGAAGAGATTGTGAAATGTATACGTACACGGTACAACTTACAAGAGGCTTTCATTGTTGATTTTATGTATTGTATTGTGCTATGTAATGTCTTTGACGTAAAAGTATGATTATTACCTTGACTAGTTTATTGCATACTAGCTTTCCGCCCGCGGCTTCGCCCGCGTTTTCAAAGAAAAACCCGTTCCCGTGGGATTTCCGGGATAAAACCTATCCTATGTCCTTTCTTGGGTATCAAAATATCTCTATACCAAATTTCATGCAAATTGGTTCAGTAGTTAAGGCGTGATTGAGTAACAGACAGACAGACAGAGTTACTTTCGCATTTATAATATTAGTATGGATAATATTAAAACTACAGTCTTTTCCCTATTGGCTACATATGCTTATACGTTGCTATGAAAGGATTTATGACAAGTTATTTAAATGTTTGCATGTCAGCACTGTATTATAAAACATCTAGAACAATTAGGCAGGTTATTACGTTAGCATAACATACATTAATTACATAATGCCGACCACGTATAATCACGATTTTTATTCGCAATTGGGCGTTTTGCATTTTTCCACATATAGGTATTTCAGATTTATAAAGCTGTTATTTTTTATTTTTGGGTATAAATAGGTTATATTATATTGTTAACTTCTATTCTAAACAACCGTTAAGTTTATTTATTATAGTTAACTGCAAACAGTAATAAGACCAATCATTCTACAATGTACATCCCATGACTAAAAACTTAAGCCCAAATAAGTATTATTTATCCTCAACAATAAATTATTTTCTTACGATACCCGCTACAATGTTTGAACACCGCTGCTCTAGGTGATTGCTATTTTGCATCGGAAAAAATACAATCGGGCCGAAGGATAAATTGAAATCGTGGGAGGCTGCAATTCACGGGAAGCGCGACGCTAAAGCCTCGGACTTTCTACTCAATTTACTGCGTTGTAGAAACGAATTTTGTCACTGTTGTACCTATTCTAGCTTCTATTCCGTTGATTTGTTTATTCTATTTATTACTTGGGCAATTTTTTTTACGTGAATTTTTGTTAAAAACATGAGATGATTAAGTGTTTTGTGATAAAAGATGGAGTAGATTCGAGGTAGGAGGGTAAAAGTATAATTGTTGGTCCATAAGTGAGGTCAAATGTAGTAGAGTTCGAAGAAGATATTAAAATAATAATATAATTAAAATTAGCAATACGCAACCAATTTGTCAACTATATAAAGCTATAAATCTGACTTTTATATTACCTTCAGGATAACTTTATAATGTTCAAAATTAATAGAGTAAAGGCTGAGTTTAACACTCCACATATTTTGAAAGGTGTTATTTCAGAATATAATATTTTCTTTACCTCACTACCTTTTTGCGTTTCATAGAGAAAGTTTTTTACACATGAAACGTTACTATGAAATATCAAGCCGAAAAAACCACAAAAAACTGAATCTAGTACACGATCGTCGAATATTTCAGAAATTCATATGAGACCATCAACATCGCCAATATCTATGAAAACCGAAACGCCTTATAAAATGTGCGAGCAACGTGTATTTTATTTCCTCGAGTTTACTACAGGGATTCCTCCTGCTTTGTATACTGACAAATACTCTACTCCTTTATGCGAAAATATAGGCGATACCCTTGACATCCCGAGGGGTATTGTCGAACTTCTATATTTTGAGGAAATCCTTGTTTGTTGGTAAGGATTTACGCTTTCGGCACAATATGTTTATTTTAATGGAGTGTTTAAGCTTATGGGTTTAAAGGCACGTTTTTGTGTATTCTGTGTTACACCGTTTATGGTTCGTGAATGTTCTTTTTAAAATTTTTAGTTTTGAGCAATTTTTAGCAGAGAATTTTTAGTTTCTTTATCTAGATATGATCTAAGGATGGTTAGAAAAGTTAAAGTACTTACTGATAAAATCAAAATAACTAGATGTACTCATTCGAAATAAATAGATGTTTGTCGTATATAGTGTATAACAGTTTTTTTATAATTTGCAAAGACGCGAATATGGCCTTTCGCTCTGAAAAAGTTTTCCAGATCTAATGTAGAGTCAAGTGTCTTACTCTACACGTCAAAACTCTACAAGCCCTTAACTTGCCCTTAACTTGCCCTTAAGAAAAGTTACAAATAGGTATCATATACCACTTTTACCTCAGCAAGCAATGCGCAGCGGTCAGTATCCAGTATTCAGTCACAACCGATCCACCGCAGATGGGGTATGTCTTCTCTCGTATAGACGCCTGCCACGGTACAGCTGCTATGGAGGTGTTCTTGCCAGAGACAATCCGTCTGGTTGACCCTGATGAGTATGATCGATTAATTTGTATAGAGCATGCAGAGCTTTTTCATTGGTTGTCTATTAAGGTATGTTTTGTGTTTGTGATATTATATTATATTGATGTAATACTAGTAAATATATATTATTGAGAATAAAAATATAAACATTCTGGGTTGCCTATTATGATTATACTCGTTGGAAAGAACTAGTAACAGATTATTGTGTAGTTAAAAGCAGGTGAGAGTCTGTAGAATGAATGAATGAATGAAGTCTGTTGAATGAAAAGGTCGGATATAACTTGGCCACTTGGCTATGTAATTTTGCTTATATGTATTTCAAGAACAGTCATTAAAATAAAGCAGTAAGTATACAGAAAAACATTCAATATAACATATTGGAAATTAAAAAAGGTTATACGTACCTCTTCGATTATTATTCACGCTGGGATTACCTGGAAACAATTTAATTCGTAATAAAGATTTTTCCTCTCTTTCTACGGATATATTTGTTTATTTGCTACTTCACTTATATTATTAAGGGCTGATTTTTCAATCCTTGGTTAAAACTTATTCGTCAAATAATGTATAAAACTACCATTTTAAAAACGTATTCTAATTGCCCGTATTTGACAGTTTACGTGACATTTATTATTATCGTGTAATACTTTATTGGACGGATAAGTTTTATCCAAGCATTGAAAAATCGGCCCTTAATCACAGGAAAACTCAAATCCAACAAATCGTCTTTTAAATGTTTACTTAATGTTTGTTTTAATGATAAAAAAGAGATCTCAGTGAGATTTATGAAAGAAAGAAAAATTCTTACCCGTGAGTTTATCCAGTAAAGTTTCGTACTTTATTCTATATCGTTGCTGAACTTGAGTCTTATTCAGAAACTCTAAAATATTGTTTTTGTTAACTTCGGCTTCAGTCGCCAGCTCGGAATAGTCCACTATAACAGTTTGAAGGAACCCTGTATCTAAGTTCGCGCCAAATACAACGAGTGAAGTCAACCGTAATACTATAGCTATTTTGAACATTGTTCTAAATTGTACACATGTTAAAAATTACACATTATAAATTATTTTAGAACATAATATCATCAAATTATTTATGTTTTACTAATTTCAGTCAAAATTTAAGACTCCAAGATTAACTTTCCCTTGTGGTATAAAACGTGATTCAGTCCACGTGGTAAACGTATTTACGTCTTTTGTAAACGTAAAACGAAATAGCCGTGAAATTGCGTTTCTTTAATATCAATTTGTATTTTATAATCGTGTTTTATTGAATACGCTTACGCACGAATATCCAGTTAAGAGCGCCTACCAAATTTAATAGCAATTACGTCAATGTCTGCTATATTCTTTTTTGAATAGGCGCTAATTTTTAGTTCGTGTTAAAGTTAAAATTGTTTCTTAAGATTTCAGTCTTAAAGTAGTCGTAGTCATGAACTGAAAGGGTGCGAAGTTTTCATGGCCCAAGGAGTTGTTTCGGACATTTTTAAACTTAGAAAATCCGCTTTTAAATCTAATTAACAAGTTTCAGGTAGTAGGAATTCGTGCGCCAATCTGTAATTAAATTTGTTTCATTCGAGCAAGTTTCGGATCCAAGCTCGGTTAGAAAATGGCCAAGGCGAGTTTGTGTATAACTTTTGTTGAAATTCGAATTGTTCACTTAGCAATTTTATTGTGTTACCGTTATTGAAAGCGTCTTTGTTTGGGCTCTTATCTATGAAAGGCCTTTATAAATATTCATTGTATAATTTATCGAAATTTAATGGTTTACCTTCACTTAAATGGTCCGTTTCTTTTATTGCTCTAAATATTGTCCTAAAAATTGTGTTAAAGATAGCAGTATCTTTATATTTTTACAACTAATAATAATGTACGATTATTGTGTGTCTCTCAATTGTATTCAATTACAACAAAATTTGAAGACGTTTACAAAGTTAATTCAATGAGAAGACGACTTTGACAATTAATTCCAAGAAAGGTTTTCCATGAACGACAATTATTAGACAATACCCGACTTCGAATTTATTTTATTTATTGAAAATAATATATTGGTTAAAAATATGTAAGTAAGTACGTTTTTCAAAGAATCCATATTTCTTATTATAAAAATAAATGTTCGAACAACGATTGCAAGAAATTTCTTCTTCTTCTTTCGAACATAATAATATTATGTTTGCAAGCAGAATATTGTTATTTATTGATCTTATTCTCATTTAAATACAATTACAACCAAAAAAAATTTCTCCTTCCTGGACCGGACTTCTTGGTTGGAACTTAACGGTTACCGTAGACCATAATTGCTATACATTAAACATAAAATCTATCTATGTCATAAAAAGTCCCCTGGCGATAAAATGATACAGCAGACTCGTTAAACGACACCGTACTTTGCTCGCGACAAAGGCGCTAACTACGGCCACTACGGGCGCAAGTGGCTGCTAAGCTCTTTGTAAGCTTCCTGTAAGCTCAGGTTAGCTTCTATTTTACTTACATTTTATAGCTCGCTGTAATAAGAGGCCACGCGTCTTTTAGTTAAAAATGGGACGCGGTACATGTTTTTTTTTTGTTTACCAAATCTATACTAATATTATAAAGCTGAAGAGTTTGTTTGTTTGTTTGAACGCGCTAAACTCACGAACTACTGGTCCGATTTGAAAAATTATTTCGGTGTTAGATAGCCCATTTATCGAGGAAGGCGATATCATCACGCTAAGACTAACTAGACTGGAACACTGGGAGTAAAACCGCAGGGCAAAGCTAGTAATATATAAAAAAATGCATCATTTACTTATATTCTTCTAACTTTCCTGTTTTAATAGTATCACAGTTTCAATGACAGATGATAGAGGAACATTTATGTTATATTTTTATTTGAGAATTTTATTCATAGTGGTTTCTTTTTTCATTTTATGCGAGATTATTCATAAAAATCCTTCATAAACTATAGATTTCGATTAAAACCTGCGCACGGTGGTTGGTGGCGATATTACTATAAGCGGAATATTTTTACTGCGTCATGAACAACCCGTAAGTCATACTTTCATCTTTATCTTCTTTATCGCGGTTACGCTTTTCATGTAACAGGAAAAAAATATTCATACATTAAAATAACATACACTAAGTATTTCATGATCATATCATAATATATTGAAAATATGTTCATTTCAATTAAACAAACACAATTCAACTCATTCATCTGTGTAAAAAATGCATTGATTTACAATTCACAAGCACCCCTCTTCTTGAGGAACAACGATTGTGACGAATTTTTCTCTCGCGATAAACAGCCAGCATTGCAGTTCAACCAGCACAGGTTCCAATAAGTTCTGCCATCAGTACCACACATTGGCTGATATTCCGGTGGACAGGTATAACAACTACACCCTCGAGGCTGGCACTCCCCATAATAATACACACTTCTAGTACCACCATCAGCAGAATTCGCGCATCTTAAATGACACTCGTTTGTGTAAGTCTTCTGGTCACTACCACACACGGGTATATTCTCTTGTGTGCAGTAACAACCGGAACATTTTCCATAACTAGCTATTGTTAGTGCCATATCACACTAGCGGATTGCGAGCGGTTTCAAAGCGGAGCGGGTGCGCAACGAATACGTTGCGGGCGCGCAACGAACACGCCGCGGTTGCGCAGCGAATTCGTTGCGGACGCGTCATTTTGTATACTCTCGCACAAAAGCCAGCCCTTCCGCCTTGCCTAACTTCCATTCAATATTTCCATCGTTTCTGTAGCACTCAATTTTTTAACCGTACTGTGGAAATGCACTTACTTAACAGTTAACTAAAGATGTAATAACAACTGGAGTTGTTAAAAAAAGGTGCTATAAAATTGAATTACTAGGACTTTTAGAATGTACCATACATTCCAAAAGTATGTAACGACTGACCAGTATAATCTCTCCCATAGCAACGTATGTTATAAAGAGATTTTGTGAACCTAATTATGAGCAAAGTGATAGTGAGTTGCTGGTTGCTTGATAAAATTTTCTATTCACTGCTATTTATCTAATAATAAGATAGCCCTGTTTTAGTTAAGGAGCTTTAACATTTATTTCACTAATGAACTTTCTTAATGAGCAATTAAGTTATCTGATTGCATTTCGACCAAGATTTAATAGATAAAACAATACCCTAAACATTAACATGTTATGAAACTCGTAAAAAATAATGATCTCATAATTATTATACTATCACAAGTTATAAGTAACAACCAGCACGGATTCCATTTTGTTAATGAGTGTACATGACTGCGACGTAAACGTTGCGCATCTGCCACGCGTCCGCAACGAATTCGCTGCGCAACCGCAACGTATTCGTTGCGCACCCGCTCCGCTTTGAAACCGCTCGCAATCCGCTAGTGTGATATGTCACTTAGATGCGAACTTCCTGGCCTCTTAGCTTCACAGTTAAGCTCACATGGATTGTCATAGGTCCTACCATCTGTACCACAAACAGGGTTTTGTTCTGGTTCGCAGTGACACGAATAACACACGCTATCGTCGGCGATATCTATGAAAGGATACTTGGAACAAGAGTTCCTTCTGTTCTGGCAAGCGACATAACACGGATTGTTGTAGATACAACCATTACTGCCGCAAACTGGTTGGGTATCTTGCGGACAAAGACATCCATCTAAACAAGCGCCATTATTTTTAACTTCAATGGGTTGATTACCTTGGTTAATGAGGTAGCTACTAGTGACATCAAGGACACATTTGCTTCTATACAAAATATCATCTGTCCCGCAAACTGGAGAAGCTAGTTCTGTGCATCCAGTTGAAGGTCCAACACAAGCGGCTCTGTACGCAAGATATATGATTGGTTGTTTGGCATTTATACGCTTTTTGTTTTCACAGGCTAGCTCACATTCGTTGGGAAACGTCAGACCTCCCAGAGAACATACCGGTAAGTTAACATTCTGACAGATGCAAGACTCGCATTCACCGTCTTCTATTTTGTTTATGGATGGATTTTGATTGCTGGCACATTGGAGGACACAATCGTTCATGTACGTGATGCCGTCAGAGCCGCAGACTGGGTTGTATTTATATTCGCATGGGCATATTGGTTGAGCTTCAACAACATATTGTTGAACGTATGAATTAGCAGCAATCAATGCACTCTGTATCAGCAAGACTAATACATCTGAAAATCATAAAATGAAAATCGACTAAATGTAGTGATTCACTGCATATTTTTAAAAGAAATATTATAAAATCAACCTAATCACTTACAGCTTTTTTCTCTCATTTTCCCGCTTGATCACTTGTTATATATTTTTATTTCATCGTCAAGTTATTTTATACATTACTATCGCAGACAATTGTTTTTAATGAGCTGTAATAATGTCATCGATAGTAATTATGTTATAATGATACTAACGTTATACAATATGTTATTCATATTGAATCGTTTGCAAAGTATTTTAGTTTAAGGTTTAATAATTGATATACCTATTTCCTAACACTAACAGGGCCATCCCTGTATATTATGAAACAAGCATACATAATAATAGAGATCTACATGTATTAAAATATTAAGTGTAAAAGCGAGTTTAGATAAAGGAAAAACTGCCGGGTTAAATAAAAGTAAAAAAATAAAATGTTCAAATATCCCACAAACCCGTAAAATGTTAATGTAAGTTTAAAAAAATATAATTGTAAAAATAGTTTTGTTAAATATTGTTCAAACAGACAGACAATAACATAATGTACCTATAAATGTAAATAACGTAATTATTTTTCAAAATTACCATTATAGTGTCGATAACCTTGTCAGTGCTCATATTCGCGAATTTATGAACAAGTTTTTCACTTTCTTTTATTATAATTAGCCCAATTTTATTTTATCGAATGTGAACAGTGAACACTTTAATGATATTTTGAATATTGATATACGAGCATTCTTTGAAATTGGTGACAAAGAATTGCTTATTCGTATTTTTTTATTTCTTGAAGTTTGTACAAGTGTTCAGAAACGTAACTAAACGAATATATGAGATCATACTATGCATGTACCCAAGTCATTATTATAATTTTTGTTTGTTAAGTAATCCTTTGTATCAAAGAGATAACGTAACTATAATTCGAATTAAAAATATGGATATTCAAATAAATGATAATATGAAATAAAATATGAATCTGAAATGTGAAATAAAATTTTGCCCCTTTTACATTGCAACTCTATTAACAACAGGCGATATTGCCTAAAAAAATTGACAGGCGTTTTTTTATTTAAAGGTTTTTCACTTTTTCATATTATATGGGTTTTACGGTTGGGCCAATTGTGAAGTAATTTCCTCTAGTGCCCTATTCCCTGCATTGCATTTTTTTCCTGCGGCCGACTGGAATGACTCTCAAAGGGTTTAAAAAATAGTTTGTTAGAAAATAGTTTGTAGGGCATCGTTTGTTGGCTATTGGATTTTTAGCGAAGCCCAATTTTTGTTTGATAATTATGAAAACTAATTTGTTTTTTGGGAAGAATCCAATGTTTTATGTGATTTTTAAGGAATTATTTGAAATAATTAATAGATGAATAAGAAAGAATGTATGTATGTAATAAATTATCTTCTTATATATAAAAATGAATCGCAAAATGTGTTGGTAAGCGCATAACTCGAGAACGGCTGAACCGATTTCGATAATTCTTTTTTTATTATATTCCTTGAAGTACGAGGATGGTTTTTATGTAGAGAAAACGTAAATATGTACCACGGGCGAAGCCGGGGCGGACCGCTAGTTTAGTGCCATATCACACTAGCGGATTGCGAGCGGTTTCAAAGCGGAGCGGGTGCGCAACGAATACGTTGCGGGCGCGCAACGAACACGCCGCGGTTGCGCAGCGAATTCGTTGCGGACGCGTCATTTTGTATACTCTCGCACAAAAGCCAGCCCTTCCGCCTTGCCTAACTTCCATTCAATATTTCCATCGTTTCTGTAGCACTCAATTTTTTAACCGTACTGTGGAAATGCACTTACTTAACAGTTAACTAAAGATGTAATAACAACTGGAGTTGTTAAAAAAAGGTGCTATAAAATTGAATTACTAGGACTTTTAGAATGTACCATACATTCCAAAAGTATGTAACGACTGACCAGTATAATCTCTCCCATAGCAACGTATGTTATAAAGAGATTTTGTGAACCTAATTATGAGCAAAGTGATAGTGAGTTGCTGGTTGCTTGATAAAATTTTCTATTCACTGCTATTTATCTAATAATAAGATAGCCCTGTTTTAGTTAAGGAGCTTTAACATTTATTTCACTAATGAACTTTCTTAATGAGCAATTAAGTTATCTGATTGCATTTCGACCAAGATTTAATAGATAAAACAATACCCTAAACATTAACATGTTATGAAACTCGTAAAAAATAATGATCTCATAATTATTATACTATCACAAGTTATAAGTAACAACCAGCACGGATTCCATTTTGTTAATGAGTGTACATGACTGCGACGTAAACGTTGCGCATCTGCCACGCGTCCGCAACGAATTCGCTGCGCAACCGCAACGTATTCGTTGCGCACCCGCTCCGCTTTGAAACCGCTCGCAATCCGCTAGTGTGATATGTCACTTATTATAAAACTTGTTCCGGAATTTATAATGAGTTTTATAACTAAATAAGTTTTTATTACTTAACGTCATATAAAAACATAACATGTAAACAAAAACATTATACATAATATGTATATTAGCAACCTTCATTCGTAGTTAAAAAGAAAAAAAAAACATGTTCGTATCATAGTTTATTTGTAAAGTCTAACAATGTAATTAATTATTAGAAATTCCGATCTTAAGGTTACAATTTTCGTGCAAAAACAACGAATATGCATTCCATTTTAACACCGATCGTGATCAAATAAAGTCATTACATGTTAATTACTATTAATTTTAACAACATCGACCGAAATACATAATAATTTTAAACTTCGATTAAATTAATGTAACAAGTTAAACGTTGTTCTAACAAGGTCCATTTTTGCAGAGGTTAATCGCAGGAAGAGCTTTCATAGCGTTGGCCATGCTCCTGCAGAGTAAGTAGCATACATTCCAGTAGGTGTTGCCATCGTCACCACAAACAGGGCGGTACAGCAGCGGACAAGCCTTGCAGTTGTAGTAGTTGAAGAAACCACATTGGCCTCTACTACTGATTTCCAGTAGAGACCTTTTGTCTTTTTTTCGGATTCTATTTTCACAATTAAACACACACTCATTTCCATATGTATTTCCGTCGCTGCCACATATCGGTTCATATATCTTAGAACAAACGCATCCACCACAATCGCCTTTATTAATTATAGAGAGTTTCGTTCCTAGTTTTTGTACTCTGTCCTTTTCGCAATTGAATTTGCATTCATTGTCGTAGGTGTTCCCATCGCTGCCACATACAGGTTCATAACCATTCTTTGAACAGTCACATTTGCGACAAGCTCCCGTGTGCTGTACTGTGATAGAGAATTGTTTCGAGCGACTGGCGCATTCTAATATACAAGGATTTTTATAAGATTTGTTGTCTGAACCGCACACGGGGATAACCGATGTGTAGCAGTTGCATGAATTATTGCAGGCATTATTATCCGCCACTGTGAGAGGGGACAGCCCAATTCGTTCTAGACGTTGACTTTCGCATGATAATTTGCATTCGTTTGAATATGTTTGTCCATCGCTGCCACATACTTCCTGAAATACAGCAAGACAATCACATCCATCTGTACATTCGCCATCTCTTATTTTTTTGATTAGTTGTAAACCTCTACGTTTGCGATCCTTGTTTTTGCAATCCAAAGCACATTCGTTGCCATAAGTGTTTCCATCGTCTCCGCATACGGGCTGGTAGTTGAGTGTACAAACACAAGGTTCACTACATTTACCATCACTTACTTTATTAACTATTGGATTATTTTTCTTTTTATTTTCTTTATTTTTGCAATCAAGAGCACATTGATTACTGTAAGTTTTTCCATCACTACCACATATAGGGTTATAATTGAAAGGGCAAAGGCAACCTTCAGAACATTCACCGTCGCTAAACTTTTCAATAGGATCCTTACCGTTTTGTTTTAGCTCTTTGTTTTTACAGTCAAATGTACACGCATTATCATATGTCTTCCCATCATTTCCACATATCGGTTTATATATTACATTTTTACAATTACATTGTTCATAGCATGGACCGTCATACGCTACTGAGATTTTCTTTATATTCTGTTTATTTTCACAATCAAGTTCACATTTGTTGCCGTAGGTTTCATTATTTGATCCACAAACTGGTCGATAATCCGAAGTACACAAACAAAGTTCTTCACATTTACCATCATTTGCTTTTGTTATTGGCTCTTTGCCCTTCCTCTGCAATCCTCTGTTTTGACAGCCAAACTTGCAGACATTGTCATAAGTTACTCCATCACTTCCACATATTGGATTATACTTATCAGAACAAATACACTTTACGGGGGTGGAAGCTTTCCTTCTTCTTTCAAGTTCACAATCGAGAGCACATTGATTGCTGTATGTTTTCCCATCGTCACCTACCACTGGGCTATAATTTTGTGGACAGTTACATTCTGTTAGTTTGTGGTGTATTTGTGTTTAAAAAAAAAAACACAAATATAGTAAAAAAAATATTTATTTTTCACAACACAACACAACTTTTATTCGCAATTATTATACACAATAATTTACTATTTAATTCACACAGTATAGAATTTAATGTATTCTATAGGATAGGGATTCGTCCCCTGCACCCCGCGCGGTTACTGGTACTGGTGCTCCTCTCAGGCTAAGCCGGTGAAACCGTAGCTTAGGTGGTTATGCGACCATTAAGAGAGAAGCCCCAAAACTAAGAAATCAACGTGTTATATACGTACAATATTGCTGATACCGCGATATAGGCCGGTGGGGTTTATAGCCCAAGTCAGCAATATTCGACAATGTAACACAATGTAATAACAATGTAACACCTCCCTCCTTTAAAACGGAACATCCTACAATAAAAGGATGTGAGTAGAAATAGTAAACAAGAAATAGTAAATAAGAGGAGGTAGGGTATTGAAATTGAAACAAAATAATCTCGAAAGATCTAAAGTACTGAAATTGAAATTAAAGCAAAATTGAAATAGTAAATATAAAAGAAAAATAAAATTTGAATAATGATGTGGGGATGCAGAGAAGAATACGTGACACAAAAAAAATAATCAAAATTTAATAAAAATAATACAGAACAATAGTAATTTTATGATGTAGGAACTAGCATAATAATAAAAATAAAAACAAAAATGTAGAATTGAAATAGCACAACATTTATATAATATAAGAATTGAAATGGCATAACGTTAATTTACGATGTACACATTAAATCATTAATGTAAGATTTAGTAATAAAATTAAACAATTGAAATAAAACATTTTACAATTAAAACAATTTATGATTTAGAAATAAGAATAACATTATTCTAGGATTTAGTAGTAAAAAATTGAAATAGTATAACATAAATTTACGATATAGAAATTTAATTAAGATAACATTAATCTAGGATTTAGTAGTAAAATAAAAATACATTGAAATAGTACAACATCGATTTACGATTTAGAAATTGAATTAGGATAATAATAATCTAGGGTTTAGTAGTAAAATAAAATAAAAAATTTGAAATAGTAATAACACATCGATATTGGGTCTAGAAATAAGATTTAGAAATTAATATAAGCTAACATTTATATAAGAAATAGGAATAAAAATTAAGGCACATAAAAATAATATGAAACTGGATGTAACAAGATTTAGAATGGCAATACAATGATATTTAATTAAATTCTAAATTTCTCCTTATAGATCTAGGAGAAGAAGAGTCATCAGATACTTCATTCATTTCAAAATGTGTTGTTCTTGATCTGTGCTCTATGGCTGTTGTCGATCTTGTATGAACACGATTGAAGATTTGTACACAACAATTAGAATTTTGTCGACTTCGAGAATTACAGAAACAGCGATAAAGTTTATATGAAATGAATGAAAATACTGTTATTGATAATAAGGTAGTTATAATGCTAAAGTAATAGCCGTAACGAATGTGATACGGTTGGTTTTCTATCTTTGTTAATTCGTCGCTATTCTGATCTAATCTATGAGAAACATATTGTAAAGAATCGAGATTGATGTGAGATAACTTTATATGAGTAAGATGAGGGATGCTGTTATTGATTCTAGTTTTGGAACAGCAATCATCTTCTATAATATTAAAAGTAGGAGTTTGTATATGAATTTTAAGTTCAAATTCACTAGAAGGCGTGAATTGTAATAATTTATGAAATGCTTTACAATTTTTAGGCACTTTAAGAATACCGGATCCAACTATATCATAATCGTTAATAATATCATCACAATTCATTGTTAATTTAGAAATATTTGATTGTACATATACCCATCTATTATTACTAATTTTCTGCCATATATCTATATTACCAAGAATTAACTTATAGTCACAATTAGTGGGGAGTTCATGAATGTATTCCGTAAGGATAGACACTTCACACGTGGGGTTAGAAACACTGGACTCAATATTACTGAGTTTACACACATAAGATTTGCTCGTTATCACTTTACACTCACTTAGATTGTCAAACGCAAAGTAAGTTAACTTGTCCGTGGTTATTGCCAAGTATTTAGCGTTAGGTTTTATCATTGCAAAAGAGTGTGGGTTATTGATGTCATGAGGAGTTGGTAGAGCGTAGACATGAAATAGATTGTACTCTGTAAGTGTAACTAAAGGAATCTTAACAACAAAAATAAGCTTACTGTCGCTCATAAATGAGGAAATGTCGGCAATATCAAGAAGGACGTGTATATTATTTAATGCGATAGGTACTGGAAAGTTGACATTAATTTTATTTAAGCTAGATGTTAATTCTTGAAAAAGTTGAACTGGACTTAAAATCGAAGGATGAACTACATTCAATTTGCCAAAAAGAATAGCATCAAGTAAGTTTCTAAGATTGGAATTTAAAATCATAAGGGAACTTTCGAGAGCACTAAACGTCATAGCGAGATGAGAATTGGCTTGGAGTTTATTTGTATTCTCAGAAACTGATTCGAATATTTTGTTTAGCTTTTCCATATTTTCATTTAAAGTTAGTTCATTGTCATTGAGTCTGTGAATAGTTTGATTAAATGTGGAAATAGTAGAAGAGACGATATGTATATTAGATTTCATTAACGTGGCCAAGTGTCTTTGATCATCTTGGACTGCGTTAATCGCGTCAGTAAAAGCTTTTGCGTCGTCTTCGTCGAGAGTACCAAATACTTGTTTCAGTGTGGGACCTCCGAAACCTAACCAAGCTGTTCTTTTAAATCTAGACTTATTAGATGAAGTGAGATGAGACAGAGAATTGAAGTTATTAAAAACATTAATGTATAAACTTTCTAAAGGACTAAGGACATTTGTGCAATCAATACGCAATTGGCTAGAAGGATGATTATAACAAATAGATTTAGCAGTTTCAAGATTATGTTTAAGTGTTTCAAAACGAGGTTGCAAATAAGAAATATCAGAAAACGTTAAGATTTTGTAATAATCGTTAGAGTATTTCACGGTACCGATAGGATCAAAGAAGAGACCGGGGCTGTTGATGATAGGAGTCGTTGGATTTGACGATGATGTCATGATTCCTGGCGCGATGGCCCTGGAAGAGAATTTTCATGAGCTAGTTTAATTTCGTCAACGTGAAATCTAGTATGTTTGCGATTGATGAGAATAGTAACGTTGTTGTTGTTATGAACTTTTACGATTCTGTACGGGCCTTTCCAGATGGGAGACAGTGCTTTACGTAATCTATGATGATGTTTGATATATACCATATCCCCGACATTATAAGATACTACTCGCGAATGCTTATCATAATACTGTTTCGATCTTTCTTTACTTCTAAGAATATTTTCACGAGCTAAGTTTCGAGATATAGAAAATTTATGCTTAAGTGTTTTAATATAGTCAGGATAAGTAAAGTCAGGTGAAATGTCATAAATTGAACTTGGAATATGGGGCTTACAACCAAATAAAAGTTCGTGAGGAGTAAAGTTAGTAGATGAATGAACAGCGGAGTTATAAGATATTAGAGCGGTAGGAAGATATTTATGCCAGTCATCTTGATTTTCACTAACATATGATTTGAGATATTCTTTGAGAGTTGCATGACTCCGTTCAAGAGCACCATTAGTTTGCGGATGATACGGAGAAGAAAAGAGATGTTTAATCTTAAAAAGGGAAACAACATTTCTATAAACTTCAGCGATAAAATGGACACCTTGATCAGACAAAAGCGTCTTAGGAATACCGAAATGAGAGATAAACTGAATAAGACATTGAGATGTTTGTTCTGCCGTAGAATTCTTTATAGGATACGCCATAGAATACTTAGTTAAATCGTCTTGAAAAGTGACAATGTAGCGATAATTCTCAGGACCAGATTCTGGTAATGGACCAACGATGTCAGTCGCAATTCTCTGAAGAGGCTCATGGGAAGTAGAAGTTATTTCCATGGGAGCACGATTAGTAGCACGTAACGCTTTGTTTTGTTGACATTGAGGGCAATTTCTAACATAAGACTCGATTTCGGATCTCATATTTTTCCAGTAATATAGTTCTTTCAATTTACTATACATGCGTGCAAAACCAGAATGTCCGCCTACAGGTGAGTCATGATTGTCTTTTAGGATAGTTGGGACTTCAGTAGGGGTAGGATAGATCATTTTGTTATGATAAATATTAATCTTAATTCCAGTTTGATTAAAAACGTAAATAATCATCTCATAAATTAATGGAAATCTTAGTTTGTCAAAAGGATTTGAGAAATCAGATATAGAAATTTCTTTTACATTAGGATGATATATAACTAATTGTTTACGTAATTCTTTTAAGACTAAAAGTATATCTTTATAAGATGCAGATTCAAAATGATGGACCTTTGTAAAAAGATGAAAGTAAATCTTGTTATTAACTTTTGAAATTTTGATTTTATGCAGTTCCTTTTCTGATAGTATAAAGGACTGTTTGTCATCTAATAATTCTAAGATATTATTGCAATAAGGATTTGAGTCATCTAGATCGATTGATGTTGGATAAGCTATAACTGAACAAGTTGTCTTTAAAAGATTTTCATTATGTTCAACAACTTCGGTATCACACATTGTGGGACTAGAACGGTTTCTAATAAAGGATTCATAGGATAGGTTGGTGATAAGTCTTGTACCGTCAGTGTCGTTGATGTCGTTAATAGCGTTAATAGGAGGTCGAGATAAGGCATCGGAGTTAGAATTTACTCTACCAGGTTTGTAAATAATTTCATAATCATATTCTTCTAACTTTAATCTCCAGCGCACCAGTTTACTGCTGGGATCTTTGCAATTAAAAAGCCAGACTAATGGGCGATGGTCGGTGACAATTTTAAATTTCCGACCGTAAAGATAGGGTCTGAAGGTTTTAACACCAAAAAGAATTCCTAACAGTTCTTTCTCAGTTGTACTGTAATTACCTTCGGCTTTATTAAGTGTTCTAGAGGCATACGCGATTGGGAGATCTTTACCAATATCACCTTGAGATAAGATTGCGCCTAATGCATAATTAGAAGCATCTGTGGTGAGTATAAAATCTTTAGAAAAATCAGGATATTGGAGAATGGGAGCATTAGTCAACATGGATTTAAGGGATTCAAATGCTTGAGTTTGGGATTGAGACCAATTGAATTCAACATCTTTTCGAAGTAAAGAAGTAAGTGGCTTTGTGATTTTGGAAAAGTCTTTAATAAACTTTCGATAATAGCCTACTAGGCCGAGAAAGGATTTTATATCTTTAGGACTTTTAGGAATAGGATATGAGATAACAGCTTTTATTTTATCGGGATTAGGAGATACACCTTTATCAGTAATAGTATGACCGAGATAAGCGACTTCACGACGAAGAAATTCGCACTTATCTGGTTGCAACTTTAGATTATGTTCTCTAAGTGCTTCGAATATGAGTCGGAGTTTGTGGATATGGGAAGACAGATCGTGGCTATAAATTATGACGTCATCTAAATAAATAAAGCAGTGGAGACCTTGAAGACCAGAGAGGACTTGGTTCATTAACCTTTGGAATGTAGCGGGAGCATTTTTCAAACCAAATGGCATTCTTGTGTATTCAAAGTGACCATTGGGAACTGAAAAGGCTGTTTTTGCAGCGTCGCTATCACTCATACATATCTGGTGGAATCCAGATGCTAAATCCAGGGTACTGAAATATTTGCTATGTCCTAATTGGTCAAGGATATCAGTTATATTAGGAATAGGATAGGCGTCACCGATTGTAATGTCATTGAGTTTCCTGTAATCAATTACGATGCGCCATTTCTTTTGGCCAGAAGCATCTTGCTTCTTAGGAACTACCCAGATGGGTGAAGACCAGGGAGAATTAGAAGGCCTAATGATTTTTTGATTTAGCATTTTGTTAATTTGATTATTGACTTCCTCTTTGTGGCATTCAGGGTATCTATATGTTTTTACATGAATGGGTTGAGAGCTAGTAGTTTTGATCTCATGCTTAAGAGTATTTGTACAAGTTAAAGCATCACCTTCAAGATGGAACAGATCAGAAAACTCGGTACACAGATCAAAAAGAGCTCGAGTTTCCTCAGGATTAAGATGTGATGATCTTATTTGTTCGTGCACCCTATTTACTCTCTCTAAAGATGTTTCAGAAACCACATTCGTGTTTGAAATTTGGAATTGATCAATTAAATCACAGGGATTCAACTCAACTGAAATAGACTTAATTATAACGTCAGAGCTAGTAGTATTCAGGACAGACACATTAACGTGATTATTACTTTTAAGTGAAACTAGACAACCGGAGATGAAAATTCCATTCTGAATTTCGGTTTTTTCTACGAAACCAGTGGTTACTTTAGGATTTGTGACATTACACTCAATAATCATTTCGGATCGAGCCGGAACAGTGTATACAGGTTTGGTAAGGTGGAGAGGAATTGAATAATTATTTATCTTCAGGATATTGGTCTCATAATCGATCTTAGCATTTTTAGACTTAAGAAAATCATTGCCAATAATTCCATCAAAATTAATATCAATAGAATCAGGAATTAAATTAAAATCAGTGATAATAGAATGATCTGGGAATTTAAAATCAAATTTAATTTGACCAAGACTTTCAGTATACTCAGATTGTTTATCGATACCTTTGAATTTTATAACTTTAGGTATCAATTCTGGTTCATATTGCAAAGATGATTTTTTCAAAAGTGAAATAGCTGCACCAGAATCAACAAGAAGTACTAAAGGCTTGTCTGAGTATGAGGATTTAACATAAACATGAGGTAAGTGAATTTTACTATTATAATTAATTTCATAAATAGCTTCAAAAGATTCTGAATTGGTATTGTTCTGAGTTACTCTATTTGGAAGATTAATAGTAGAATTGCAAGTTGTCTTAACTGAATTATTAGACCGATAACCTTTCGATATAGGAGGATTAGGAAATGTAGAATAGGTAGATTTAGTACGGGACTTTTTCGTGTTAAATGATTTAGGAGTTACATTTGACTGAGGAGATTGAATTGATACACGTGATTGAGTCAACTTACGAGATTGAATAGATACACGCGATTGAGTCGATTTTCGAGATTTAGTAGATGTAGGAGATTGAGACGATTGAGTCGATATAGGAGATTGAGACGATTGATTCAATATAGTAGATTGAGGCGATTGAGCCGATATAGGAGATTGAGACGATTGAGTCGATATAGTAGATTGAGGCGATTGAGCCGATATAGTAGATTGAGACGATTGAGTCGATATAGTAGATTGAGACGATTGAGTCGATATAGTAGATTGAGACGATTGAGCCGATATAGTAGATTGAGACAATTGAGCTGATATAGGAGATTGAGACCATTGAGCCGATATAGTAGATTGAGTCGATTGAGACGATATAGTAGATTGAGACGATGTAGGAGATTGAGCCGATATGGGAGATTGAGCCGTAAAATAAGATTTAGTATAAGATAAGTCATAAGTCACGTCGGTTTGAGTCGATGATTCCGTACGACGCGGAAACGGAATCCTTCTTAGTTTAAAAACGAGTCATTGTTACTATCTTCACAAATCTCATGAACTTTATGTTCAGAGTGATTTTGTCGCCGAGAATTATTATATTGGCGCTTACGACATTCCGTAATATTATGGCCTGCATGCTTACAATATCTACAAATTTGAGAATTAGAAAATGGTGCAGTAGTATTTGAGCTAGTTGATGGCTTTGCATCATGCGAAACAGTGTGAATATTACGTTTGAATTGACGATTGAGGAAACAGGACCTTTCTGTGTGACCTAATTTCCCACAGGAACTACATTTGGGCCTCTGTTCAATAGTCTTTGATGACTGAACGTAGTTGTACAATTTTTCTTCTTGCACCGCGAGATTAATAGCATCACATAATGTCGTAGGGTTACGACATCGAACAATTGTGGATATATAGGACGGCAACCCTAACAAAAAGGTATGTAAAGCAAGGTCTTCCGTGCTAGCTATGCGCCCTTTTAATTCGTCCGGATTTTTTGTTGAATGCGCGATATCGGTTTGAAGACGAGTAAGGAATGTCTCCAGTCTTAAGCTATATTGCGAAACAGTTTCAGTTTGTTTTTGTTTACAATTCTGAAGGTCTAACAAAAGGTGATCTCTGTGTTTAGTCTCACCGAAAGTGGCCTTTAAAAATAATTTTAAGTCCTGCCAACTATCAAAAATTTTCAGTGAACACGCTAATTCAGCTTTTCCCTCTAACTGTGATATAATAAAACGATATAGTATGTCTTTCTGCCTACTGGATGCAAGGTTTATTGCGCTCTCGCAATTCTTAATAAACGACGATAATTTTTGTCTATCGCCGTCGAAAGGTTTTATAAATTTAAGTAAGACATTAAGAGGAATATTTTCGGTTTCAGACATAACGGAACACTCAGACTTAGTCTCGTTTTTGGACATCTTTTACAATGATAAAATATATTATAACGTAATAAAATAAATGGCAATAAAAAGTAACGAAACACTCACAGGAATGCGGCGATGACGACACGCAGCGACATATGACACCCTATTGTCGGTGGCGCGATGTATTCGTGTTACCGGGTTTCGTAATACACCGGTATAGCTTTTGTGACTCGATGGCGAGCTATGAGGCTTGGGCTGGCTAGCTGGCTGGCTAGCTGGCTAGCTGGCTGGTTGGCTGGCTGGCTCGGTGGCTGGCTGGCTGACTCGGTGCCTGATAGTGAATCAGACACAGTGGAGTCCTGGCAGCGACGGCAGCAGCTGGTAGCGGCGGAGGTACAGGTGCCGGGCAGTGAACCCTCGGCACAGGGAGAATCCTTCTTCAATTTGCAGCGGGCGGTACTAGTACCCTCGTGAAGGGCGTCGTAGTGGGCCCACCGTGTGAATCAGGTCGACCTTGTCAGGGTATGGGCGACCAAGGGATGAAAAATCCCCTTTACTTCTGACACCAATGTTAGTTTGTGGTGTATTTGTGTTTAAAAAAAAAAAACACAAATATAGTAAAAAAAATATTTATTTTTCACAACACAACACAACTTTTATTCGCAATTATTATACACAATAATTTACTATTTAATTCACACAGTATAGAATTTAATGTATTCTATAGGATAGGGATTCGTCCCCTGCACCCCGCGCGGTTACTGGTACTGGTGCTCCTCTCAGGCTAAGCCGGTGAAACCGTAGCTTAGGTGGTTATGCGACCATTAAGAGAGAAGCCCCAAAACTAAGAAATCAACGTGTTATATACGTACAATATTGCTGATACCGCGATATAGGCCGGTGGGGTTTATAGCCCAAGTCAGCAATATTCGACAATGTAACACAATGTAATAACAATGTAACAATTCGTCATCACACTCGTCGTATTTCACTACAAAAAGGGGATACCTCGATTCTTTTCGCTGTTTATTTTCGCATTCCAAATGACACTCACTGAAATATGTTAGAAAATCGCTGCCACACACCGGAATATAATCATCTTCTGGACAAGAACAATGTTTGCGGCATGGCCCATCATACGCGACTGTGATTTGTTTGTTTCCGTTTTGTGTATTTTCACATTCGAGTCCACATTCGTTGCTGTAGGTTACATTATTTGATCCACATACTGGTTGATATTCTCGTGTGCATGTACAAGAATTTTGTGGTTTCTTTGTGTAACATTGTGATGTTTGGACTATAATAATTATAGTGAATATACCTGAAAAACAATAAATATTAATTACTGATTGTAAATAAAATATGACTCATAATACTGAGATAAAATTAAAAATCAAGTTCTTTAGCTAGTTTATTATTTTAGTAACCATTAAAACACACCACGATAACATAATAGTTAAGTTATGTCCCATAAAAATGATCGAAACACTTCAAAATATTAAGAGCAAACAAAAGAGCCGTTTTTCCATACAAACGTAGTCCCTTGTTTTCTCCCTGAATTGTGCCACTAGAGCAATATATTTTTTACTATTAATCTATGGTAACTTTAGCCATGTTCCTACGTTTTCCTTTTTGTCACATCTTAATTATTAAAAAAGATATGAATCTTTCAAAACGTAAGAAAGAGGACAGATTTTCCGTTATGTTCCGTCTTCCATAAAACTAATTTTTAAACATCACTACATAGTATAAAACAAAGTCGCTTTCTCTGTCCCTATTTCCCTATGTCCCTTTGTATGCTTAAATCTTTAAAACTACGCAACGGATTTTGATGCGGTTTTTTTTAATAGATAGAGAGATTCAAGAGGAAGGTTTTAATATATCATTTATTAGGTTTTAGAGAAAGCGGGCGAAGCCGCGGGTGATAAGCTAGTTATAATATAAAAAAAGCAAAACGTAGAAACATAGCCTACACTTTTCTGTACTAAATTATGAAAAAAGTAATTAAATCGGTCCAGTATTGGAGGAGGAAACAGGGGACTACGGATCGAAGAATTTGCGTAATTATTATAGGTATTTTCGGCCCGAGCTGCAGTTGTCCCTGTCGCGCTCTACGGGGGAGGCTTGAGGCATAGCGCGACAGCAATAGATAATAGGAAAACCTAATTTTGAATTCTCTCATTCGTTTTGTTGGCTCTTAAGAAGTTATTCAATAATGATTCTTAATCAATGATTATGTAAAAAAAAAATAAAAAAATAAAATGTGTTTAAGAAGGAAACAATTTTCGACCGGAAGGAAGTTAGCTCGAAAAACTTTTTTTTTTTAATTAATATAATTATTAAATAATTAATATTATATATTATAATATTTAAATAATTAATATATAATTAATATTTCAAAAAATTGGTCGTCTGTAAAGTCGGTTTACTGACGATAGTTGAACGTGACAACGTCCGATTGTGCTTCTTTGTCGCTCGTTCCGCGCTCTCGCTTGCACTTCAATTATTACATGGAACGCCTCAGAGCGAGGTAACGCCGCATGAGTCATGTTTTTTCGTGCGTGCAGCCGGCTCCAACGAATTATAAGACGTTGTCACGTCAAAAATTGCTCCTTAAATGCTCCATGATGGAGCATGAAGGATGCTCCAAGAACATAAGAGTATACAAAAATTATTATCATTCGAACCTGCAATCCTAACTTGAAGTCTCAATAAAACAAAAATTATTCACAGAATCATAATTATTTGTTATTATTCTTATCATCAGAACCATATAATTGCATGATAATTAATAACCTTTCTTATAATACCATCCTACTAATATTATAAATGCTAAAGTTTGTGAGGATGTGTGTGTGTTTGTTACTCTTTCACGCAAATACTACTGAACCGATTACAATGAAATTTAGCACACATATAGAGGGTAACTTGGATTAACACATAAGATAGGTTTTATCCCGGCAATCCCACGGGAACGGGAACTATGCGGGTTTTCCTTTGAAAACGCGGGCGAAGCCGCGGGCGGAAATCTAGTAAATAATATAAATAAGAAAACATAAACATTAAGGTCTATAGATATCGCTGCAGTGCTGATAGATGTAAATATTAGTTAGGGAGCCAGGTGCAAATTGGGTTCATTATTTCCTCTCAAGAGATAATTCGTCAGAAGCATCAGAGTATAGTATTATAAAGCCTCGTGAACGTCAGCTGGCGCTCGGCTGGGGGGGTGAGCGGTTGTAGCCTCCCACGCACGTAGGAAAAAAAAATACATTCATTCATTTCCTCTCAGCTAAAAATTTGTCAAATTGTAGCTAACCCAATATCTCAACGAAAAAAAATAATCAGCTGGTTACAACGTGGTGTATTATACGTCAGCTGGTGTCTCGAACATGAAAAAAGAACAATTATTTTCCGTGATTTCCTCTCAAACAAAAATTTACCTGATGATAGCTTATATGTAACTGTGGATAAATATATAAGTCAGCTGGCTGTATCTTGGTGGAAAAACCGTCAGCTGATACTTTGAAAGTTATTACATAGGAGTTAGACAGAAGCATCTATTGCCAATTTATATGCATCAGCTGACTAGGTTTTCCTCAACTTATTGCTAGCTGATTTTTTAACCGACTTCAAAAAAAAGGAGGAGGTTATCATTTCGGCCGGTATGTTTTTTTTATGTATGTTCACCGATTACTCCGAGGTTTCTGAAACGATTGACGTGATTCTTTTTTTTTTGTTTGATGCGGAATGGTGTCGAATTGGTCCCATAAAAATTCGGATTCGGATTTATTCGGATAGGCCCAGTAGTTTTTATTTTATGAGCATTTTTGTCTAATCTCGATGACTTAATTGAAATGAAGCAAGTAAAGTTGATTCACTTCCTGGTAACCGATTGAGCAGAAATTTTGTATACGTATGTAAATTGGATAGCGATGAAACATTATCATGATATAGAGCTGATTTGATGATGGAATCGGAAGGTGGCCATAGGAACTCGGTAATATATTGACTCAACTTTAGGTATCGAGTTTGGGCTCGTTGGATTCGTGTTGAAAAATACACTAAAAAGTATTAAATAAAAATAACTACGTTAATCATTGATCTTTTTTAGACGATTAAATCCGTACATATGGCAAACAAACTCTTCATTTAACATTTATTAACATTTACGAGAAATTATTTCAATCTGACTTTATGTTGACGTCCTGCAAAACTTACATCGTTGGTATATAACGACTCTGATAATGAATCGGAAAGAGAGGAAAGTGACTCAAGCCAGAGCGAAAACGAATAAATCATATTGTTCTCATTATCATTTTTTATCAAGTTTATATAATAAATATTATTTATCGAGTAACTAGTTCATTTATTGCTAATTGATTATTTAATTATTTAAATATATAAAATTATTTGCTTACATACTTATTCGTTTCAAAAATATTGATACTGAATGTTTATTTCAACTTAACTCTTATATTGAAGCGCAATGTCGAATAATTAAAGATACGTCATTTCCTCTCAGATGAAAATTTGTGAGCTGATTGTTAATATACTGATGCGATAAATAAAAAAAATCAGCTAGCAATAAGTTGAGGAAAACCTAGTCAGCTGATGCATATAAATTGGCAATAGATGCTTCTGTCTAACTCCTATGTAATAACTTTCAAAGTATCAGCTGACGGTTTTTCCACCAAGATACAGCCAGCTGACTTATATATTTATCCACAGTTACATATAAGCTATCATCAGGTAAATTTTTGTTTGAGAGGAAATCACGGAAAATAATTGTTCTTTTTTCATGTTCGAGACACCAGCTGACGTACAATACACCACGTTGTAACCAGCTGATTATTTTTTTTCGTTGAGATATTGGGTTAGCTACAATTTGACAAATTTTTAGCTGAGAGGAAATGACTTAATATATTTTTTTTTCCTACGTGCGTGGGAGGCTACAGCCGCTCATCCCCCCAACCGAGCTCCAGCTGACGTTCACGAGGCTTCATAATACTATACTTTGATGCATTTTACAAATTACCGCTTGAGAGGAACTTGGTCATAAAATCTGCTGCTGGCTCCCTAACCATATGGCCCTTATTCGTCGCAACGACAAATGATGACGTCACAGCGCCGTACAGTTTACTATGCAAACATAGTTTTTCAATTAATTATTGTAAAAATTATCAAATTTAAATAATTTTTTTTTTGTAATTAATAAAGCAAATTGGGAGCAATTTTTTTGGATTTTTTTTTATAAAAAGTGAATATTTTTCATTCTATAGTGAAATCAAGTTTTCAGTATTTGGATTTTTTTTAAATTAATTATAAATAAACTAATAATTATAGAAGTGGAGCAATTACTGATTCTGATGGAGCATTTAAGGAGCAATTTTTTGAGATATTAATAAATAGAAAAAAAAAAACTTTCCGCGCTAACTTCCTTCCGGTCAATTTTCGATACAAAATAGTAATTTTATATAACCTTGAAACGTCTGCGCTATTGAGATAAACGTATATAAATAGTTAGATACTACTAAAAGCTAATACTAATTATACTATATAAATTATAGGTAATTTTTATTAACAAAAAATATGTAAAACTTACAAAGATGGTTCTTCATTTTATGGCAGTACTACTCGCCATGAAAATGAATATGCGCTTGCTAAATAAAATTAATAAAGTCGTATATATATATATGTGGCCTGACAATTGTTTATTCAATGGTATTCTAATCATAATATGGCAAATGCGAAGCGTAATAACATAATATGTATATTGTATATATATAGAGTCTTGTAACGTGTGCACGTTTGTTCGCAAAATTTGGACTTATCAAACCAATAAATTGCATCCTTTTGTACTAAAGGATGTCATTTAATAGTAGTCTAGAATATGTCTCATTATAGAAATGCTTATAATGGCCTCAGATAATGATAATTATATTTAGACTGGGGTAGAAGCCTTTGAAAATAATGAAAAGATAAAAAAAATCGCAGTCGGATGAAACCCATTAGAAAAGGAGGGGAATATGATAAAAATGTAAGGAAAAATAAATTACGGTCAATCCGAGTTCGGGAAGCGGGAGGGGGGAGCTTTAAAGAGAAAAAAATGGTTTCTCTCGATTTCCGACAAAACTACAAGTCCTATAGAAAAAAGTTCAATGGCAAAGTTGTAGGTAATTAAAAGTTCTACAATTTTTGTATTCACAATTTTTTCACATAACCTAAAAATTTAGGTGAAAAATTCAAAAAACCAAGTTTTTGGTCTTTTATTTCTATCTACTTCAAAATTTATTTTTTTTCTACGAAATTTGGTGGAAACTTACTTTATTATGTCCCAAATACACTGTAATTTATTTGAATGAAAATATTTATTTTTTCGCCTTATTTTGAATTAATACCAAAAAAACAACCTAATTTTCAATCGAAAAGTCACCCGTCAAAATATCAGCTTTTTTCAAAAACTTGGGGTGCCTTTTATTCATTGAAATCTCTACTTTCATATGGTGTAAAAAAAAATAAACACCACCATAGTAAATGTTCTCAGGAAATGCATACAAACAGTCATAAAATTAGCTTTTACTAAATCAGGCACACTTCTTGAACTCTATATCTTCTCTTGTATCGGCTTTTCGGTAATATTTCAAAAGAAAAATAATTATCTGTTCTAAGTTTAATATTTTACAGCATATTCAAAAGCAAAATGATGTCGATAAAAACATTTCAGGTAGTTCGAGAAGTGTGCCTGATTTAGTAAAAGCTAATTTTCAGACTGTTTGTATGCATTTCTTGAGAACATTTACTATGGTGGTGTTTATTTTTTTTACACCATATGAAAGTAGAGATTTCAATGAATAAAAGGCACCCCAAGTTTTTGAAAAAAGCTGATATTTTGACGGGTGACTTTTCGATTGAAAATTAGGTTGTTTTTTTGGTATTAATTCAAAATAAGGCGAAAAAATAAATATTTTCAATCAAATAAATTACAGTGTATTTGGGACATAATAAAGTAAGTTTCCACCAAATTTCGTAGAAAAAAAATAAATTTTGAAGTAGATAGAAATAAAAGACCAAAAACTTGGTTTTTTGAATTTTTCACCTAAATTTTTAGGTTATGTGAAAAAATTGTGAATACAAAAATTGTAGAACTTTTAATTACCTACAACTTTGCCATTGAACTTTTTTCTATAGGACTTGTAGTTTTGTCGGAAATCGAGAGAAACCATTTTTTTCTCTTTAAAGCTCCCCCCTCCCGCTTCCCGAACTCGGATTGACCGTAATTTATTTTTCCTTACATTTTTATCATATTCCCCTCCTTTTCTAATGGGTTTCATCCGACTGCGATTTTTTTTTGTTTCAAAAATTATCTACTCTAGTCTAATTCCTTAAATGATATATTTAAAACGTCGTGAAATTCCTTAATGTTTGCTATGTTATGGATCGCTTATGTTATTTCACTGGTGGTTAAATAAATACATAGATAAAGAAGAGGCTGGAGGAAAGATAAGAAGTTGAACGGTAACATGAATTGAAATAGCAGACTAAATAAAATATCACTATTAAAACGTTTTTGTTCGACCTATCCTTTTTATATTTAAACAGAATAAAGATGATAAATTTCATTTGCTTTTAATACCTACAATCGAATTATAGCAACTGTTTAAATTTCATTTATAATTTTTAAGTATAAGAGTTAATATGGATTCGACAATTATTATGAAGGACACTTGAATAAGTTTGTGAATCTAACATTTGTTATATGTAACCTATTATATTTATACATTGAGTTCATATTTCTTCACTTTCTATCTATCTTAGGTTTTTGAAGTGAAAACTTTTTTAGCGGCGTTGAGCACTTTTTCTGTAATGGGTATAAAATCTTAAACTCGCGTCAGGACACGTGACCTGATCGAAAAAGCGTAAGACCACAGTATTACAATATTATGGTAAGACGGATGGAGAGAACTCAACGTTAATAATCAAGTTTTCACTTCTGCCGGCACTCCCGGAGTGCAACCTGTCTTTTTTTTTTAACAATTGATGATAAGTCAGAAAATATTTGGGCTCATATAACAATGCATGTAGAACAAACGAACACAGAGCTAGAGCTAGATCAAGAGCATTCTTTCGCGATCTCTTAGTGTAAACGAAAACTCGAATTCAATGTTGTTCAGTATTAGAACATACAAAAACAAGCACAACAACAACAAGTAAAAGTATTTGAATGTAACGTTTATACCAACACATATTTTGGTCAGTTAAATTGATATTATTATGCACCACGAGACAACACAAACTGATGATTTCGTCACATAGACGAATGTATTAGTTAGGATAAATTTTGGTATCACTAAACTGAATAAAGAGTGGCTTTTTAGAATGGACCGGCGTTAACTTGTTTATCATTTATATTGTATTATCAGTTATCGTGAAATGGACATAAAAAATATTAAATTAACCTATACATAAATGAACTGAATATAAACAAAGCAAAAATAAAACTACACATAGGTAAATGTTTTAATATTTATTTGAGCAACTTAACTTACGTAAACATTAAATCAGCTTAAAAAAAATATTTGTAATTTTAATATTATACTTAATCAAAATTTGGCAAATAGTTACTTAGAACTCGCTGCAGTAAAATCATGACTCAGATTTCCAGCAGTCCTAATTTTCTAAGCTACAAATTGGTATACACAAATGTACTTACCAAGCTTTTTACAAAATAAATAAATGGTAAGCACATTTTGAAATACTTATCATATCAGACTACAGTATCTACATTTTAATTACGTAATATCACCTTAAAATTTTTGATTTAATGTTCATGGCATGCTCCTAAATACTTTATGGCTACTCTTTTATTTCCTGGAGTTTTATTCTCGCATTCCAATACGCAAGTGTTTGTGTAAGTTTTACCATCACTTCCACACACGGGGATGTATACATCAGGGCAGTAGCAGAAACCACACTTGCCTGGATACACCACGTATATGAGCTTTTCACCTAGCGTTTTTAACTTATTATTTTTACAATTGAGTTCGCATTCGTTTTCGTAAGTCCTACCGTCGCTTCCACAAACTGGATTATAAACCTCGAAACAGTAGCAGTCTCGACAGAATCCGACATACTGGACTGTAATTGGAAGATTCTCTCCTGATTTATAGTTACCCTGCTGATTGTTATTGTTTTCGTAATTTTCCCCTTGTTCGTATTTTCTACGCTCTTCACTTCTATAATTACTGTCGGCATTATTTTCTGAATATTTATAACTTTCATCGTTCAAATTTCGTTTGTATCTATTCTGTGGATAGCCTCCGTATGCATAATTGTCATAAGGATTGAAATAATTTGGACTGATCGTGTTGTAATCATATCCATAGTTATAATCATAATAATTTCCATAGTTATTTGGTATGTTATATCCATTATAATTTTTAATTTCATTATTATTATATTCATATCCGGGATACGTTTGTACGCGTTCATAGGGACGTATAACATTTTTATTTACACAGTCTAGGATGCAATGGTTCTTATATGATTTCTGATTGCTGCCACATATGGGCTGTACTACGTAGGGACAATCACATGTATACTGGCAAGCTCCTTTTTTGTACATTGTAATAGGAGAAAGGCCAACTTCTTCCAACTTTTCATTTTCGCAGTTTAATTCGCAAACGTTTCCGTAAGTTTGTCCATCACTCCCACACACTTCTCCTTTTTCAGATGTACAGTTACACGCCTTATTGCATATTCCAGGATATGCAATTTTGATATACGAATCTTTGTTTTCCATTTTTTTATTTTTGCATGATAGCTCACACTTATTAGGGTAAGTGTTACCGTCAGTGCCACATATTGGCTCGTAAATGTTAACGCAAATACAACTTTCTGGACATCTTCCTTGATTAACAATTGTTACAGGTCTTCGACCATATTGTTCCAATTCGAAATTCTTGCAGTTTAATTCACATTCGTTTCCATAGGTCACGCCATCAATGCCACAAACTGGTTGATATATTTTCGCGCAATCACATGGTCTTTGATCTTTACATTTTCCTTCATAATCTACGAAGATTGGAAGCTTGTCGAATTTGGTATTGTTATAGCTATCACATCGCAGGAAACACTCATTTGTATATGTTTTCTGATTTGTGCCACACACCGGTTCGTAAATCATTGGACACACACACGATTCATTTTTCTGTTTAGCTGGATCAGCATCAATCGAGTTACATTTTCCTTCATATGACATAGAAATAGGAGATTTTCCATTTTTAATATTTATATTACTCGCACATTTTAACAGACACTCGTTACTGTATGTTACCATATCTGAACCACAGAGTGGTTGGTAAATGAATGGACATATGCAGGAATCTTGGTTTTCTTCTTTTTCTTTACACTGCCCTTCATAAGCTGTAGTAATAGGAGGCTGTTCATTTTTAATATTCACATCATTTGCACATTTTAGCAGGCATTCATTGTTGTATGTGACCTTGTCCGAACCGCACACAGGTTGGTTGATGAAAGAGCAAATACAGGAATCTTGATCGTTATCTTTATTTTGTTCTTTACACGGCCCATCGTAATCTATTGTAATGGGAGGTTTTCCATTTTTAATATTTTTATTACTAACACATTTGAGGAGACATTTATTGTTATACGTCGTCTTATCAGAGCCACACACTCTTTGATAAATGAAAGGACATACGCATGAATCCTCTTCTTTTTCCTTACACTGTCCTTGATAGGCTAAGGTTATATCAGATTTACCATTCTTAACGTTTTCATTGCTTGTACATTTCAGCAGACACTCATTATTGTAGGTAGTATTATCCGAACCACAAACTGGTAAATAAATTTTTGTACAAACGCACGGATCCTCTTCTTTCTTACATTCTCCTTCATACTCCATAGTTATTGGAGCCTCTTCATTTTTCTTCTTATCACTAGCACATTTAAGAAAACATTCGTTGCTGTATGTAGTCTTGTCAGATCCACACACTGGTTTGGAGTCTTCGGAACAAGCGCACGAATCTTCTTCCTTACATTCTCCAGGGTAAGCACCGATGATGGGGTTTCCTTCTTTGCTTTCATCATTAGCACACTTTAGAAGGCACTCGTTACCATAGGTTTGATTATCCGAGCCACATATTGGTTGATAAATCTTGTTACATATGCAAGATTGTCGAGGAAACCTGGTGCTCAGTGAATGTGGTACTTGGATTGAAATTATTATGCAAATACCTGGAAAAGAGTATTTATTGTAAATGATAATTATTCATAATTTTATTTATTTGTCCACGAATTATGTATTACGAAAATGCAGTGCAAAGATAAATAAACGAAGCAAGGGAAGTGTTTACAGAAAAATGAGGCTAAAAAAATAACCAATTGTACGAAATATTTTGAATTGTCTTGAAGCAATCTTGTTTTTACGCAATATCGTCTAGTATATTTATTTTTGCCTCTAACTAAGTAAATATGATCACTAAGCCTATAATAACTTACACCAAATTATGTTCGTCACATAGCAGTGCGCCATCTTGACGGAATTAATATCTACTAAGCAAATGTTTTGCTTCAGACCAATGTTTCAGCGGAAACGTAATAATGATTATCGAGGATGAATATCATGTAGGAATCGATTTACAATATTGAATTATAGCCTCTTTATCTACAGGCTGATAAAAAATATAAGTGTTACAAATTAATTATTTGTGTACTTCTGAATAATAATATGTGAACGTAATATGGGTAGACGCTTTTCGACCAAAAAAAAATCGATACATATAATAAATCTGTAGAAGGGTCAATTCTGTACATTGAAAAAATTTGAAAAAATAAATAGCAGTGTTACTGGATCGATACCAAACCCAAATATGTGATTTAAAAAATTTTTGTCTGTCTGTCTGTCTGTCTGTATGTGAAGACATCACGTGAAAACTAACGGTTCGATTTCGATGAAACTTGGTATAATTATACCTTATTATCCTGGGCGTAAAATAGGATACTTTTTATCCTGGAAAAATATTTAGAAAAAAAATTAATCGTAATTTTTCAGTTTTATCCATAGACGTTGTTCTGTAGAACCGCGAACACACGTTGCGTATTATTATAGGCCTAGCCGTATTTGGGTCCAATCAAGAAGCTTATATCTAAGGGTCCAATAGATATTTATAAGATGTCATTGTCAGAGTTACTCAAAATGGAGAAATCAACCATCCACGTGAAGACCGACATCCGCGCGGACGGAGTCGCGGGCGGAAGCTAGTATTCAATAATATTAATCTCTAAGGCGCGGGACATATACAAGCGGCGCGGCGCGCATCGGGCGCGCTGTTGGCGTCCGAAAATGATATTTATATAGAGTGGTTAAATGCATTTTCTTCATGCATAATTTAGTAAAATTATGTTTTTTGTGCTAAAAGAGATTAACATTAATTTGAAAGTAACGATTTTGTTTTGATAATTCCTTGTAAGTAAATAGCGAGGATAACCCCACGATTGCAAATATATCTTTGTTGGAAATGTTGGAATTTACTTGGAAAATTTTATAGTACTTTTAAAGTAATTTTAAAGTAGTACTGGTGTAATGATGGAAGAAAAGAAGGTTAAAATAACACAAAATTTATATTGTACTAGCGGTCCGCCCCGGCTTCGCCCGTGGTACATATTTCGCAATAAAAGGTAGCCTATGTTCTTTCTCAGGGTCTAAAGATTATCTGTGCCAAATTTCATCAAAATCGGTCCAGTACCTAGTTTATGCGTGAAAACCATACATACATACATACATACATACATACATACATACATACATACATACAAACCTTTCCTCTTTATAATATTAGTATAGATAAAATATGGTTTTCAAACACAGGTTTACATTTAAACCATATAAATCTTATCATTAAAATCTCAGTTCAAAAGTATTTACAGTACTGATCATTCCACAATATTATAACAATTACAAATAAATAAAAAACACAATCAAAATCAGGATTATCTTTATTTCTGACATTGTAAATACATGGGAACTTTCATTATGCTCTTCTTCATTTTCACTTTCCCTACTGCCATCACCTGTGTAAATCATTTCATCGATTAATTCAATTCACCTTTAAAAACAAAACGAAGAAGGGTATGTAATAGCAGCTCTATATAATTCCACACAGAGAGAACACATTTTTGACTGACAGGCTACCGTCTCCTACCACCCGATTTGTTTTTGATTGTGTATGACCGTGAATTGACCTCTATTTGGATGCGATGGGGGAAGCGCGCCTGCGGTACGCCTGCGGTACGCCCGCGGCGCAACCGTGGCGTGCCGCCTCGTCGCCTTTCCAAAATTCTTTCATACAAAATGTATAAGAAGGACGTGGTGCAAAACAGATTCAAGAGGTGCGCTTATGGCACGCCCGCGCCCGCGCCGCTTGTGTTTGACCCGCGCCTAAATAGATGCATGATGTTGAAATTAATAAAACATTGTAATGGTAATGATAATAATAGTAAGATCTTAATCCATACTATAATATTATAAATGCGAAAGTAACTCTGTCTGTCTGTCTGTTACTCAATCACGCCTTAACTACTGAACCAATTTGCATGTTTGGTATGGAGATATTTTGATACCCGAAAAAGGACATAGGCTACCTTTTATTGCGAAATATGTACCACGGGCGAAGCCGGGGCGGACCTCTAGTTTTATATAAATTAGAAAAGTTAAGAAAATTAATTATCAATTTGGAGAACAAATTTTTTAACCTATGTATATTGTATACTTTTAAGTAAATAAACAGGAAGAAGCGAGGTCCAATAATCTTGACCCTAAAATTTAAAATCAATTTGTATATTCAAACTTACAGACACGAACTCTCTTTTTACACAATCCAATGAACGCACCCTGTATCGCATGAAAATATAATTTAAGTAATAATCTGAACAACTGATGAAACTCGCTACAGGCGTAAGTACATACGGATAAACAGTAATCATTGTTTCCTTGCGTGAGCTATGCAATTAGCTAATGCGCCTGACTCTCTCCAGTTACCTTGTGATGATGTGTCCATTTGTGATATGGGTCAGATCTGTTTCTCTGATTGATTTTTGAAGTGAAACTTCTTTAGGCGCGTTGAGAGTACCATTTCAAGGTCGAGTCATGGCAATACCGTTTCGTTGTGGAATATGGCGATATCTTTAAATCTTGCCAACGAAATTTCACTTCTGACACGTGTGCTCGGCACACACGCTCTTTTTTATAGTACGATAGGGAAGCGCTTAACAACGATATCGCCTTATGGTAAACTAAGATATGTCATGTGACCTAAGAAAGAGCGTGCTTCCTGACAAGGTACTTGTTCAATTTCCTCTTGAAGACCTCCATATTGTACTCGTCGGGGAACACAGATTCAGGAAGCATGTTCCAGTCCCTTGCGTTTTGAATGAAGAATGTCGTGCCGTATCGCTTGGAAGGAGAGACTTTTTCTTTTCTATTCATATTTTATTTAAATTGAAAACAAAAATAAGCAAGGAAGAAAGTAGAATGAAAAATTATTAAAAAAAATACATATTTGTATACGCCGCACAATAATAATTAATATTGATTTATTCAAGAGCAAATGTTGATTACTCATAGGTATTGTTTATTGCAGGTTTTGTTTGAAAAATATTCATGTGTATGCAAGTTGTTTTTAACAGTTGAACAAATTATACATGTATGCCTTTTAATGAAAAATATTTTCGTCAAGGAATCAGACTCAATAAAAAGAGTTTTAAAATTATGAAAGGTTTTAATTAAATATAAATAAAACTGTAATATCTTTTCAAAGTTTCAAAATGAAATAAAAAATATATCTGTATACCTTTTTAGTCAAGGAAAGTCTTTTCTTGATCTGACTCTCCCTGGGGAATAGCTAAAGTAAGAAACTGTTTGCTGCTACCATTTTTATCTATTTATTTTTAACTTTACACAAAATACTGTAAATATAAACAAAGTTCTGTATGTCTGTCAATAATAAAACCCGTCTCATTAACATTCGAAGCACGGGAAAGGTCAGATATTCTATAAATATACGAGAGAAGTGACGAAGGGTATATTGGGGCGAGTAGAAATGAATGATTAGAAGTTGATTTATTTCGATTTATTACATCAAGGCATATTGGTAGTTTTTATGTCGTCACAATCGCCATAAATCTTTTGACACTGTATATTAATATATAAATACAGGAATGTATAATATTATAATAAAATAAATACAGGAAGTTTCTATTTCATGGAACCTAATCAGAATATTCGGATGTGATTCGTATAGATTTTTTTTAAGCAACAATTTAAAAGATTTTCAAAAATAATTGTTTAAGAAAGAAGCTGGATACTTAGAATAAATACCATCTTAATCTCTTGGGTAACCTTTCGCCATGGGATTTCTTTCAATAATCAAAATATCAAGAGCCTGCCAATGTACACGCTCTTAAAAATGTGATGATCAAAAATAAATTAAATAAACAATAAACAGCTTTTTTGAAATCGTTAATAGTTTTAAATATTTAACTCACGTGATTTGCTAAACTACGATACATTTTTGGTAATCATCATTATATTATTGTACGTATATTTGAACTATTATCATAATGCTTGAACATTATATAATTATTGAAATTATTATTGATTGATGTGTGTATAATTATAGTTTTTAAGTATGCATTTATGAATTATTGTTGTACATCCGCGTCGATACACTCGATTTAGCGTATTTTCGACAAATTTTAAATGTTAATAAGATGCAAATTAGCTATATATCAAAACGGATTCAGGATAGAAATTACTGCACATTTTTATCACTTTGTAATATTAGGTTTTAGGTACTATTGTTACTTAAAATGTGATAATACCCAAGCTTCTTTATTATTATTTTTTTGTTTACTGACAATTTTAGATTATAATAATACTTCAGAATTTTATTTTTTAAATAGCTGAATTTATAAAAGTAAAGCTGGGGAAATAAAATCACGACGCCTGCGTTGGCTCGGGCATGTAGAGCGAATGGGTGAGGAGCGAGGTCTGAAGAGAGCATACTTGGGTCGTCCGTCGGGCCGACGGCCAGTTGGTCGACCCAAGTATCGCTGGCGCGATCAAGTGGAGAGGGACCTGAGTAAGCTCCAAGCCAATGACAATTGGCAAGAGACCGCTCAGGACCGGGGAAGGTGGAGAGTTCTCGTCTCGGAGGCCAAGACCCACTTCGGGGTTTCAGCGCCACAGGAGTGAGTGTGTGTGTGTGTGAGTGATAAAAGTAAAGGATATTTTAATAACTAACTTACCGCTCGAGGCTTCGCCCGCTTTGTCTAAAACCTAATCTATGCTAATATTATAAAGAGGAAAGGTTTGTAATTATGTATGTATGTATGGTTTTCACGCATAAACTACTGGACCGATTTCAAAAATTCTTTCACCATTAGAAAGCTGCATCTTCACTTAGCAACATAGGCTATAAAACATGTAGGTACCACGGGCGAAGCCGGGGCGGGACGCTAGTAAATTATATACTAAAACCTTCCTCTTGAATCACTCTATTTATTAAAAAAGACCACATCAAAATCTGTTGCGTAGTTTTAAAGATTTAAGCATACAAATGGACATAGGGACATAGGGACAGAGAAAGCGACTTTGTTTTATACTATGTAGTGATATTATGTAAGCAAATTCTATTTATTTATTTTATTTTAAAATTGAGATATTTCAGGTGGACATTTTTTACTCCTTATTACAATGTCACAAAGAATAATAGGGTATAATATAGTAAAAATAAGCAAAATATTTTATTATTTTAAATAACCGTAGCCACATACAAATGAAATGTGTTCATTAAATAAAAGTTAAGTGCTGTTAAGATTCCAAATTGAATTACTTGGCTGCATGTGTGAAAACATTCCAACTAGTGGAATGGTGTAGCCTAATGGACGACTTATTTTTAGCAAGAACGTAGATTGTCCGACATTTTGATGTGTTTCTTAATTTTTTATTTTAAAATTGCGGGACTTCTTAGGGTTTTTGTGCTTTTGCTGTGTTACCTGTTGTGTGTTACCTGTCCAGACTAAGTGTTTACACTTACAGCAACGTAAAAATGTTGATGTCTTTTTTAAATTTTAAGATTTTAGTTTTTATATAGAAGGAGGCCTAAAAATAATTAATATATATTTTTTTACAAAAAATAAACTGCCGTGGGACCAACCGGAGGGCTAGCTTTCAAATAAAAAAAATAATCATCAAAATCCATTCATTTTATCAAATCGAAACCAAAAAAATACAGAATTGAGAACCTCCTTTTTTGGAATCAGTTGAAAATAATTAACATTGAGTGATAAGCATCATCAGAAGGAAGGTTAAAAATATAACAAAAATAATGAACAAAAACAGAACCGTGTTATTTTCAAAGCACACACGAACAAACGCATAAATCCAGCTACATTGGCTTTCACCTCGCCATGTTTTCCTTATTGAAATAAAATATTTGCGTTACGCTCAGTTTGAGTTTAGGGCTCATGGGAGTTCCCAGTTATTGTGCCGTTGACCGACTTTTTGTGATCAATTTTTATAGCAAGTTAATAAAAACATGGCATTCCGTGTTGGAACGTTTGTTTTGTATTCATTTTGTACTTTTCAATCGACTTCAGCAAGAAGGTACGAGTTTGAATGTGTTATTTCTAAGGTGTTATTGTATTAGAATGTTTGGCGATTATGCCGCCAATTATGAAGGGTTTCGTAGGTCCGTTTTTGTTCGATAGATTCGGTTAATGTGTGAATGTTATTGTCTCTGTTTTTCAATTTGTTTCTATATTATCAACTAGATTTCCACCCTTTAAAAGTATCTCTTTTGAATACGCAATTTATTAATTGGTTGCTCGGTGTAAACATTGCACAAAAGTGTTGAAAGCAATAATATTTAACATTGCATTGAATAATTAAAAATGTTTCATTTGATCGTCTGGCAGACTTAAAAAAAGTAAGCGATTCGACGTAGAATAGATGTAGAATCTGTTTTAATTCGAATTGATTTTAGAAGGTTTTTCTTTTCATAGTTTTGACCATTTTTTGGTAGATTTTTATCGGATACTAAATTCCACTTGAACACATTAGCTCAAAAATTATGTTATGTACCCTGGATAATTTGCAATAAGATATTATTAAGATTGGCAGGAGTTTCAACTTGTATTTCTTCTCTTTCTTTCACATTTTTTTTTGTATATATCTAGAAGTCATCGAGGCCACTAATAATTCAATATTTTCCTTACTATCTACATAATGTACTTTTAACTTATAAATACAATCCAAAAAGACATTTATCAGCAAAAACGATCCACATCAGAAGTGAGATCAATCTCCGAATGATCACAGGCACGTACAAAACGAATTACATTTTCGCTAAATCACGCTCTGCCAATATCTATAGCAATACTATCATTGTAATGCGGATTTCAACGTATATTGGACTGGACTTGGGGCTAGCATTTTTTAAAAAGCTTTTTTGGTGCAAATTGAACTAAAACTTATGCAAAAATAAATTAAAGGGAGGTTTATTTTTTTATATTAATTTGACATTTTTATTCAAATAGTACACACAATCAAATTAGGAGTAGGTGTATACCTACCATTTCCCAATACAGAAAGTATTAATTCTAATACCTGATAATTACTAAACCGATTATTATATCTAATATTTAAATTACATGAGAGGCTTTCTATCTTAATTAATAAGGGGTATAAATGAGTAAATAGATTCTTGTTCATTGTTTATTTCATATTATTGTAACACACGATTTAGCGTAAAGCTTGATTCCGAAGCGCCGTGTTCGCAGCATGCCACAACAGCATCAGAATCTCCAGAACCGTTAACATGCTGCAGCCGAAGAACATGTTGAAGACTCCTCCGAGTTGCGCTGTAACATAATATTAATATATTATATATTATAATAGTACGGTGAGTAAAATGATACGATTTAGATTTTATTTCTCAGTATGTAGAGTCATGTAAAAAATGCAGCGCGCTGACATTTCAACTTATAGATATAGATTATTAATTCAAATACATTTTTATAATACAGTAATAATATCATTAGCTTAGTTTTTCTACAGCATAGAAAACAGTAGCTATAGCTGAACACTTCTGAAAATTACTATAGGATGTAATTTAACTTATAATTATTCTGAAAAAACAGCGCTGGTTTCCTTCCTTCCTTTGTAAAACCTTATTACCAACTGTAGTGTACTGCATTACCTAATTTTATGTGAAATGAAAAGCCATAAACTATTTTTTTTTACTTTAATTATATATTTTCCAAAGACTTTAGAAATCACTCACCAACCAAGTTGAAGCGTGTGAAATAAGAGCGCCGCGAGAATATCATCTTGTTAAAGTTCTGCAGGTACACTCGGACAATGCTTATCCTCGTTAAATCCAAGCCTTCGCTGAATCCAATAAAATGTATTTGTTGGGGAATTATTGGAGTTATTTTTATTTACGGTAGGTCACTAGATGTTTTGATGATGACTTTGTGTAAATTTTTGGACTACACTTGACTAAATTGGACGAAAAATAAGAAATTCATTTCAAAGAATGTTGAATAATTTTCAAAAAGAGTAGGCTCAGACTTTTAGTACGTAGCTCTTTATAATTTTGGCCCTACTGTATGGTCTGTATGTTTAATGTTTATGCATGGGACTTTTGACGGAAGATTTTGATTATTCAGATGAATAATCTATAGATAGATAGATATCCATTATACCCATATCAAGTTACTCTAAATCTCGATAAATATAGTAAGTATGACTATCATGCACAATGGATTATGAAGTTTTTTTTAATATGTATATCGAGTAGTTTTCGAAGAAGGTTTTAGTTATAAATTTATTAAGTGTTAGACAAAGCGGACGAATCTTCGAGCGGAAGGCTAGTACCTAGTATATAAATACTTACTAGAATGAGTCAATTACAGGTGTATCTGGATAAATCTTGAATGCAAATGGCATGCTGATTTGTATATCCCTGTCACAAGTCATTGGGCAGTCACATACCCCAGCTCCAAAAGGCACTGTAAGTAAAACACACAACAAATTATCGTATTAGGAATTAATTAAAAAACCGGTAACAATTGCACAAAGCCTTGCGAATGTCTGATGTGGTCGCCCATGAGTAGTGGTGGGCATAATTGGCCCACTTGCTCGGTAGCACGATCCTACTAATACTATAAATACGAAAATTTGTATGGATGGATGTTTGTTAGTCTTTCGCACAAACACTACTGAAGCTGAAGACCCAGAATAAGACATACCTGATTCTTTTTATCCCGGAGCAGGAACGGGAACTATGCGGGTTTTTCTTTAATAACGCAGGATAAGCTGCGGGCGGAAATCTAGTCTATTATAAAAAAAAACAACGTACCAACAGACGATCTAACACAGCGCACGTCCCTAGCACCGCACTGCCGTACACCTGGCAGCACGGGATGCTGCACCTGTGTGCAGTTGCAGCGCTCCATGATGCGCGCCATCTCGCATTCCATGAGACAATACGTCCTGTAATACACAAATCTTATACTATGAAACCATGATCAATAATACTAATTATGTCATGATACAGTCGGATTCGAGTTGATACTAGAATGCAAACGTTTCATAGATTTTTACAGTTATCAGACAATTCTATTTACAAGGCAATGATGGGTCAGTGTTAAAAATATGTTGTAGAATCGAAAAGTTCAATAAAACATTGTAATACATACTCGGCAGTGCCCCTGCAGACAAAATTAAATATGGGTCGATGAAAATGACGTTGAATGTTATAGTTAAAATCAAAATTATAATATTCTTCTAATTTTCAGATTCACCTATGGTATTCAGGGAAGTACTTCAAAGGCTCATCAGTCATCCGACACCGTCGCAAGCTGTGGCTAAGGTCCTTCACCTCGTCAGCGATGTGGATGCCCTTGGTAGAGTAGCCCGCCCATACCTCGCTGCCGATCGGGACGGGCGTGCCGTTGGACAGCATCTCTACGTAGTAGTGGCCGTTGTTCTTTAGACTTATCTGGGGAATTTTTAACCGACTTCAAAAAAAAGGAGGAGGTTTTCAATTCGGCCGGCATATTTTTTTTGTTATAGATTTTAGGTGGTATGAAGCTAGTTTCAGTCAGCTGAATTGGCGTGAAATATAGATAAATGTAGCAAGTAATAAATGTAAAAATTTTTACCTTATAAATCATGAAAGGCATAATAATATGTGAGTATTAATTGAAATGGTAGTAAAATACATACATAGAGTGATTTAAAAATTAATAAAAGGTACTTGATAAGGAAAAGGTAGGTATTTGGTAACCTTGTAATTAGTAATCACAAAAATAATATTAGAGAGAATGATTAAAAAGTATTTCAAGAAAGATATTAGTGCCCAACTTCATCAAGATAATATAGCATTTCTTATTTCCATGCGTTTATTGTACACTCAAACACAAAAATACCAAATAATTTGGTCACAGCGTTTCCTCTGCAAATAATATCTTACCCACTTATAATAGAGGTCAGTGTTAACGGGAGGGCGCGTGTCGTTTTGTGAAATGGCCACAATCAATCCTCGGTTGGGTCCCACTTGACTCACGTGGAGCTTCTGAACCGGCCGTTTCTTATTATAGCCGGGATTCTTCATTTCTCTGCGACAGTGAGAGAATTAGTTCTGTTGGTATAGTTTTGGTATCGTGAACATATTGATAAAAGTTAATTTTATGTTACTGAGTTATTAAAATGTTTTGTAAAATAGCCAATAGGCTTTTCTTTTGTTTAGAATAATTTGACAGGTCGTCTACAAATTGTCGTTGTTTATGTAAAATATGCTACACTGTTTAATGCATTATTGATTACATTTCATTGCATGTAGTATGTACAGTACGGAAATAAATAAATTTAGTGCATTAAAATCTTATTAACGGAGTTTTTTTAATTTCGAATTATTGTATCTTGTATGAATCATTCGAGTACATAGAGTAATTAAATAATACGCAGAGACATTAGCATAAACAGTTTCTAGTAATAATTTGTTACATTAACACAGCATTTACAATAACTTCCGTGCTAGTTATCAGAACTAATCGTGCGTGACTTCGCACATACGATTTCTACAATGTACGTAAATTAAAGAAAATTATACAAAATTGTAAATTACGTACGGTTTCATGCTTTTACTTGTGAACTTTTTAATTAAATTCAAACTCAAACATTTATTTCATTAGACTTCTTCTAGAAGCACTTTTGGATCGCCATAACCTAGTTTTACCATTATTATTTTTAAATATGTGCTTATAAATAAGATAAACATCAATAATATTTCTTATATGTAACTATTATATGTAACATCAAAAATAATGTTTCTTGTATGTCTTATTCATTCAGAGAATTAAGTTTTTCGTTTTATATTAATGTATTTGAACCATTTTTCATTGATATTCTTCTTCTACAGTGTGATATGATAATGTAACTGAAATAAGCATGTTTAATTTAATTTAAATAAAAACTTATTACTTAAAGCCTACCTCTTTAAAGATCTGCCATTAAACACGCAGCAAAATCCATAGCTCGTCATCTCCATTCGAAATAATGATAAACAGGGTATATTTTTCCCATGCCACTTACATCTGTACAGTGTTAAGAATGTTTTAATTAATTCTGTATGAAATTTAGTGTAAAATATCTTATTTTATCTTCTTTCTTACTAATATTATAAATGCGAAAGTTTGTGAGGATGGATGTGTGTGTGTGTTTGTTACTATTTCACGCAAATACCGAACCGATTACAATGAAATTTAGCACACATATAGAGGGTAACTTGGATTAACACACAGGATGGAAATCCCACGGGAACGGGAACTGTGCGGGTTTTTCTTTGAAAACGCGGGCGAAGCCGCGGGCGGAAAGCTAGTATTTTATAAATTGTATTTGTATTGTTTTTGCAAGAGATTGTGGCAGCTTAGCCAGCGTGAAATATGGCTTAAGAAAAATACTTATAGTCTTGAGATAGTATGAAATAATATAAATTTTATTCTACGAACTCTCTGACTTTACTAAACGTATACCAAAGAATTGAGGATGATAATTAAAACGCCAACATGACCTCAAATTATCATTCTTGTAGGTACTATTCCCCTTCTTCAAAAGTACGTCTACACTACCTAACTTGATACCACGATGTCTACAGCCATCAAAATATACATACTTGATCAGAATTTCCTCGCACGTCGAAGTGAGCATCATTCCAGCTGTTTCCACATCCAGATCATTGTATTCCAGCAGCTTCTGGATGTTCTCCAGGTCTTCCAGCTCAAAGGTGACATCTCGAGAGTAGATGGCTCCCAGTTGCAATATGATGCCTTCAATGTAAGTGGCATTTACGGCGGGAGGATATTTTCTATGAAATAAATAAATAAATATGACCAATCTGAAGATATATTATCACATATTATCAAGAAATTAAAAGTCAAAAGTTGTAAATTTTTAAACAATAGTAAAAGCATTTGAATGCTTTAAAATTAAAATATCAAATTCAGTCAAAAAGTTTATCAACAGGTTGAATTAAATTGTTAGGTATAGGTAGTGAAAAAATCTACTCCTAAACCTGTTCAAGTTACCTACTGAAATTCAAGCAATTATGTAGTTTAGATTTAATAAAGTTTTTCGTTCTGTCGAGTTATAATTTCAATGTGGAAAAACTTGCATACTTATTAACACGAGAAGTGCAATACACGATTTATTACTTATGTTTTTAAGTATTAAGTAGTCTAATTGTATGATTGTTTTGAATACTACATTTTAGCAGTTGTATATTCAAAGCGAGTAATTTATTTTTTAATCATGCATATAATAATGTAGATTCGAGTTATTTCATTTCATTTGCATTTTTCCCTTTGTATTGGTTTTCTGTTTGAAGTTTGTCTGGCTTCTACTGATTGATTCGATTCATATGATTATTTGGATCACGTGCATTGAGATCAAATTTATTTTTATTATTACATTTTCAAAATAACAGAGAGAAGCTTAGTCATGGTTATGCAGCATTTGAAATTCACGTATTCAAATATCGGTATTTCAAATATTTCAATTTTATTTTAGATCTTATTTTTTGGATGTTAAAAATGATAAAAAACAGTAACATTATATTATGCTGTTTTATTATATAAATATAGAAGGTGCAATACACTTTAATGAATAAAACTACACTTCTTGTTTGAGAAATGTACAAATATCGACGCATCAGTTGTTATTATTAAGCAAATTAAAGTGCCATTACTTCGCTTCTTTTTTAAAGTAACAATTACATTTGCTTGATAAATATTTACTTACAATTAATAGTAAATACATTTAATTTTTATCTTTTACACATGAATAAATTGATGAATCATGAAACAATAAAATACATTATATACTAGGGTTGTTGAGGAAGTGATTATGAGGAAGAGGAGGAGGAAGAGGAATTTTCACACACAAATTTAGGGGATGCGGATGAGGAAGAGGATATTTTTTTGAGGAAGAGGATGCGGATGAGGAAGCGGAAGAGGAAGCGGATGAGGATGAGGATGATAGGAAATTATAATCAAAATTAAAAAACAAAACCTTTTAAAATTAAAAATTAAAACAAAAGCCATTCTCCTGTCTGTACATATTGATGTTTTAAGGTTAGGGGGAGGTTAGCTCGCCCGATCGCGAATTTACAAAGCCTATTGTCGCTATTATAGGCTCGCAGTGTGGACCTGCACAATAACTAAGTACTATACTATTTGAGTCACGAGGCGGACTCAGATGAGCTTTTGTTTATGCATATTACTCGAAAAAACCTAATCTATCTCAATGCCAGAAGCGACATTAGGCGATTTCCACAAAAAAAAAACTAATTGGTAGATATTATGTAAGCTTAAACAACTTGTTTGTTTTTTAATTTAAAATGACTTTTGACACACATTCTTTGGTAAAATATGTTTCTTCTGAGTATGAGAGAAAATGTTATATTATTATGTTTAGAGATAAGTGTTAGTCGCAGATATAAATATGGCGGTAAGATTCTACTCTTGTTTGTTAGTAGAGTCCGACTCGTAACTCAAATACATAGTTTAAATAGGCTTTGTAAATTCGCCGCCCGATCGGATCAGCATCCTCATAAACTTCCTCTAAATTTTGAGGAAGCGATAGCGGAAGAGGATTTTTTTATTTTCATTTTTGAGGATGCGGTAACGGTAGAGGAACCCAAAATATTGCGGAACTTCCGCATTATGAGGAAGCGGAAGAGGAATCCTCAACAACCCTATTATATACCTACTTAAATGCAAGCTTCAAGATAAAAAGTATTCTCAAATTAAAAGTTAAGAAAAAATTCTTTAAATTAAAATACAAAACCTTAAAGAAATTCCTTCCAACTCGCGTGGTTTACGCTAACGTGTGCATTAGCCATTAACCGTTGGATTTCTCTTTTCTTTTTAACAGCCTTGTGTTTATGGACTTCGCTTTACCGAGCTTATACGAAGATATAGATAAACCTAACTAATGTGTGAAAATAATTTCAGTGGTAGTGAATTATAATAAAAGTCATATTATATTTGTGTTAAATTATTAATATTGCTTTCGTAACTATTAATACTAAAGAGTGCAATTAAAGACTACGTTGTTAAGCTTTTTTTATCAAATCACATCTAGACACAGGACACTGTGCATACCTAGCTTTCCACCCACGGCCTCGCTAGCGTGAGAAAGAGTTTTCCGGAAAAAATAACTATCCCATGGCCTTTCTCAAGTCTCAAACTATGTTTATACCAAATTTCATCCAAATCGGCACAAATGGTTAGGTAGTTAGGACTAGGTAGTTAGGGTAAATCTAGTTTGTAATCAAGTGTTGATTTTGTTAATAAGCTTGCAATCTCAATACCTACTGGAACTGCATAGAGCATAGCTAACTTAAACTTGAGTAAAATCAGCTACAATTTTTATCTTGCATCAAGCTAAGCAAGAGTTGACAAATGTATGGTTTTATATACAAATGATTAAATACTTACATTTTACCAAGAAACTCCTGTATTTTCTCTTCCGGGTAACTAATTTCAGGGCACACGACCACCGTGGGGAAGGTCACCCAGTTCTTGATAGCGGTCATTTGGACCATGTAGGTCGGGTTGCTGAGGTACCGAGTGACAGTCTCCCATACCACGGCAGTTGAACAGCAGAATATGAGGATGTGGGTTAGGACCCAGAAGTTTCTAGAAGCAATCAATCAATCAATTAATCATTTATTCTCAGAAAAACACAATTGAATACATAGTACACTTCTGGGATATAATCTAGCCTATGTCCTTTCTTAGATTTCAAACTATCCCTGTTCCAAATGTCCTCCAAATTGGTTAAGTGGTTTAGACGTGAAGAAGAGACGGACAATGGACATACAGTAATTACTTTCGCATTTATAATATAAAATTAATAATATATTAGGGATAGTAGAGATAATATAAGTACATGGCATAATATTTATAAATACAAAAAAAAATACAGTAATCAAAATCTATTTATATTATTTGATTGATTTTTTTTTGTTATAGGCGTGGGACGATGAAGGATACGAATAAGGGTTTTTGTGTTTAAATAAAAGGTGTGAGGAACGGAAAATGCATGTAGTACAATATAATAGGCGTAACATAAGAAGTAACCTTTAATTTTTTTTCATGAAACTGAACCTTTCAATAACATTAGTCTATACAAAGATTTACATTTATAATAGGTATCGGTTTCACTATTTTGAACAATTGGATAATATAGAAACAACTAGCTGTCTGCTGTACCGTGTTTCAATATTTTAATGTCAAAGAATTTGTATACGATTATCTGAATACAACACATTTGAAAGTACTCTTTGAAATATTATCATATTTCATCATCATATCATATTTGCGTATAACGTCAAGTAAAACGATAGTTTTACTTGAACGTTATACGCAATAAAAATAAATATAGATAAAATTTGTAGTACAACCTTTCTCATTAACAAAAAAAGAAACTGTTTTAGTCATATCTCATTAAAAACTAAATGATACCTATGTCTCGGATACACAAGCCTCTTGGCCCCATGAAACTGGGCCTGCTCCAGCAATCTAGAACTCATTATAATACAAGAACTACGCGATATCAACGATTGCTCCCGATCTCAACTAAATGTCCCGGATCATTATACTTAGAGATGATTTATCAAAGTGACAGTAATTAGGTACTATACTGTATGAGAAGCAATAAATTTTATGCATACTGAATTATTTACTGCTGACTTTATGGTTGTATAGTGGATGGTTTTATAGCTGGTATATATTGTAATTATATGTTCGTGTCGTAAAATTGTACATTAGTAAATCTAACCATTTATGGCTATTGATTTAGTAGTATACGATAGTCAGCGAAACATCGTGTTCTGAGTTATAGTTGTAATAATAAATTAAATAATTGACTATTTGAAAATCATTACTGCTATTACCTACTATAATAGTAAATAGAAACTTACAGAGTCTTTTAGTCTGAGATAAACTCGTGTTTTTTTAAGTCTAGTTACATTTAACTGAAATGACATGAAACTCATGTTCATATTTTATTCAATTTTTTTATATAATTTCACAATCGAACCACTGCACGGATTTGGACAATTTTTATCAAGATCGAGATCACCTTCCTTTGCATCGCTTTAATATTTTGAATTCACGTTATTCAAAAGCAACTCTTTATTAAAATTATTGTCGTACAATACAAGAAATACAGGTGCAATTTGTCTCGTTTCTTTTTCAGACAAAGGGAATATTTTTTCAAAATAATAAGTTGCATCCTCGAGGGAAATAGAACAAAGTGGAAAGGCGAGGACGGTTGTAAATCGTTCATCAGATGGGATAGACGGGGTGAGGTGACTTTATGGGATCTATGAGCATAAACTTGTCCCTATTTTAAACAGGTAATAGTGGGATCGAGGATAGCATATTGGCAAAATGTAGATATTGGAATTAGTTCAAGTTTAATCACTAGATCTTCTCACTAGATCTATTATCATCTTTGATAAGATACAGTGAAAAAAAGTTCAAGGAGTTTCGTATGGTAAGCATATTCAGTAAGCTGTAAAAGCCTTGAAATTCGTATAGCAATTTGGCTCATTTGAAAACTGACGTGATATTCTGCGGTTTCTTATATTAAAAAAAAATATCTACAGTGTTTCAAAAAACAATTAACACACAATATTTTCAGAAAAATAGTGGACACTTCCACATTGCTACGAGCTATCGTTACAAGCTAGCCACAAATACTTGCTCTTAACTATATAATATTATAATAACAACTCCAATATTTAATACTTATTACTGGATTCCAATACATCGTTACTGTATTATTAGCGGAAGTACAGACTATCCTAATTACGTAGCCATGTTAGATGTAACATGTACACTGTACACGACTAGTGACGTCACCATGCCATGTACAATTAGTGAGAACGCTTTTCGTCAATGATTTATGCGAGCTAATGCATTGGAAGCAAGTTATGAGATGAATCTTATAAGGTTAGTGTCAAATCTAAAGTTTGTATGCAGTTAATTATGCTTATTGCACATTCTATTATACCGTTACAATTCTGGATATAATATTATAACTTTTTATTGATCATAATTATGTGTTGGTTTATAGCGATCTTTTTATGCATAAAATGCAGTAGTCACAGAACTATGAATTTATGTAAATTGTTATATCTTATCCTAAGAAATAGCTAAACAATTTTCTTTTAGTTTATGCCTGAAAGACTTATAGGAAATGCAAAACAATAAAAAGACGTGTGGCACTCGGGGACTGTCGCGGTGAAGCTATTGCATAGCATGCCTTCAAGCCACACCTCCGTGCCCGTCGGAGTGGGGAGCGTGAGGTTTTTCGTTACGGAATTTCTGGATTCGGTCCCCGCGCTCAAGGCCCGCGATAGAAGCTATGTAATAGCTTAAAAAACACCAGCGACATCATAAACATTTCTTTATTAAATGCTTCAATCAGTGTCATCACATACTTACTAATAGCGTATATACTTTCATATATTTTTCATAAATCCAATCCGCGATCGCCTTTAACTTGGGACACGCACCAAACCGTGACCCAGGCACTTATTGGATCGTAGTTATTACAGATATTAGGAGCGTTTCGGCAGCACGCGCGATATCTTGCAAGGTTCCGACTTAGATTGTTTGCCGATACACCGCCTGTTTCGATATGGGGGTAACGACCTTTGCTATGTAGTGTTCTGCCTTCTGGTTATGATGGCTTTTAGAGTTGCCGGAAGTCGAAGGAACTAGGCGTAGAAAAGAAAATAGAGAGTACGTTGAAGTATCAAGCAAAATAAGTGATAAAAGAAATTCTCGTAGCCGGTTAGATTTTGGTAATCTAATGTATTACTTGTTGTTTGTAAAAATTTATAATAGCTGCTATAATTTTAATATATATAATTTTAATGGGATCTAGTGTGTAATATAAAATTGTTTATTGTAATTTATAAGATATTTGCATGCTCAATTACGAGCCAGAATGTTTATTGTTTAAGGGTCTATGTAATATGTACCTACCTAACATCATTGTAAATATACATTCTGCAAATAAAGAGATTTGAATTTGAATTTAAATTTAAAATCAAATACAATTTAAAATAGTATTTTGAAAAATTAAAAGCCCGGCACGAATAGTTAAAATAATATGTTCCTACTTCAACTACGTAATTGTTTGTATTTATCTTTCTTTAATGTGACTTTAATGGTAGTGTTCAGTTAACATAACGTACATGTAATGATTCTCTATGTATTTATGATTAAATTACACTTAATTTTTTTCTTTGCATTTTTCCTCTGTGAATAATTTACTTAGGATCACTATCCTAAGTGAATTATTCACACTTGCATTTGCAAGGAAAAAAAAAATTGGCGCTCTATGCGCCAAAATTAGCATCACATTAATAAATAAAAATAGCAAGAGTACTTTTAATGCAGGATGGAAATGAAAATATTCCCTTTGTCTGTTACTAGAAAGCAAAATGACCAACACTTCACTAGTAGCTCTCTCCTAAATCTTTTTGCGTCCAATATTTTTAGGTGGAGCATTATAATATATTATCATACGCTCCTGATTGTTATTAAAATATTTCAAGTTATCATTAATAATTTTGTCGTATTGCTTGTTTCATTTATGCACACTGCCATTACTGCATCTCTAAATACCCCAGTTCCGATTCGTTGAACAAAATCTCCAAGCACTCATCCTTTCATTCCCAAATACAGTGTAATTACGAGGTGTGATTTCCCCACGGACCTGGTCACGGGTCAGACCCAGTGTATGTCGCGGGTTGGCATATTATGTTACATTGGGTTTATGTGAATAATTTAAGCACGTCTATGGTTTGGCAGAATTATAGACGTTTTGACAGTTTGAAGGAGTGTGGAAGATTTGGAATTGATTATAATTAAATGTTATTAATACTTGACTTGGTTCAGTTTAATATGACAGTAGTGTTTATATTATATCGACTTTATAAGTGAAACTAAGTACTTTTACAACACGATGTATGAGTATTTTATTTTATATATCTAATACTAGCCGTCCGCCATCCACGTACTTCAAGGAATAGATTCTGCAGCGCACGCGATGACAGAATTTTTATTAAGGAATTTTTTACACCTTGGGTTACATTATTGCATTTTTGGTAAGGATCTCAAATTTTTTTGAAAATGCAATATAGCCTATGTTGTGTGAGCTCAGTGAAGATGCAGCTTTCTAATGGTGAAAGAATTTGTGAAATCGGTCCAGTAGTTTATGCGTGAAAACCATACATACATATGTATGTATGTATGGTTTTCATTATAAAGAGGAAAGGTTTGTAATTATGTATGTACATAATTACAAACCTTTCCTCTTTATAATATTAGTATAGAAGTATGTACATTCGTAATCTAAATGAAATGTTTGAAATGGATGATAGTTACTTGATTACGCAATATAAGTTTTACTTATCTGTATAATATAAAAGCGCAGTTATAGTTCATATTGCGATAATACTATTGTATGGTTAGGTCAATTTTTATCCCGGAAAATGGCAGAGTTCCCAGAATAAATGTAAACATATTTTTTCATCGCTTGTACCACCGCGGGGTGTTGCGATACTGTTATTTATCTTCTTTAGGAAAATATTGTATGACTAGCATGGTTTAATAGAGTAATATTATGTACGATATGTATGTAATAAGTAAAACTTTTAATTGAGTGTTTTTATCAATTGTATTTAGAAGGAAAAGTTTTGCGTATGTTTACTTAGTCTATTCATCTTTTATTATTTTTCTACAACATCAATGGACACTGATAATCCGGGATAAAATCTATGAATATAAAATAATAATAATATGAATGATGATATCGGTATAAGGAAAACCGGAAAAACATGGATCGAGATAAAAAGGGAAGATCACGTAAGGAACAGCCGGTGTAGCACTTTGTGTGTCCCTTGCCTTAGCTAAGGTATATATAAACTCATAACTGATTAATATATAATTTGGATATTTAGAATAAAATATATAAATGTAATCCCATTAGGTAAATATTGTAATGCTAGAGTTACATCAGTATTATTGAATGAATTATGTTACCCACCATTACCCACGGTACTTCAAATAAAGAGTATGTCAATGTACAACTTTTGTTTTAAAGTTAAACATCTAATATCTAATATCTAATATATATTATAAAGGCGAAAGTTTGTAAGGATGTATGGATGTATGGATGTATGGATGTTTGTTACTCTTTCACGTAAAAACTACTGAACCGATTACAATGAAATTTAGCACACATATAGAGGGTAACTTGGATTAACACATAGGATAGTTTTTATCCCAGAAATCCCACGGGAACGGGAACTATGCGGGTTTTCCTTTGCAAACGCGGGCGAAACCGCGGGCGGAAATCTAGTAATGCATAATTAGATTATAAAGCAGGATTTGAACGTCATTTTTTTACTGCGAAACTGCGTTTATAAGCATTTTTATTCTATATACCTAAAAAATATATCCTCTAGTTACATGTATAGAACTGAAATAAAAAAAAAACATCACCCATTATTTTCTATGACTTGTACCATACCCCAAAACAGCAATCGCTGAGCGCTCGCGTTTACAGCCCAATATCGTCCAATTAGTATCATTGGAAGGAGTTTCAATTACACAAATCAACGCAGCGCTACAAGCGCTGTATTGGCGGAAATTAAGCCTTTTAATACATTCATTATCTTCTACATCTACATCTATTATCTTTTGTTCTAGAAATTTCCATCGTTTACCGTTATGTAGATAATTTTAATCTATAGATATGGGCTCTATTATTCGTCAAACTCAGGGCTTCCTGTTAAATCCTTTTGTGAAACTATCTTCGTCAATTTATGTAAATTATAATTATATAATAACGATTTGTCCCGGTTTTTGCACTGATTTAAATGTATGTGAGATTGAAAAGATAGAGCCATGATAGAGCACACAAATACGTTCACATAATATTTTCAATTACTTGTGATTATTTTTTTCCCTATTTAAACAAGAGAAAACTGTAACAAGCATAACAATTTCATCTGAAAGGAAAAATCATGAAAACATACCTTCAAATATGTTGACGATAACTATAACGATAAGAACTATAATGGTTTGATTTACTTTTTTCATTTAAAAAAATACTTTATGAAAAAAACAAAACATATATAATAACAAAACATCAATAAGAATATAATATGTCAAACGTCCTTGGCTCATTGTAAACAATTTTCTTGAAAGTAAACTGTTTTGTGCACACTGAAGCGATTTTAATTGTCACATAAATCGATGTTTGTATTGCATGTATGTTTGTTCAACAGTATTTCAGCTGTGAGATGTACACAGCGGGTATTCAAATTTGTTTAAACATTACCATTATTAGCCTATTAATATACCTGGTACGGGTAGATAAACTTACAACAGTGCTATAAATCAGAATTCATTTTGTTAGTTTCAATTTTAAATAGCTTTCACGCTTGAAAATTTTTAAACATCATGGTTTAGTACATACATGTCCTTACATTGAATCAGCACTAATTAGGAAAAAAATAGTTTTAAGTGATTGAGTATAGGAGGAGAACGATGCTACAACGTAATAAAGAAAATTTAAAACTAAGAGCATCACAATAATTATTTCGATTATTATTTAATTATTTAGATATTACCTTATATTTTTCTTAAGGCCTGGCTCTAGCAACAAATAGTTGCTTGCCGTATTTTGCCTAGCCGCTAGACAAAATAATATTTTTGTTTCCATCGGGTATCAAACTAAGAAAGTCTTGGTGTAAGTATAAAAACATAGTATGCAGGTAGGCAGGGCATCAATTATTCCACACACCTACAGTAATTTATCCAGATATGCAAGCAACGTTGCAAAGCTAGCTTTTATTTTAATCCCTACTAATATTATAAATGCGAAAGTAACTCTGTCTGTCTGTCTGTTACGCTTTCCCGCTTAAACCTCTCAACCGATTTTGATGAAATTTGGCACAGACAATCTTTAGACCCTGAGAAAGAACATAGGCTACCTTTTATCAAAACACCACGCGGGTGAAGCTGCGGACGGAAGCTAGTATGATATAAAAAGATACAAGCAAAGATCAAATAGCAAAATATTTAACACCTAATTGTGAAAAACATTACATTTAACGTCTGCAATAAAATACACCGAACATCTAAGTAGGCGTTGAGAAATGTTCAAATATTATCTCGTAACGGCAAAACAAATCCTATATTTGATAACTCGTAGTAATGACGTCGTAAAAGCAAATGGTTGAAAATTAGTGAGCATCGTCGATTATCGAAAGGGCGATGGAAATGCGCTTAGATACCATTTAATATCCATTCGCGAGATATTTAGTGAAATTATACGAATCACAACTGTTATAAGGTTTTATTTGAGAGAATATTGTTGTGTTACGAATGTCTGTTACACCATTCTGTTAATATCTACCCGAATTATAAGAAGCTTAAGAAGGTTTACGTATTGAATTTTCCAAATAATTCTACATTTCTTTTAGATCTATTTGCGGAATTTTATTCATTATATTTTTATAATGAATATGAAATATTTGGATACTTTAATAATATGAAGTTGGCCGTAAAGTACTTTTCGACCTAAGCAGGTACTCTGTGGACCTAAGACCAAGTGTAAGGTATGTTTGATATCGTAGCAAGTAAACCTATAGAAACTTATAGAAAGTATAGCTGTTAATTTCTCGTCAATGTGTGAGACAAATCAAGTAATATTTTAATTCATATTTCTATTAATTATTTCATATTTTTATTTTTATTTTGATACGCTTATTTCTATAAAAACTGAACTGATTTAAAGTTTCAATAGGAGATAGCTGACTATTATCATTCCTACAAGTAACTGAGTATCATAGCACCATTTCCCAGAAGCACTGCATACATTTCACGATTCAGTTAATTTATTAGAGAATAATATTAAATTTCACCTTTTTAGAAAACTGTTTTGTATATTTCTACAAGCTACGACATCCATTATAACCCGAACAACAACAGGATTATATACTGTAGTACTATATGTATGAACATCTTAATAAACTATTTATTGTTGCAGAATTATTGCCAAAACGTGAATCTTGTACAGGTTAACAATTGCATTCAAAGTGAACACGTGGAGTGTGTAATATAGCCAAGAATCGTTTCTCCACACTAGTTGAAGACTTACTTTAAAACTATAGGTACTTTTGCAAATTTACTCTCCAAAGTTTTATGTATCAATATACAGTTGATGAAATATAACCTTTATAAGTGCACCATATATTAGTAGCCATAGCCTAACTACAAACCAATCTAAGAAATATAGGAAATATAGCTAAAAAGATTTTCATGATCAGAGCACATTTCCAAGTTTACATAGGCATGATTAGGCGTTGTATTTCTCTGTCTAAATTATATTATTCTATACTAGCTTTCCACCCGCGGCTTCACCCGCTTTGTATAAAACGTAATAAATTATATAGGTACTAAAACCTTCTTCTTGAATCACTCTATCTATAAAAAAACCGCTGCATCAATATCCGTTGCTTAGTTTTAAAGATTTATAGGGACATAGGGATAGAGAAAGCGATTTTGTTTTATACTATGTAGTGATTTTATATAACAGATCCTTATTACCATTCAGTCTAAAACAGCAAGGCTCTCTATCCTCGTAATATAACAGAAAAGCTTGCCTTAAACGTGTAAACAGCATTATTACAGTCAACGGGATTCCGCGACATAATACGAAGAACAAGAGCCAGTGGTTCAGAAAATGAATTATGTAAATGGGATCCGACTACTGTGTAATGGAGTGAACGTTGCTAGCTCGGAATGGCGTAATAACGTTTGTTTCTGTTATCACGAAATTAGTTGTGGGACTCTGATTGTGTTACATCAGTGTAGGTTTCGGAGTGGCGAATTTGTTGGGCGATCGAGGCTGAACCTGGGCTATGCTGCAAACAGTGCAAATAAATCTTTAAATGTGATACGAATTCTGTAGTATAAGTATGTATGTGTACGTTATATTTGTTACAGGCATACGGCATATTTTCTCTCTAGTTGCAATCTAATCATGGATTGGATGGATGGATTATAATTTGTTTTGGATTTATTCAATGAAGGAATCTGCGCTTAACATCAGGCGAGATCACGGTCAAATGCCTGAACAGTTTTGCATAAAAAAAATAATAGTGTTCAAGAATATTATTTGAGTAGGCTTATACAAGTTGTTAAAAAGATTTTTATAACACAGGCGCGAATCATATTACAATATTGGATTGCAATATACCTACAGCAAGCCTACAGTAATAAAGATTATTCTAAAGCACCCCACAGTTCTGTCAGATTGTCTATATTTATACGGAAAACGTCCAAAATATTTAAGTGACGACATAAAGTAACGTATTAGCTGTAATGTTGCCAGAGAACTAACTTTTAAACAACCATAAATATCACGTGAACGCGAATTTGTTTTTAAAAGTTACCCAAGTTCTTGTGTTTTGTTTATGGTGCTCTCTTAACGTTTGTCTCGTGCTGTTTTCACTTACAAATTTCATGTTAATCTTGTTAGCGTATATTTACTCCTTGAGATATCTTTTTCTATCGTGAAACTACACTTTACTTATAGTAGTAGTAGAGAATGAAGTGAAATGTATTTTTTCTGGAAAACGTGTAGGTATTTTATGCATTAAAAGTGTTTGCTCCCAATAAAATAATGTTAAAATCTTTTTTATTTATTGTTTAATGTGAATGTAATAGTACCTACTGTGTGTCACTTTATCTTACATTAAAAGTAAAAAAAATAACCATAGCAGCAAGACAACAAGCACTTGGTTGTGTTTATTATGATAGGCTGCGATTCTGAAGGGAACACTAAAAGTGCTTTTTCCATGTACGCCATGGCACATAATATTTTACTGTCGTTTATATACTGCAGATATTTTGTCAAATATATTTTATAGTTACATGCAATGAAGGGGTGGGTCAATAGAACGAAGCGGTCGAATCCCGACCACCGGACGATGCTAGTATTAATAAATTTAATAATCCTTCATTTAATATACGAAGGCAAACCAAAGCCATTTTAATTAAACAAATAATCCGAAACCGCAAATTTAATTTGATGAAATACAACTTATATACGCTTCTATTTTGTAAATTATTTCGGTTTCGATAGCTGTAGTAGCAATCATATTAATTCGAGTGATATATCGAGAGAAATACGTAAAATAATATCAATTACCATAAGGGCCTGTTTCACCACCCTCAAGTAAAGTGTCGAGTAGGCTAATCGCCAGTTAAAGTGACCCGTAACTTCAAGTGCGAGTTTCACGACGTCCGAGTAGCACTAATCATAAGATTAACTGACCCGTAACTTACTTGCCACGTCTTCTGCCAATTAGCGTGTTTTACTCGACGGTTAAGTATTGTCTGTTGTCATTTCTTGCATATCACCAACGATTTTTTTGAAATAAACGAATAAAAATGGATTTATTTGATTTAATTGATCATCAGTTGGATGAATTAGAATATTATTCGACACAACGAATAGCAAGGATTCGTGTATTTAAATTCCGTGTTGATTATTTTACGGACCTCGATGAAACTGATTTTTTTGCTAGATTTCGTCTATCGAAATATGCAGTTAACCAAGTGCATAACTTTATAAAACATAAAATAATGCCTACATCGCAAAGGTGAGTGGTATTTTTTAATTATAGAAGTGATTTTACTTATAGATAACCTATCAAATCATATTAATCCCTCCCATCCCTCAAAGAAAAGTTTGCACTTCTATCTCTTTTAACTCTATCCATAATAATTAAATAGGTAAGTACTTAATATAATAATTTAACAAATTAAAATCACACGCGTATTTCCGACCCTACAGACAATCCACAACAATTAACAAATTAACAATGCATAAATGACAGCTGCAATAGTGCAATGACGTTTGACGAGTGACATTGACGTAATATTGAACGAATTAGACGTACGATTTGTTCCGTTACTCATCTAACCAGTAAGTTGTTACTCGGAGCTTATTTTTCGTTTGTGAAATTGACAAAAGATACTCGTAACCTTTACTTGCTGATTAACGTTAATCAAGAAGTAACTAATCAACGCTTTACTTGGAGATGGTGAACGAGGCCCTAAGAGAGGTATCGTATAAATTAAGTTTGATGGTGCGGGGATTGTAATGGTTTGATATTTGAATATCTTTATTTGGAAAATAATATTTATATTATTCCTGTGTCAGTCAGATTCCCTGTTGCGTTTAAATTGAAACGAGATTATAATAACATTTTACAGTGTGTTTAGACTGGTTATGAGCGATGCATATACTTAATTTCAGTATGATAATATTTTATTTGTCACTTACACAACTGAAAGATCTTTACGTATTCCAAAGATATTATCAATGGGAAAGTGTATTTGTCTTTCTTTCATGTCGGTTTTTTCGTGTTGTTTGTGTGTAGAGATAATTAAGACGCAAGATAGAGGTTTATGTTACCTTACCTTAGTGATTCACGCGGGTGAATCCACGGTAACAGCTAGTTAATAAGCTAGTTTACTTTAAAGTATCATTTCCGCCAGTCGCAGTACTCATCACAGCACGACGCAGTGGTTACCGGAATATTCATGAGATTAACCCACACTGACAACAACGTTGGTCATTCGTTAAGCTTTTTATCAGCACTGCATTTATTAATGTGCTAAATATCTTTGAGCGAGTGATCTTGTTTTGACAGGCAGATGTTGTATAAACTCATAGTAGGTAAAGTTTGGTAAAGTATCATGAGGTTTGGAGATGTGCTACATTGATCGATTTTATACGTGACTGTTCTAAATAAGTCCAAATGTTTAAAACGTAGCAAATATAGAGGTTGTTGCATACCAGGGTGGATACTGGATAGTTCTACTTACGAACTATCAGAAGAGAATAGGGAGGATACTAAAAATTCATCTCATAAATTATACTATTTTATGAAACGTATTGGAAATCTTTTCCATTTCAATTAAAACATGTTTTAGAATCGTCCATCATATCTTAAGAAAATTTCCTCTCAAATACACAAAACACCCACTAAAATAAACCCTCACACAACACATGAATCAGTTCCACGTAAACTTGACACATGTACCGAAAAGCACACATGAACACACCTTATTAATACCGGCTTGTAATTGTTGTAACAGACAGGCGTGATCCCGCGGCGGTGCTTATATTCATTAACTGAAAGTGGCTGAACTGCCGTTAAACACCCAAGGGTTAGTTAAGGCTTCTATTAATTGGATTTATCATTGAATACGTAATTTTATTGTCCGCAATTTGGTTTCCGGAGTTCGGGGTTTGTTTTTAGAAACTATCGCCCTTGAGCCCTTGATCCTTAAAGTTATTCAATACATCCAACTCAATATGCTCTTTATCATCAAAGTGAGGGTCATTCATTGGTTAATTATTTTCTGTTTAAACATAATTTAACTTCGTTTTGTAGAAATTATAATACAAGCTTTTTGGCATAGCTTCTTTTTTTCAAAAAACTCAAACTCTAAAAAAACTCAAACGCGACAAATCTATCGGATTTTAAATGCGATTTATTCATTATATAATAATTATCCCGACGTTTCGCACACTTTGCAGCAAGCGCGGTCACGCGGAGACAACATATTGAATAAATAGCGTTAAAAATCCGTTAAAATCTTTAATTTCTAAATAGAATAGAATAGAATAGAATAAGAATTTATTCGCAGTAAAAATCAAACACATAAACAAAAAAAATACACAAGAAAAAATAACAGTTTACTACGAAAAGGCTATGGACTCAGCATATGGTGGAAGCAATGACTAAAAGGCCAGTGCTTTCACCGCTGTTTTTCAGCCATAGCCTGTTGTAGCCACAAATGTCACACGAGTTTATACAACAAAAATTTTGTTATTAAAATAAAAGTATACAAACTAACAGCATTTCTTATAAAACAAACATGCAATACATTAGGAAAACAGGTAAAACAATAAAAAATAAACAACAAAAAAATGGAAAATGAAAGGAATGCAGGATAATGTTTTATTCCGTTTTTACCGGTGGGATACATCGATACATCTTATATTAATAATAATTAATCAACCACACAATTATATCTATAATAGCCAGTTCATTCATACCCGGGTGAAATAATTACTATTGAAGTAATTAAATATGTAAAAACACAATATAAAAAATATATATATATATATATATATATATATATATAAATTACCCATTCATCAACTAATTCACTGGGCACTGCTCTTTTTGTTTTATTAATAAATAGCTTTTTAGTTTAGCTTTGAAAGTACCAAGACACCTTGATTCGCGTATAGGAGGAGGCAGGTCGTTCCAGCATTTACTAGCCCGATATTTAAAACTACCTCTAAATGCAGCTGTTTTATACTTAGGTATTCGAAAAACACAAGAGAAAGGCCTTGATTTGCAGAGCTCTTGGCTTCGTGACCAAGTTAATTTCTCATAGAGGTAAGGCGGTGAATGGTTATTGACTACACCATGCAAAAGACTACAAAGATGGAGCTGTCTACATGCTGACATCTTTAGTATTCCTGCTTTATTTAAGAAAGGCGTAACATGCGTGCGAGGTGGGATCTGGAAACAGTAGCGCGCACAGGCATTCTGAATCCTTTGAATGAGACGCTTACTTCTTGCCAGACAACAGCCATCATAAACAACATCGCAGTAATTAAGCTTTATAATACTCACGTCAAACAAACACAAGACAATAGTAAATCTACTTAATAAGACTGTTTATACGTACCTTATTCATCTCCAGTCAATACAAAATAGCAAGCCAACAATATTCCCTTGATGTATAGAATGGCGATTGGTTGCTCCTCAATTAGTATGCAAGCCTGGTACGTCAGGCGTATCACTAGCGTACAGCCCAAAGGTTGTGAATAGCCCTTGTTTAGGGCTAAGGATCTGACAATGATCTGGTCTAATCTAATAAATATTAAAGGAGATACAACTTTGAGGTCTGATTATAATTTTATCGCTTGGCTTATAGTGAGCGGATTTTAGCTAAAAGCCAAATTTCAATGAAAGGTTATACATATAGTAGTGTTTGGCTATAATTGGTTGTAAGCAAATCACATTCTGCCTACGAAATATTCTAAAATAAGATACAGATGACTGAATATTTGGTCAAAAGTGATGATCTATTATTATTGTATCGTATCCTTATTTAGTAGCAGTTAAAATGCATGTATTCCCCTTGAAAATTGGCGAGTATATAATAGTTTATATACTCGCCAATTTTTGAATAATAGTTAAATAATAGTTTATTTAAACCCACATTACACAGAAAAACTAATCCTAACATTCCACACAATCAAGTGGGACTTGTACATTCTCAAATCTAACAACCAACTGAATTACTTCAGCATTCAAATCACCTGCACTAATATGAAAAGTGCAAATTAGTGTTATAAATAAATTACCAGACTCAAAACTATTCGTAACATGTACGCCGCATGTCAAACAAGAAGTAAGTTGAAGTTAGTTCACAGTCCAACGCCACCATTACGCATGTAGATTAGTTGCCAACTCGAAACTCTAATAAAAACTTTGCACCGACTTAAAGCAATTTTAAATTCGCGAAATTTAATGAACGTGCGCGCTGCTGACTGTAAAATGTTAGTGTGTGTTCGATCCTATATACTGTGTATGTATATGTTGTTGTAAGAGTAATTCTGTAACGCTTTTGCTGGATTTTTTTTATTAAATAAATAAATATTTTTACTAAGCTTTCGCTTGTGTTATGTGAACCAGGTGGGTGATAAACAATAAACATACATATATAATTTTAAGTAAATAATAATTCGGTCCGCCCCGGCTTCGCCCGTGGTACATATTAACGTTTTCTCTACATAAGAACCATCCTCTTACTTCAAGGAATATAATTAAAAAAGAATTATCGAAATCGGTTCAGCCGTTCTCAAGGTATGCGCTTACCAACACATTTTGGGATTCATTTTTATATTATAGATTAACACAGAGCAAACATCTATGTTCATAACACAAATATGTTTGCTCTGTGTCTAGGTGTTAATCCCCGGGTGGGAATCGAACCCACGACCAGTGGCTTGGAAGGCAGGGTCACTACCAATGCTACCAACCAATCCAACCGGCCAGTATTGATAAACTAATTTGAAAATAAAAGGTACATACTACAGTACCTAGATAATATTATGTTTTATTACATATTGGGTAAATTTTCTATTAATAAATATAATTCAAATTACCAATTGAATAAATAATAAAAAGTAAGTTCAAACATTATTTTCCACTATCTAGAATCGAGATAATAAAATATAGGAGTTCCCTTTTTAAACGCAATTTTTCAACAAAAAGAACAATGTGAAACTAAAGAGACAATTATCGTGAACTTAGTTGGAAAATTTTTCGCAATCTGTTACGAATTTTAAAATTGTTACTGGAAAAATTATTTTTCACAGGGATTTTTCTAGTTCGTAAATTTAGATCGAGGTAAATATTATGGAAATATATTTACCGAAAAAATTTAACTTGGAGCTAAAATTTCCTCCAATTAAAAACTGATGATTACTATCGCGTCGCAAATTAAAAAGGCTATATTGGTAAACTGCAATTTATAAAATTACTGTTCAAACATTAGAACAGAAGGATAGTTTTATTTATTGAAAAATTTTTTTCGTAGTTAAATTGACTATTAATAATGACAATAGAAATTAGCCTGTGTTACTCCTGAAGAATACAGCTTTCTATTAGTGTAGACAGAATTCATTATTTTAATTTATGAGCGGATCAATACTTTGAAGTTTACACCACAACAAACTTAAGATTAAATTTTTACCTCTCATATTTCCAAGGTATAAGTATAGATGAGCCTATGCAGAAGATAATTATCTAGAGCTATTAACACCCACAGAGGTGACAATAGCGCAACACCGGAGCGCCAGCGTGAAGCGTAAATGTGGGGGATTTTTCCGCATCCACGCCGGAATTCCGAAACAGCTCGTGAATTCAACAAAATGACGCTTGAATTTCTATTTCCAGGACACAGTATCTGTATTATTCCTTTGTGTCCTAATTGTGAAATTTTACCTCGCCGCTGCGCTCTGCGTCAAGCGCGGAATTTCACCGCTTATTTATTTAGCTTGATGTAGTGACTTTGAAAATTGTTATGACTATTCTGTAATGGGTATCGTGTTGCGTGTATCTGTTGGCGGGTTATTAATGTTGTCATTTGTTTTGGGAATAGTGAATTTCGAACGTGTTATATTGAATTTGTTGATATTGTTAATACTCGAGCAGGCATACCTTATGTATTGAATTCTTCTCCTATTCTTTGAATCGTACATCTCTATAGAAATCCTTAACTACTTACTCATGTGGCGCTGTCTTTATAAATCCTTAAAGATAATAAATTTTATCAAAGATAGATATTTTAAACTTTTTAAGACTGTTATGTAATATTATGAAAACTTCCAGGAGCATACATACACATACGTATGTGTAGGTACATTTCAAAGCCTATAACCTTATTTATCGAAGTTGGTTAAAAAGCGGATAATCTGATCCATTGTGGAAGCGATCACATTGTTACCTTGTAATTAACGATATAATCTATAGTGATTGGTCGTTAAGCCGCACATGCGACATAAGCGCGGCCGTAATTAGATAAGTCAATGTATTGATGTAATAAATAATGTAATACTAAAGCCAAGTGGATAACGCTCAAGACTTAACAATGATAAAAAGAAATCAATTATTTACACACATACACACATTGTACAGGTTGTCCCACGGTTGGTATACTAAGCGCGAAGGGACTTGTAGTTTTGCATACCTTGATCACGTAAAAAATACTTAAACAACAAAATTACAAATAACATAAAATTACATTACCAATATTTTGCTAAATTTTTCCTGAAAATTCATGCTTTCTTCTCTAGCTTCGCGCAGCCGGCATAAACCGCTTCTCTAATGTGAGCATTTTGTCTATGAAAACATAATCTTAAACGATAGCTCACGTGCTGGTGGCAAAGTTGGGCGGGTTGCTTGTTATGGGTGTACACAATGAGTTTTAAGAATACATCTATTTGAAAATAAAACTGTGTCTGGAATTTTATTAGTATTTTTTACGTACTCAGCGTATGCAAAACTATAACCTCCTTTGAGCTTAGTATACCAACAGTAGGACACCCTGTATACATGTAAAGACATAGTATAAAAAAGTAGCTTACCGCTATCCCTTTTAGATTTTTAAAACTAAAAACTTTGATGCGGCTTTTTTTTAAATAGAGTGATTCAAGAGGAAGGTTAATCTGTATAATATTAAGTTGGTCACTAGTTTTTTAGGTAGTAAAAAGTTCCCAAAGTAATTGAAGAAATGTCTTTTGAAACTGGTGTATTGTAGAACCAAAAAGCTGAACGACGTGTGACATCTACCAAATCGAAGTTTGGGCAGCGTGGTGGATTACGGTCGGCTTAGGATATTGCCTCTGCAGTTTAATCGGTACAGACTTAAGTGGTGTTTGTTTGTACAATTTGTCTGAGAAAACATAAATAAAATAATATAAAGATTTTTAAAAGCCTTACATGCAAAATTTGTATGAAGCTCGAGTAATATTGCAACTAATACCACAAGTTTGGGAAAATTATTTTGTGTAGTTGGTTGATAGGATAAACAAACACTGCTATTAAATTTGGCCCGTATCGTATCTCATGAAAATATATCAAATTGGTTTTTTTATCAAATCTCAATAATAAAAATAACGTTTTTAACAACCTTTTTTTAAATACAACTCAAATAACATTGAATACACGAAAATTAAATCCGAAAAAACCATACGAATCAATTAATAAATTCCTACTAGAAAACAAAAAATACATCGGACTTTATTGCTTCATTTCCTCCAAAAGGCCTTTAAACTTGATTGGATGAAATTCTATCGGTACTGGAATTTTTAATTTAACCCTTAATACATGTATCTAGACTGGCTTTGTGCTTTTGTGGATATCCTGTCTGTTTGTGGTGACCATCCGTTTGGAAGGGTTGCCAATTCATTTATTGGTTATGTCATTTTTCAGGGTTCTTCTGTTAAGTAACGAAATTATTGAGGCTTGTGAATTTTAGAGGAAAATGTTTACGGTTTTCTACTATTTTTGTTAGCATAGATTATAGGGTCTTTCTCTCAGTAACACGCATGTATATTAAACGTCATGCTTCACATAGTACACAGGGATAATCTCAAAAATGTACTTAGTTTGAAGATATTTCGACGGTAGTTCGCAAAAAATTTAATCGTGACAACTACATACCCCCACTTGAACCAAACAATGTCATAAAATTTACTTCATTAAAAACGATTATTTATGTAATTACTTTAATATCAATATAAAATACCTTTCGTACATGTTATTAAATGAAATTAAATAAAACAAAACCGAAAATACTTTAAAATAATTTGGAAAATCCAAAAGTGCACGCCTCATAATTTTTTTTTAATAAATATTTATTAATTATTATTTTTGTTTATTTAATAACAATTAAACCACATCGAATCAGACCCTGAAAAATGAAAGGGTTCTGTTCCTGAGCATACTCAAGCGTAAGAGAAAAAAAAAGACTCGATTAGTAAAGTATTTCGGTCGCTATCGTGTTAACAAGAAAAAGGATCCGCACATACAGACACACGGACGTCCAAGACAGAACTTTTTTAAACTGTTTTTTAACTAGTTTAAATAACAAAAATGACATCAAAAATATCATGAACGTTAAAAATAGTGTTTTTTCTTAATATGTGTGTGTATGTATTATCTTACAAGTGCAATGTATGATACATAAAGACATTTTAAGTTTGAAAAATCAGATGTTTTGCGCGAAGTGACAGTAGTACCCACCTCAACGCTTCGCTTATGAGGCGTGCAATACCCTAATAAATAACTGCTATACCCAAATAGTAAATTTATACTGAACTAATACGTATATTACATTTTAATTCATATGTTCCTTAAGCGGTCCCCAATCCCATTGTAATCTGAATGTTAGTGCCCCTACACAAACCGCAACATTGGTCTGTAACAGCTATATTTATTCACTCTAAATTATCCTCTATTATCTGTGCAATAGGGGCTAGAATGTGTTTTATAATGAACGTATGACCAGTGCAGGCCTTGTTGGCCGTTTTAGGATTCCATATTGTCGATTTAAGCTCAAATAAGGAAATTGCTTTCATTATGTAGCTCTATTTGTGTGCAATCAGAGTCTGGACGAGGGGGAGATATAGAATCTATAGCAATCTATGTTTGATACAAAGGAAACAATGTTTTGACTCTAAACTTTATTTTCGTAATACATGAAACGTCTGCCAAATTTGGCACACGTGTGGTGAACCGAAATGACTGTTATAAAATATATTTGTATTTTTTGGGACAAATTGTTTTAAAAATTGTGAGCGGTAGGGAAGCGGGAGGTAATAGAAATTACCAAAAACGAAAATTTTTGTATACCAACACACGTATAAAGATGAAGATATTACATTTGGAATTCTTAAAATAATTAATATGCTTCTTAGTTAGTGTAGGAAAATACAAAGGATTAAAAATAAACGATGATAGCAGAGCATGGTTTCGATCCACGGACCTCTGGGTTATGGGCCCAGCACGCTTCCACTGCGCCACTCTGCTTATGCTTATCTAGACGAAATTATGCATCTATTCAAAACCATTATTATAAGCGTCATAAACTACATACACACTAAATCTTATTAATAACTAGCGGTCCGCCCCGGCTTCGTCCGTGGTACATGTTTACGTTTTCTCTACATAAGAACCATCCTCGTACTTCCAGGAATATAATAAAAAAAGAATTATTGAAATCGGTTCAGCCGTTCTCGAGTTATGCGCTTACCAACACATTTTGCGATTTATTTTTATATATAAGACTAGCGGTCCGCCCCGGCTTCGCCCGTGGTACATGTTTACGTTTTCTCTATATAAGAACCATCCTCGTACTTCAAGGAATATAATAAAAAAAGAATTATCGAAATCGGTTCAGCCGTTCTCGAGTTATGCGCTTACCAACACATTTTGCGATTCATTTTTATATATAAGAAAGATAATATAGTTAATATTTAAAGTTCGATCCAACTAAACCACAATACAGGGTGAAAAGAATCCTTGCCTATTAGTGTCCGACCGAAACTGGTTTCCAGGCCGAAACCGAAACCGAAACCGAATGTTCGGCCGTGGCTTCAGTTTCGGCCGAAACCGAAACCGAAACCGAAACTCACGTGGTCAAGTATGAAATTTCTAAAAATACTGAACTTTGGGGGATTTTACCTATTATTTTGCCTTAATTAGGGCATAAAATGAAAACACAGTATATTAAATTTGTTGTAATCATTTATTTAATATAAGATAGAAAAATAATATTTTTAAAATATTAATAACTAACGGTCCGCCCCGGCTTCGCCCGTGGTACATATTTCGCAATAAAAGGTAGCCTATGTTCTTTCTCAGGGTCTAAAGATTATCTGTGCCAAATTTAATCAAAATCGGTCCAGTAGTTTATGAGCCTATTCATTACAATCAAACAAACAAACAAACAAAGTTTTCCTCTTTATAATATTAGTGTAGATAACAATTTTATAATAATTATAACGCATGTCATTAAAGAAACGAATCTTAAATGGCGGCGCTTATCATTCCCTCTTGCTTACACACGGCCGTACGGCATGCAAAAAAAATTGGGAAAAGTAAAATCACTAAAATGTATTTGATTTTCCCTATAATAGTTTTTATCATAAATTAACAATGACAATAATTATGTATTTGCGATAGTACTTAAATAATGTTTTTTTTGGAATTTGACAAAATATTTTCTTTGGGAAAAGTTGCTCAGTTTTATGGGCTCATTACAAGTATTATGGGGATTTTGTTGCATTCTGTATACGTAAATATGATAATTCATATAAATACACAAATACCATAACAAAAAAGTTTGTCAATAAACAATTTGAAATAATTAATAAAATACCCTACCATATGTCAGTGTCAGCTTTGGCCGCCATTGAAGATTCGTTTCTGAAACGCGTTATAATTTTTATTATTTTTTCAAATTAAGTTCTCAGTAAAATCAGTCATCTAAATCAAATCAGTAATTGTAACTGTTACTTTAAATACTAAGTATTGGTATTTTGAGATCTTTTTCTTTATTAATAGAGTCTTTAATACTTTGGATTGGTATTTGTACTTAGAAGAATAATCTCTTTTAGGTACCTCTTATATAAAAATAATAATTATTAATTACTATTACACCCAGTTCCAATCTCAACATAGATAATCAAAAATTGTTTCCACCAGCGTGGGTCAACCAACGCTTTGACAGCGTCCGTCAAAGCGTTGCCGAGGAAAACGAAGTTAGGCGAGCGTGAACGTGTGTGAACTACGTTCACTGAACTTGCGAAATAAGTTTCGGTTTCGGCAAAAGTTTCGGCCGATTTTGGCCGAAACCGAAACTGCGGCCGAAACTTGATTTTTGGCCGAAACTCGGCCGAAACCGAAACCGAAACCGAAAGTTCGGTCGGACACTATTGCCTATAGATTGTAGGTACAACTTTTAAGCTTAAAAAAATCCCTTAGTAAATGTCTATCTTCTGAGGGTATAACTTGAATACAAATTTACAAATGTAGGGCTTTTTGCCTAATAAGTCATAAGGTAATAATTCAAACCCAATATAATAATTCCGGATTTTATAATCGTCGTATATAGGTAGCTTTAGTGAAAATCGACAATTGAAATTTCCTAATTCAATTTAATCAATATTAAACCTAAAATAATAATCCGTTGGAAAAGCACACACATGCCAACCATTAAATTAGCTGACACATGTCAAATCTGTCAATTCTGACATGTGTCAGCCAATATATCAGGTGTGCGCTGCTGAAGGGAATGGCAGCTGTCGAACGTAAACTGTGTATAGAGGTAGATTTGGCCCTGGATTTGGCGCGTTGTATTTGAACGATAGTATTAAAAATAGATTTGTTCTGTAGATAGCTCTGAATTCACCATCGGAGTGATGCTTTTGTCTATAAACGTTATAAATTCAAAATTAAACAATTTTCTAATAAATAGTAACAATAAAAATTAAAATAAAAAAAAGACGTGTGGCACTCGGGGACTGCCGCGGTAAAGCTATTGCATGCTATGCCTTCAAGCCACACCTCCGTGCCCGTCGGAGTGGGGAGCGTGAGGTTATTTTCGTTACATAATTTCTGGATTCAGTCTCCGCGCTCAAGGCCCGCGATAGAAGCTATGCAATAGCTTAAAATATGGTAAATGTTCAAAATACCTATGCTACGAAGGCTACGACGATTCAAAAGTGCTAGGAGCACTTAAGAAAACTAATTGAATAAATGTTTGAGTTTTGAGTTTTGAAGCAACTGCAAAAAATTTTTCAAGCAAAACGGTTTTTCAGTAATATTACATATTTTAATAAAAAGTATGAAATGAGATTGTGTTTTATTTCTGTACCTATTATACAACCGTTCAATATGAATTCCATATCTTACCGATTTATTGCGAATCAAAGACAACATACACCCAGACCGCAACAATCAAACGAAAACCAATAACAAATTCAATTTATAGGCGCAAGTCGAAACACAAAGCGGACTGTTATTTGCACGAAAAAATATTTTTCGCCGTTTATTCTAATTGTATTGTTCTTTCTTTATCCCCAAAATAAGAAAAGAGTCGTCCATTTAATTGAGTTTTTGATTAATAACAGGATCGGGGTTACCTGTTCAGGGGTGGGGGAAATTTAAAAAGTTTCCAGCAAATCGGGTAAAAATATCAACGTAATTGTGTTTACGGCTGAGGAGCAACTTTTTCTATCAAAAGTTACGGCATTCTATCGTTATAAAAATATTTAATATCTCGCTTAAAGAGAACGTCGCGTTGTTAAGGATTATTTTTTAATTTTGTCATGGCAGCATTTGGGTGAGTGGGAAATTTGGTATTTTTACTTGTCCCGTAACTGAAATAAGTACGTAGCGTGATTAATTTTGTGTGTAGGGGAAGGCTCTTCGGCTTGAAGAGTTAGCATAAGATACACTTATGTTATTTTTGGATGAGCTTTTGAATATTATCAGTTATATATTTACTCGTTTTATGTTATTACGACCATGTAACAATATTTGTGAAAGTAAGTCGGCCCCTATATTCATATAACATTTATATTATACTAGGTTTCCGCCCGCGGCTTCGCCCGCGCAGTCAAAGAAAAACCCGCATAGTTCCCGTTCCCGTGGGATTTCCGGGATTGCGTCATTTTCCCGGGATAAAAAGTAGCCTATGTCCTTTCTCGGGTATCAAAATATCTCCATACCAAATTTCATGAAAATTGGTTCAGTAGTTTAGGCGTGATTGAGTAACAGACAGACAGACAGAGTTACTTTCGCATTTATAATATTAGTATGGATTTAAAAAATGTGACCATTCAAATCTTTATCCTTTAAAATAGCCCAAATATTCTTACTATAGAAATAATCCTTAACATTTTAGAAATATCACAACCATATTACCACAGAACTTCACCTCAGCTATCACAAGTCAAAAGGCCACAATTCTAAAGTATATTAATTCAACAATCCAATGCAGAGCTATTTGTCAGAATCTACCATCTGCGGAGAACACCAGACTGCCTTTGTATCTTCATTTGCATCTGCAATTACTATGTAAATTCGTCTGATTTTCGCATGTAAGCACTTTATATATCTAACTGGAGTGTTAATGATATAGTTTGCTCTGATTTGCGTTGCCTTGATTGTTCTGTTTAGTTTGGGCATCACTTGGTTTCATTTGCTTTCATTTGTAAACGTTATAAAGTACCTCGTTGTATGTATCAACAAAAAAAATGGAAATTTATATACAAAAGTTTTAACGCAGTAGAAAATTTGGTACTTTGCAACGTCTCAATAGTATTAAAATGATTTTTTTATTATGGATTTTATGACTATGAAACTTTTTGAGATGGAGTAACCGTTGAGGGACTTGGTTTAATAACAAATTGTTACCTACTATACTACAATACTACTACTAATTCTAACATACTTTTGAATAATTTGATTGCTCAAGATTTTTCATTATTTTTTTATGTGTATTAATTTCAAAATAACTTTGCAACACACCTGAACAAATGTTCGATTTCACATAAAAGGCAGGTAAAAAGGTTCCACAAGCACTCATCACAAAGGACCAATTAGAGGGGCACCGCAGGGTGCCACTCTAGGGCACTGTAGGGCCCTCCAGGTCCTCGTGGAGCCCGTTAGGTCTAACGACTTGCAGGAGGCACGTGCATGTCTAATTATTGTTGCAGGATTTTAATGATCGTTCTTGAGCGTTGTTTATATTCGATATCTGTGTAATACAGTTATATGTTTTAACTTTTTATTCGCATCAAAATCCGTTGCATAATTTTAAAGATTTAAGTATACATTAGGACATAGAGATAGAGAAAGCGACTTTGTTTTATACTTTTTTCTTAATTTTTGCAGTGATTTTTTGTTAGTCTTGGTAGTTTCTCATCATGAGACATAATATGACTATACTGAGATTTATGGTAAATTTTTACCATAATATCGTTTCATCATCAACAAAGCTAGCTTATTTCGTTCCGAATGTTACTTTGGTTAATTGTGGTCGCTAGAGGGTACAAGCATGCATACACAAATACTTTTATTTTTATATCTTATGCTCTAACGTTATATTCACACATAACAACAAATTATAAACAGCATGTAGGTAAAATAACAATTTCGTGGTAAGAGTGATGTTGAGTATATCACTTTAAATCCCGTAAAAAACTCTTTTCATATGAAATTAAAATTCAAAATAGTGAGACTATCTATCCACGCGATTTTCATTACTCAGCAAGCATTCTAATAAAAATAAAGTGATAAAAAGTACGATAACAAATGGATTCAAGTAATAAAGAAGCTGTGAACAAATAAATGTGTGGAAATGTTAAATCAGTACAAAGGAAAGCTAAAGCGTGTCGGACGCAGACGCGCTATTGTAGTAGTACTATAGTACTAGAATAGAAGTATAAGTTCTAGTTCTATTACAGTAATAGGCGTGAATCCCGCTAGCTCATTTCTTCAAGACCTATTGTGTAGTAATGGGATTTTTAAATAACAATTAGAAGACACGGTTGAAATTGCGGGTGTTTTCAGTTTATGCACATTCTATAAAAAATAAGTTTTGCTATATTATGTTTATTTCCATTACTTACTTGTATTTTAAATATTGACAAAAGTAATATTAATTATTTATTGTATCACTTTTTCTGTAGGTACTCTTTTGCATTTCGGTACTATAACATGCAACATTAAAATCCATCCCCTAAAATGTAACAAATTTTTCTCTTTACCTACTTAACCATTACTTTAAAGTATGTACATTATTTTAACAGCACATCAATTAACTAATAACACAACCAATTGCAAATCGTTCCCATTCCATCCATGCCTGTTACATTCCAGTTTGCTCTCAATAAATATTATAAAAAAAAATATTCACAAAACTGCGAAATACGTTCCAGAAACGTAGCAGAGTGTGCAATGGAAGACTAAAATAACAATAGGGGTGCAAAATTTTTCCATTTCATTCGACTTCTGTTACCTCCGGCCGGCTTTGTTTGGGGCTTTTTTATTTGTAATTTGTATCCAGCCGGCCATTGGGGTTATTAGAAACAACTGGTCGGATCATGATGCAGTTCTATTGATCGAGCTAAGTTGTGGAGTTTTGGAGTATAGCGCTAAATGGGGCATTTCTATTTGATACGACGTGTGTACTGTAAATATACGTACTTTTGTTAGTGTGGATAATGGTAATTAAACGAGTAATGGTATCTTTATATTATTTTGTAACGATATCTATGTGAGGGCTAAATTATATATATCTGTGCATAATTTTAGCACATTGTAGTAATATAATAATGTAGAGTCGTGTAAGTCAATCAACGGATAATTTTTTTCAGGCCATTATGAATTTCAATTTAGACAATAAATTAATCAAATGATGAATCCAATTTATAACTTCTTGTATAGTCCCGGTCACCAACTTCTACGTCAATAGCTTCGTTTCCTTTCCTCGAAATAATTAAACGTTTAAAATCCACCGCGAGCTGTGTACCGAGCAAACAGTTACTCTAACAAAACTTCCTCACTAACCAAATTTAGAGTCGCGGTCTCGTTATTTACTTTGAAAGTAAAATATTATAAGGAAGGAAATTAAGCTCGGATTGGCTCAAAGCCCACATGTAATTAAAACAGTGCTGTACATGCAAAACTAATAAATAAATAAAATTTAACCGGCTCAGAGTGTACGGTATATTCTGGCTCCAAATCCACAAAATTATAAATTCTACAATATTTGAGGAGGGTTGCCATGGCTTCGGCCCGCGCGGGAATTCTAATAATATTGTTTTCTTCGCTTTTTAAAACTTTGACGGCTTTTCCCAAGTTGCGGGAACGTCAATTTGGAATTTCGGTCGTAAATTAATAAAAAATCAAAGTGAATTAGCAATCAAATAAAAAACCTTATGATGAATATTTTAATATTTTACATTTTTCATAGATACATACGTTCCAATCTTTAAAAGTACAAAAGTGCTCTCCCTTTTTGTTTCTTTTTACTAAACCTTTACAATATTTGTCACAGATAGAGCCTAATTTATCATTACATTACACAAGCGAAATACAAATTCCTCATGATAAACAGCGCGTCCACTTCAAATTCAAGTGGTCATTTTCCCGGACGTGTCCCGTCAAACGCGTCACGTTGGTCGCCGCAGATGCGTCTAACCGGTCCAAATTGCCGCCCACAAGTGTTGTTCGCAATCCGGGACTGTTATGAAATTTTTCATTAAGCCAAATGTCAACTATCGTGGTCGTCTTTGAGTTTAATATCGCAGTATTTTCATTAGCACGTTAGCTGACCGCTCCGGTCGTAACGGTTTATTGCAAAAGTTAATTGTTTAATTTTATTTTTTCAAATATCTCGTTCGTTGTGCGTTTCATTAGCTGGCTTGTTCTGTGGTTGGGATGTTTTGTTATTTTAGAAAGGCAAATACCAGGCAAAAATGTACTTTATGTTATGTATAGATGTATTTGTTTCAAAAAATGAAGTTATTAAATATACATAGTTCAAAGCTGTTGTAATCTTATAAAATTATAGCACAGCAGAAAAAGAACAAATCATGTTTAAAGTAAAAATGTTCAAATCAGATTTGAGTAATAAAATTTGATTACCTAAAATGTTATACTTAGTTTAATATTTAAATGCGTTTTGTACATAAACACATTTAATGTCACATTGTAGACTGAACTTAATACGTTATTAAATTTATGCCATAATGCTCTACGAGCGTAGCATAGTGCTACGTTACTGTATTATTCGTAGCACTTCCTCTACGTTTAATAAAAGCTTTTTCTATCTAATTTAGAGAGCGTATCAGATAAACAAAATTCTTGTTAAATACACGGCTAACTACAATCAATATCCTGCGTTCCCTTGTGGGTATGGGGTCGATGAAGCATATTTAGTTTATTTCGTTCGTCTATTTTTTTCAGACAAATTATATTAACTTTGCAGCTCGGTTACAAATTGCAAATAAGTTAGGAATCTTAAATGTGCAGTAATTATATTTTTGGTAATAATATGTGATAAATAACATTGGAAAGTCGTTTCTCTGAAGTGAAGTGGGATATTTATTAAATTCCGTCTTCCTAATTGAAATAGACGATGTACTTCCAAACATTATAAAATTGGAACCAGAGGAAGTAAATACTGTAAATTTTAAAATTGTTAATTTTGTACGTCTTCCTTGCGCAAGTGAAACCAAATTTACAAGGTAAAGGAAGCCAGACGTATCACCGGGACTGATGTTGCAAATAAATTTCCTGCCTTCAATGTTTCATATCGATTTATTTCAAAATGGATAAACTTTAATATTACAAAAGCGATCTCTTTTCTTATCACTTGATACTGACACAGTGACCTTAAGTGGCAGCCGTCAGCTGACAATCCCATTTAGCTGTTGCGCATGCGTAGTACAGACTTCTCTGATGCGGGATGAAAATCAGGATATTCTGCAGTAGGTCCCCGACCTTCGTGGGGAGAGGGCGCTTTTGTCGCCCCGTCTCGCGGCGTTCGGAAAACGTGTGCGTATTTTTGTGACTCGTGTTGTCTAGCGGCAAGGTGAGTTTTGTAGCTTTTTAGTTAGTGTACCTGATTATTTTAATGGGTATTATTTTTTACATAGTTGTTTTGGTTCATAAATATTAAATAAGAGTTTCTAAGTTGAAAATAAACGAAAGTATTTTGCGAAGGCTTATTTATATTATTCTAGAGCAATTAAATTGGATTAATTTTAAAATACCATTTTGCATTATTATTTGTTAAATTTCTGAAATTACTGATTTAAATAATACTTCTTTTATTGAACTAACTATTGATAACTATTCTTTTATTCTTAGAAATTTGGGATTTTTTAATCTCAACTCTACCAAGAGTACCTTAAAATATTACACCAATATTTTTTAAGACATACTTTATTTTTTACAACGTTCTCTAAACACTAAATTGATAATTTTATTAACAAATATATCACATTCTAACACCTCAAACAATTACCAATTAAAAAACAAAAAGAAAACAATCAAAGGATAAATACTAAACGCCCTGCCATCAATTCTCCGTCAAGCTAACATGTGTCTATCTATCCCCAAGTGGGGTTTGTGTTTGGAGCTGATTGTTGCCGGAAATTGAGCTAAATTTATAACTAAGCAGATCGATATGTGATTAGGAAGCTGTAGTGAATCGGTAATATGTTTAATATTGGTTGACAAATGTCGATTGTCTTGCATAAGAACTCTACAAATTTTAGGCTTTGACTTTAATACTGCTATTATTTTATAACTAAAGAAAAACTAGCTTAGGGTCCGCGGCATCGCCCGCGTATCTAAAAGAAACTCCTTAAGCACTGAGATATTCCACCCCGGGGAGCCTCTGTATATAATGATATAATAATGATGCTCTAAGTCTACTCCCATCTTATCATAAATTGACGTAATAAACGGAGCTACCGTTGTGACATGAAAGTAAGACAAACAAACATTCGAAATTATAATATTATCTATACATATAATAAAATCGTAGGAAAGTCAAAACTGTACATTGAATATTTTTTTAAAAGAATACATAATCCATGATCTATAATCGATACAGAAGCCAAAAACATAGTTTTTAGAATTTTTGTCTGTTTGTCTGTTTGTCGGTTTGTCTGTTTGTCTGTTTGTCTGTATGTTTGTCCAGGCTAATCTCAGAAAGTACTGCACGGATTTACTTCAAATTTTGCATGAATATTACTAACAGGTCGGGTCAGGCTGTTATATACATATTATCATGCTATCACCTGCGGGGGAGGAGCTGTGAACCTTTATTCTTCTTACGTATTCTCTGTACTACGACAGCGTACAATATAAAGACTCATGTTTAAATGTTGTTTTTGAGTAAGCCATGCTATTGTCTACCTTTACACTATAAAAACTACATCATTTAAGTAATTTTGGCAGAGAAACAGTATAATGAATCTTAGTAGTATAAAGACAAATTTAAAACAGCGCCATCTATGAGATTTCATTAAAATTAAATCAATTTACATAATATTAACGCTCCTTGGAAATTCATAATTTAAATATTATGAATTATGATGTTGGTGAGGTTGTTTTTTTTTTAAAGTTAAATAAATAATTCATATCTTCCCAGAGTCCATTTCAGGTGCGCTTATATTTCATGTGAATATACTAAATTTTTATAAGTGAGGGTAGATGTTTATTATTTGATGTCAAACAAGACACCATTACAGTTATATAGGTAATAGACGCAGTATTTGTATTCTCTTTGGGTAATAGTAGATAACAGTGATTGTGTTCATTGGTTACATTTTTAAAAATCTTCGGCTTTTTTTTAATTTTCGCCTTCTTGCGTTCCCACAAAAGGTAAGTTGTAGCTTTTATATAGTTAGACTCATGTTTTTAATTAGTTAAAGTTATGACAAAATAAGAAAATGATGAAATTTTATTTTTATGTATAACTTTTACAAGACTATATTATACGCCCAAAGAAGGTCACTTTAGTTCTTGATAAAACTTTATTTGTTAGTAGCTTTTTAATAAAATTAGGTACTTATCTTTTGATTTTTTTTTATTTACAGATTCAATATTCATAAAAATTGACGATTTGCGTGAGGATGTAGTGGAAATTAGTAACCTTGCGCGTGGTCAATCAATACATATAATAAAATTCTAGAAAAGTGATGTCTGTACAATAAAAATACATATGTAAAAAAAATAGCAGGGGTTATTATTAAATCGATCCCAAACCCAAAACTGTAGTTATAAATTTTTTTGTCTGTTTGTCTGTATGTTTGTGCACGCTAATCTCAGAAACGGCTTATCCGATTTAGATGCGATTTATTATTATTTATTAATATATTGTGGTAATCTTCATTTAACATTTAGTGTTTATTTCATGTTAATCGGTTCGTAAATAAAAAAGTTATGACCATTTAAATATTCTCGGCGAACATTTGCTAAGGCATTCTATTGTACACTATACAGTGTACGATAAAACGTAAGTTATCTGTTATACGCTACAGTTTTTCCTTATAAATGTCCAGGTGATCATATTGAAAGTCCCCAAGGGTGGGGGGGTAAGCTGAGGTAGTAGGGGGGGAAGGGGTCAAATTAGAATTATGCTTACTTCTAGGTAAATTTTATACATAAAATGTCCTTTAAATTATGTCGTATTATATTTTTAACCCCCGACGCAAAAAGATGGGTGATAAGTGTTTGACCGCTATGTGTGTCTGTTTGTGCCACTGTAGCTCGCTAACAGGTAATTCGAATTAGATGCGTGTTAGGCAGCATATTTTCCGACGCTGGTTCTTAGATAAAGTGTATCAAAATCGGTTCATCCATTTATTATACCTAGGTATATAGAGGTAAAAGTGGGAATGTGGGAAAAAATATTAGTTATATTTTTATCCAATTCAGTTTATCCATTTATTAGATTACAGCGGTAAAAGTGGGAATGAACAATAATCGAATGTGATCAAATAATATACTCAAGCGGCATATCAAAATATAAAAGAGCAACGTGTTTTATCGAAATCGGTTCATCCGTTTATTACATTTAGGGGTGACAGTGGTTAGATAAATAAACCAAATGGAGCATCAAACGACAGGATATGACGTGTACATAATACATATAGGTATAATTAGATAATATGGTTTACATCAAAATCGGTTCTGCCATTTACTAGGTGTGGAAAGAGAAGGGTTGAAAGTCTGTGAAAGAAGAGGGGGATATGGGAGCGGGAGGATAGCCACACCCTGGAAATTTTGAACTCTACTCAAAGCCACATAGGCCTGGCTCTTGGCAATTTTTTTTTCCTAAAGATACCACTTCTTTTGCCACTGTGATCCATTACAATTTGTGCACGGTTACGGCCCAACTTAAAAGATGTCAAGGAGCAACAAACTTATAGATATCAATATGATGTAGGAATGTAATATGGAGGTAGAGGTCAAAAACTCACTTGAAAATATCACATGAAAATAAGAAACCGAAGTTAAAAATTTAAAAATTAAAAAGAAAAACCCAACGCAACGAAGGAAAAGGAATAAATAATAATTTTACAAACTTCCCGACGATCTTTAAAATTAAGTACCATTATAAAAAAAATATAATTGTATATGATATGATAATGATGGTATGGCAGCCCCGATGACTTTTTTTTTTTAAAGTGAAACTTTTATTACATCGTCTCAAACTTTTTGGTCTGTGTAGCGCATGTCGCGTGACGGTCGGCTGCCGAGTAGGTATAAAGCAGTGTTCGGAACCGTACGATAATTATTATCGTACAAATACGATAATTTTGTGCCTAAGTTTCACTTTTACCGTGGTTTCATAAAACCACACAACATTTTTATTTTTATAAATATTTAAAATGGTATTTATTTTTAAAGATCTTCGGGAAGTTTGTAAAATTATTTATTCCTTTTTCTATGCACTTTTCTTCGTTGCGTTGGTTTTTTTTTAATTTAATTTTTATTGCACGGTCTAAACGGTTTAGTTACTACAGGCGTGAGACAGGAAAGATCTGAGCGCTGAGACAAACGTCAAAACGCAAAGGAATAGAATCCGCTAAATTGCGACTGGATGAAAATTTTGTTCGTGGTCGTCGTCGTCGTTGGTAGGGTGAACAAATCCTTAGCAAAACATCATACGCTTATGTCAATTAGTATCGATAGCGGATTCTATTCCTTTGCGTTTTGAAGTTTGTCTCGGCGCTCAGTTGCTGCATGATATATTGTCAAAAACATCCATACAAGGAAGGAAGAAAAATAAATTTGCTCCCTTCCCTCCTGGTGCCTAAAAATAATATGACATAATTTAAAATAAATTTTACGTAGAAAATTAACTAGGCATTTATTTTTTATTTTTTAGCTGTTTAGTAATAAATTTTACTAACAGTTCTTTTAATTATTTATGGTAGTACGTGTTTATTCAATAAAAGTTAAGTAGTCACCTACTATGCAGTCACTATTCCACGCGGACGAAGTCGCGGGCACAGCTAGTCCTTACTAATATTATAAATGCGAAAGTAACTCTGTCTGTCTGTCTGTCTGTTACGCTTTCCCGCATCAACCGACCTCTCAACCGATTTTGATGAAATTTGAAGCACGAAACAAAATTTAAAGAACATAGGCTACCTTTTATCAAAACACCACGCGGGCGAAGCCGCGGGCGGAAGCTAGTTAAGAATAAATGAATGGATTTAGATAAGATTGAAGATACTTCAATGTTGTTATTAAAGTTATATTTACATCGGAAACTATGAATGCGGATCGGCTTATCCAATATTTAGATCAAAACTGTTGAATACATTTTGATGAATAAAAATTATCCTTTGGTTCTCCAAAGGTTGTACTTTAATTTTGGGATGAGAATCGTGGATAAAATTTTGAAGATGACATGATGTAGGTCCGCTTGAGTTCGTCGCTGCGGGGATATAAAAATCTACTTATATTATAAATAAAGAATATTTGATTATTTGTTTGTGTTGTAAAAGTTCTAAAACTACTGGACAGAACTTAAAATTGGCTTACCGTAAAAAGCCCTATCTATGATTATAAATGAGCAAATTACAATTTAAACATTTATCGAGGAAAGCTATAGACTATATATAAAAATATATAAAGAAACCGCGGAGCACAGCTAGTATGGATAAATACTTAATAAATACTTTGATAATAATAAAACTAATAAGAATGCAGTATAAAGCTGTTCTTTTACCGCACTTGTGACGCGTTGCAGTTTGAGCTAAAAGTTCTATTTTGAACTTTGTGGTAAGCACTTAGATACTAGGAAGTATTTTTGTAAGTCCTAATCAATTTCAATTACCTTTTACTGTTCTAGAAAAGAACGAGAGATTTTGTAATTGGTTTAATCATTTAAAAAAGAAGGATAACTACACTATTGGACTAAATTAACTTTACTTACATATTCTGAACATAAATACTCACATACATTTGAAACTAAATATAAATTAGAAATTGAAAAGAATATTGTTACAGGACAAAAATAATACGAACTAAGTAATGTAGAGCCAAGATAAAATACAAAAAAAGAAACCTTACAAGTAATTTTTATCTACCCTTAATTCGTTTTACAAAAAATTAAAAGCTTAAAACAATTTGCGAAACTAAATTTAATGTTGTATTTACGGCATCGTAAATCCACTCCAAGAGCACTCTATTTTGTTTCACGTCAACGAAATCAAATATTTGCTCTGATTGGTAACCTTTTTATTTACAAGGACCTTAAATAACTTGTTTTGCTTCTAAAAACATTGAAATTAAATTACGATACATGTAGGTTTTACTTTAAGATTGTAAATTAGATTTTATGTTGTTAACCTTGTATAATAAATTATATTATAATCCATACTAATATTATAAATGCGAAAGAAACTCTGTCTGTCTGTCTGTTACTCAATCACGCCTAAACTACTGAACCAATTTTCATGAAATTTGGTATGGAGATATTTTGATACCCGAGAAAGGACATAGGCTACTTTTTAACCCGGGAAAATGACGCAATCCCGGAAATCCCATGGGAACGGGTATGCGGGTGTTTCTTTGACTGCGCGGGCGAAGCCGCGGGCAGAAATCTAGTTATTATATAAAATATGTAATTTCAAACATTTCAAAGTTTCAATTCTTTGACGTTACTTGGTGACATCACGTCGTGTTTATAATTGGTTTTCATTCTTTATCAATACATGTTTTTGTAATTTGCTTCATTCGTAAAAACAAAACCCACAGACCATTAAAAAAAATCAATTGAACGCAACGAGTTGTATTGCAACAGGAAATACGGGCGAAACACTAAACGACCGGAACATTCAAATAATTTAAGCATTTAAACGTTTAATGCGGGACCAATCCGATTACAATGTTTGAGGAGTGATTGTCCGCGAAGCACGCCTTGGGGTGGCGTTATCGAGTAATCTGTGCAACTTTGTTGGACCTTTTTGGGATGTCTTGTGCGTGAGGGCCCTTAACGGTACCGTTAGTGGAGACATATGAAATCACGTTTGTTTTTCGAATGGTTGTTTTCGGCTATCTTATGTTTTGTATTTTAGCCGTTTATATTTCAGGATGGAGCGTAAAAATAATACTTAAATTGATTTCTGTGAAAAATTTTCAACAAGATAATCCAGTTCTACGTCAATCAAAATGTCATTAATATGTTTTTAATAATTAAATTGTACTCAAGTAACAAATTACACAGCACTAAAACTGCTTTTGCAAAGGGAATAAAGTACTATTTAATCAGAAAAAATGTAATCGAGATAGCATTTATTTTTGTCCCGTATGACACAAGCTTATAGATTTTCATCATTACAATACTATCTCTATCCATTTTCAAAGCGATTTCTTCAAAATAATATTTAATGGTCGTATAAAAAGGTTGGATAATGAAAAGACGACTTTTACGTAAATATCATCAAACGTCTTTGTGAATCTTGACCTTTGTAGGTCAATGAGGGCGAGTGAACTGGGGTGATCCGATTAGCGTATGTTACCGGCGGGATTACTTGCTGGACATTTACTTGAAGGTCTCTCGTATTTATCGAGTTATGTTATTTTACAAACAAATAACGGTAAAAGGAAATTAAGCTCTGTATAACAACATTTAGGTACAATTTGTAATGAACTTTATCCTTATGTAGAAAGTTTTATACTAAAACATCTCAAATCTCACGTATATCTCTAAAATTATTGTACAGAATGTAATAGTAACGGAGAGGACGGAACATAAAATGAGACCAAGTACTAATTATATCTATATACAGGGTGTCCCAAAAAGTAGTGATGAACGGAAGCTGGGAGGTAGAGGACCTAAAGGGCTATCCGAATCACCCCCATGTATGTTATGCGATTTTTCGTATTTTCGGAGTTATGACGTTTTTTTCAATTTTTCACCTATCGCCGAGTACGGTGATATTTTCACTCATGGTGACGTCAATTATTGCGGAAGGTGCTTGATTTTTTTTGTGTGCTAAGCTGAAAGATAGGCCAATTCAGTATGGTAACATTTACTATCGTTAGATCTTTGAATGGAATAAAAAAAAGAATTAAAATGCCAAGAAAGATAAAATTACCCAGTATGTTCTCCACTTCAAGGGCCCGTAAAAAAATAAAATCACATAAAAAAAGTTTTCCATTTGGCTTTTAAAAACTTGCTCTATCTATCAGGTAGCTACCCTGAAAATTTCATTTTATTATTCAGAAGGCTTCAATCGAAAAATTGAAATCTAAATGAGGTAAGTGCAAAAATTGAATTAACATGATGATTAATAAAAACAAATTAAAACCAATAACAAGGTGTTTAATTACAAGAAATTTTTAAAATGACCCCGCTATTGCTCAGTGCAAGTGCGACATCACCGTAAAAAGTTGTCTTTTAAATGTCTGAATGCCCTTTTATCATTTTTAATGGTTTCTTCTGCTACTATGAATTTCCAGGTTATTTCGTTCAAATTGTGGCAGTCTCTCGTCTTTGTAGTATCCCCACGGAAAAAAATCAATAGGGTTTATGTCCGGGGACCGTCGAGGCCAGGCTAAAGGGCAAAGATACCCTGAAAGATGGATTGGTCGTTGCAGCCTGCGCATGCGCTGGTGACGCCTGCCTTAAAGCCTGGCCTGCACGGTCCCTCGACCTAAACCCCATTGATTTGTTTCAATGAGGATACTAAAAAGACCTCGGCTACTTGAGAGAATGCTACAATTTGGACGAAATAACCCGGAAATTCATAGTAGCAGAAGAAACCATTAAAAATGATAAAAGGGCATTCAGACATTTAAAAGACAACTTTTTACGGTGATGTCGCACTTGCATTGAGCAACAGCGGGGTTATTTTAAAAATTTCTGGTAATTAAACACCTATTTATGGGTTTTAATTTGGTTTTAATGATCATCATGTTAATAAAATTTTTGCACTTACCACATTTAGATTTCAATTTTTCGATTGAAGCCTTCTGAATAATAAAATGAAATTTTTAGGGTAGCTACCTGATAGATAGAGCGAGTTTTTAAAAGCCAAATGGAAAACTTTTTTTATGTGATTTTATTTTTTTATGGGCCCTTGAAGTTGTGAACATACTGGGTAATTTTATCTTTCTTGGCATTTAATTCTTTTTTAATTCCATTCGAAGATCTAACGATAGTAAATGTTACCATACTGAATTGGCCTATCTTTCAGCTTACCACACAAAAAAAATCAAGCATCTAGCGCAATAAGTCACGTCACCATAAATAAAAATCTCATCGTACTCAGCGATAGATGAAAAATTGAAAAAAATGTCATAACTCCGAAAATACGAAAAATCGCATAACATACATGGGGGTGATTCGGATAGCTCTCTAGGTCCTCTACCTCCCAGCTTCCGTTCATCACTACTTTTTGGGACACCCTGTATAAAAGACAGCTATAATAATTTGTAGCAATATTATTAAATCAATTAATATCGTAACAATTTAATTAAAATACGAAAATTTCATAACAGATTTAAGTATTCTGCAGTAACAGCATTTGAGAGCTCATTAAGAAGAGACCTAGGTATACACGAAAGATAAGTAAAATACCATTTATAAATTTAAATAAGAGAAAGCAATCAAAAAATTATCACGATAAATTTACGCTTTCTGTTGTAAAATATAAAATAACCAGTAAATAAATATAAAGATACTCCAATAAATTAAAGAGGGCGTCGTAAAGCAGACATTTCATATAAACACACATTTCAGTAAGTGGCAGTAGCGTAATTTGTTTCGTGAACAGTCCACGCGTTTAATTTGCGCATGAGTTATTTTGTTTGTGTTTCATTAAAACGTTTACAGTGACACACGCTTCTGTAGGCGCTTTTATTATGTAACAGGGAAATCGCGGAAACGGGCATAAATAAAATTTATTGTTAATTTTTTATATGGCTATTAATTCATCCGGAATTATGCTGTTTGCTTCCTTTTAACTGTATTTTTAACGTCTCTTTTTTGTTAATACACCATACGCCATAATTATTATGACTTCTATTACTTGATATGAATTATAAATTACCCAACACTAAAATAATTCTCAATATTATTTCAATTAATTACAACATTATTTAAATAAAATACCTAAACTTATTAGCAGTGTAGAAATATCTCGTATTTCGGAGGGTTTGTTGTGTTTATACATTAATATCTATTATATTAATAGAAATATTATAAATAATTGCTTGTTCTTAATTATATTCGGTATATGGTAAACCTTCAGTAATGGAGAAGATATTTGGGAGTCTTGAGAAGTGATAAAGTACTTATACCTGGAAACAGCAAGTGAAGCCGCGGGTTATTATTATAAAAGATGACTTCCATAGACACCCTGCACTTAAATTCTTGCATAAAAAACCTATAATATAATTATAAGAGCATTGCATTAACATAACTCTCGTAAATATTTCAATGGTCCTCAAACCTGAAATACGCCATAATAAAATAATTATGAAATGCGAATATAAAACGGAATTTCGTTATAAAAAACGTTTTTTTGAAATAATGCGTTTTGCGCTTGTGATAAAAATATTATGATTATGAAAGCAAATGAAGTGTAGAGTGAAATTTAGTGAAAATGCATTAAAATTAATAAAGGCGTTTATTAATATATGGATAAATATGGAGTTAAATATTGTACAATGGATTTTTATTTTAACGCTGTTGTGATTTGCGATTAAATTGAATGAAATGTATTGAATTTTAGGTACTTAATGAGTTGTTCATTTGAATTTGTTTCTTGAAACATATTTCATGGTCAATGTGACAGAAAATATTATAAAGTAATATAATTAATCCTTTATTTGAAGTATCAAATTCTGTTAATTGAAAGAAAATTAACACAGATAGAAGTTTTTTCTAATAAAAGCTCAATACATATTTTAAATTCATATATTTATTTTTCATATATTTTTTATTTCAAAATATATCCGGCAAATAAATCTACCTTGTAAGAGTATCCAATTAAACAACCGCAGCTAAATCAATTCATTCGTTTGGATGTTACAGATATACATACACATATCTAACTTGTTTTGTTACAGCAAATATTTTTGTCATTGTTTTAAAATACTACTATTTGAATCAACAAACACAAGGAAAGCTTAACATGAGCACTCGAGAGACCATATTTTATTCATAGAGACCCTACGAGTAATAGGATTCCATGATCAAAGATTTAGGAACCCCGTTTCAGAGAAATATTTCAAACTAGATTTCCGCCCGCGACTTCGCTCGCATTTGCAAAGGAAAACCCGCATAGTTCCCGTTCCCGTGGGATTTCCGGGATAAAAACTATCCTATGTGTTAATCCAAGTTACCCTCTATATGTGTGCTAAACATTGTAATCGGTTCAGTAGTTTTTACGTGAAAGAGTAACAAACATCCATACATCCATACATCCTTACAAACTTTCGCCTTTATAATATATATTAGAAATATTAGATGTTTAGAAAGTTTGGTGTTTTTATTTATTTGTAATCTTTATTGCATACAAAACATAAGACGTGTTTTTCTACCGTTGGGACTATATACACAAACAATAATAATACAAAATGTTGGTGATGATGTTAAAGAAACTGGATTACCAATAAATTATTATTAAAAATAAGTTTTTGTTTAAATACTCGAAGTGTAAAACTTTAAATTCATAATTTTCATATCTTATGAAGATAATATAATGCAGATATTACGATCTATATATATTACGATCGAATGATATTATTGACATAATTTTTGTGATGTCCATTGTCCAGTAAACAAAAGCAGCAAATGCAAAATGTACGCTATGGGTATAGTGCAAAAAGTAAAAGTCCAATTAACCCAATAAATAAGCGGGAAAGATAATATTTATCAATTAGAGTCCTAAACAGACTCATTTCTCTTAATTACAAGTGTATAAACAAATTTTCGTTCAAGTTTGGCATTAACATTATAACAAGCCTGTGTACATTCCTCTTAATTATTTATATAAACATTGTTTTACTCTTAGCGTATTGTGTTCTTGTTAAAATGCTCATGTATTTCTTTATAATTAGTGTATTATACGCAAATTAAGAATTTATCTACTTGAAGATATTATACCCTTATATGATTGAGCGTTGAAAGTATAAACAAATCTATACTAATATTATAAAGCTGAAGAGTTTGTATGAACGCGCTAATCTCAGGAACTATGGTCCGATTTGAAAAATTATTTCAGTGTTAGATACCCCATTTTTCGAGGAAGGCTATAGGCTATATAATATCATCACACTAAGACTAACAGGAGCGGAGCAATGCGGGTATAACTGCGAGGCAAAGCTAGTCGTGTATATTATGGTTTCTTTTATTGCTAAATTAGAAACTTTAACAGTTTAAAATATGTGAAAATGTAAAGCGGTTTCGTGTGGATTACCTTATACTATTTATAAAGGTAGTGCTATTTATATTGGTTACTAGAGGTGGAAGTTAATTACAGCGTCAGACTTCTTTATGTAACAAAATGCTAAGCTACCTGCCCCGGAGAAAACACCCGCGGCTTACACATGCGTTATTAAGCAAATATACACATTATAGTATGTTTTTGAGTCAATTAACGCTAGTAAATATATTTTTGGGTTTATATTTTATAATAATATATTATCTTAATATATATATTATAAAGGCGAAAGTTTGTAAGTATGGATGTATGGATGTTTGTTACTCTTTCACGTAAAAACTACTGAATGGATTTGAATGAAACTTTACCACAATATAGCTTATACATCAGAATAACACATAGGATAGGTTTTATCCCGGAAATCCCACGGGAACGGGAACTATGCGGGTTTTCCTTTGAAAACGCGGGCGAAGCCGCGGGCGGAAATCTAGTATCGCTATAAAAATGTTATTGAAGATGTGTTAGTAACTACGAATTTAGGCTGATTGAGTTTTATTTCTCCGAATAAGTATAGATGTAAATGGCTTATAATAGAAAATTTGCCGACCATTTTATTAATATTATGCACAACAAGATGGCCGCCGAATTTTCCAAACTACAGAACTCTCAAGCAACAAGTCAAGTCCTAACCTTAATAGCCTGTAAACAGAAACATGAATATCATCTCAGAACCAATTACCCGCTAACTTGGTAGTGCGATTCGGTTTGTTGTTCACTTCAACTGTGCTTTGTTATTGACAAGGGGAAATGGATTTGATGCTCTTTCATTTATATGTGCTAAGGTTGTGTGTGTGTGTGTGGAGTGCAAGCGTTTGTGTTGGTTATGTGCGTGCGTAAGTGCATACGTGAGTGTGAATGATTGTAATTAAATTAAACTTTTTTACATATTCCTATTAATAGAGACGTAACCTATTTGAATTAAATATTTATTGAAATTGTAGTTATAAAGCTAACAAATATAAGAAACAAACACCTAACTAGTTACTAAAATTAAAACATTGGAACCAATTGAAAAAAATTCAAAGCACGTGATATTTTTTCTTAGATAGAGAGAGCCCTGTAAAATTCTAACACTTAAAAATATGAAATCCGGTTTTATCATATAATGCATTCAAAACACAATCTATTCAACCTAGCATTGTACCAGATAATTAAATCACGTCCAAACCCATTGTAGAATCTATACATTCTAAGTTTGACCAAGTACTTCCAGCTAAAGTTTAGTACATCACTTAGTTTAAGTTTTGCCTAGTTTCCGAACGCTCTCATATATCGTTCTTTACCAAAAACGTGACTTATTCCATACAATATTTCAATACAGGGAACCGCACAGCAACATAATTAAATTCTTCAAGCAAACACGGGATTGCAAGACATATTTCTGTGAGGGAATGCGGGCGGTAATAAACGTGGAGCCATGAATTTGCTGACGTCACAGTTTGTTTGCTACGTAATTGTGCTTATAATGGATTTTTGGTACTTTTTTTCGACGGGTTGATACAGTGGATGAAACATGAGCGTTTAAATGAGAGCTTCTTGGTTAAATTTCAGTAAGATATAAAAAAGGGCGTAACTGTCGAGCACACGTCTCAGATGTGAAACTTCTTTGGTAAGATTCAAAGATCAACCGTCGCCCACTCCATGACGTGATGGTATTGCCATAACGCGACCTTAAAATTTTACTCTCAACGCGCCTAAAAGTTTCACTTTGCCACAGATACACTAGCTCTAGCATAGAGGCTGATTCCCTGATTAAAACTAAACTCGATAAATAAAGCGAATGTGAAATGCCTACCTATTACTATAATTAATTGATACCTTTAATTTCTTTACACATTTATAATACCTATGTTTTCGATAGAATATATTTCTCTTTATTACCTGCTTCTAAATTTACATTATAAAAAGGAAAAATCGATTATTTTTTGTTTATTTTTGTTCATCACAATGTTAAGCTTTTACGCAGTTACACAGGTTCTATTTATTGTTTTTATCTCGGATCCGGGCGAAGCGACAAACGGCTAGTCATTAATAAAAGGAAGCAGCTAATGCTCAAAACATGTTTGAAAATCAATTACTATGAGCTGAAATGTTACCTACCAGTAAAACTTGAAAAACAAAAAACCATTTCTTTTTTTGACCTTATAAACAGCTGCGTTTGATTTTTCTAATGTAATCTTACATTACAATTTGCCTATATAAAAAAAAACTTACAAAGCAATCATTAAGTATAGTATTAATTTAATTATCTTCAAAACAACATAAGTACCTATATTAAGTCCCACAAAATAAGTACCGATTATTCAAATGGTACGTTTTCCCTCAAAATAAAAGCGTACACACTACACATGTCATAATATAAATGTCATACGGTTTATAGCAACCCAGGCACTGGTTTATGGCCGTTTAACATCAAGTATAAGGGAAATCCCCGTTCATGGTTTATTCCTTTGATAAAACTTCCAAGTTCGCTTGTTTAATGAGTTACGCTGAAATATTTACGTCTTTACGTATTTTATAAAGTTCGGGATTGTTTTTGTGCTGGCCTTGTTGTGAATATAATCGTATGATAAGTGATGTTACATGAAATAGAGAAGTTAGTGTAATAGAAGATTGTAATAAAAACGTACCGTCAAATGTGGCTACTTGACCTTTACTTGGCAACTTGACCACACCTTCCGTTTAACAACAAAATATCAAATTTTGTAGAATTGAAAGCAAATTGACCTAACGTATCGATGTTGGTAGGTTTTTAAAATATTAATTGGCAACATATTTTAATTTTAAAGCGGTAACGCTGTTGGTTCTCGCAATATAACGTATCGAAGTGTGACTGTGACTAAGGATCTTTTGCCGGTGTCAGTATTATTATGTTTGTAGAGCTTAAACTGCACATCTCAGGTGAGTACAGTTTTGATATGTTGTGTAATAAACCCTAGAGATTGATTTTACAGTGGGAACTATCCAACTTTAGGCTCATCTGTCGAAATATTTGCTTGGGCATTGATGCCTCAGGTTAGGTCAAGTTGCCATTGACCGCTGCGTGGCAACTTGACCTACGCCTAGGGTTGACACAAAAAATAACGTGACTGCATTTTTTCCTTTTTTTATCTGTTTCGAGTTTTGCATAGTAAAATCAATAAATTTGCTGCAAATTTCGGACAATCCAGATACTTATACTCTCTTTGATGACAACGATTTAGCATATTTCTAATGAAAAATAAATGTTTCCTTACCTATTAATAAATACCTATAAGTATTAAGTAATATACATATACATATGTATTAAACTTAGTTTAATAAATAAATAGTTCATTAAAATTTGTGTCTTGTTTGTGACAACCCTATCCGACATGTAATGCTTTGTATGAAATCATTACAAATCCCGTGGCAACTTGACCAGGTAGCCAGAGCCTAACAGTTTATTGTAAAGCTTCGGGCTGCAATATTTAAAAAGTCGAAGAATTAAAAAGTAATTGCAATTTAGCCTAAAACAAGAATGTTAAGCATCTACCTATGAAAACTGATGTGCAAGGTCAAGATACCACATCAGTGTCAACTTGACCCGTATTACGTTTATTTGTAAATAATGTCAGATTCAATATATTTTAAAGAAATACCTAGTAAAAGTGAATGATGAAATCATTCATGACATGAACAAATCATAAAATGTTAATAAAAGTTTAATATAAATAAGTTAGCTAAGAAAAAGTAAAAAAATGTGGTCAAGTAGCCACATTTGACCGGTATGTATCGTGTTAAGCTGAAGGAATATTTTAAAATACATACTGTTATTAACAACTTGGCCAATTTTTCAATCCTTTTTCACATCTTAAAAGTACAGTTTAGATACCTTGATTAAGTTAATTAAGTTAAGAGAAGAGAGAGAAGTTCCATGCTCTATGCAGTTATGTACCTACCTATACACTTCACATCTACATAATATTTTAATGATAATTTTTTCTTCGCGTTCATTATTTGTTAAATGAATTTATTTTTTACCTAAGACCTTCTACAACAATGTATCAAGAAGCCGTCCAATCTATCTAGTACCTACACTTTCATTTAAAATAGTAATTTTCAAAATAAATTTCCCATAATATTGGATCATAAAGTGACAAAGGCTTTGTCCACATATCGCTTTATATTATGAATGCCTCAGACAGTAGCACTTGATAAGTTATAATAGTGAAGGACGCTGCGCCCTCGGCTTTGTTACCTTCCCTTCTATATTGTGAGGTAAAGGTATATTTTGAAGCTTTCTCTGGCTTTACGTACCTATTGTATATTTAGAAATTTAATTTTAGAGTGTTTATCATCATCATCATCATCATCAGTCCATACACGTTCCCACTGCTGGGACACGGGCCTCCTATGAGGAGTAGAGCGTTTAATTTATTATGACAGCTTAGTTTGCTCGTGGTAAATAATTGAAAAAATCTTTTTCCATATTCGTTTTATAATAATTATTTATTAAATAGCGGTCCGGCCCGGCTTCTCCCGTGGTACATATTTACGTTTTCTCTACATAAGAACCATCCTCGTACTTCAAGGAATATAATAAAAAAAATTATTGAAATCGGTTCAGCCGTTCACACGTGGTGCCGTGTTTATATACATAGATGATAGAAGCAATTATATCTACTAGTAGAGAAGTAGTAGCTTTATATTTAAGTAGATAAAACATACATTTCTCTGTAGAAACAACAGTGCTTACTGCTTACATTTCAAAGCTTCTTTAATTCAAATCTAGATTTTAATCAACGTAGGATTTAAATTTACATATAAACTCAGAGAAGTACGATGTAATTTTGTTCAAGTAAGGATAAACATGTTTCTGTCGTACAATGTCCTTTAAAATTGCATATTTTTTAACATTTAAATTAACTTTTATTTCAAACTGTACAAAGTCATTTATTTTAAAAGAAAGTCAAGTTATTTTTAAATTTCATTGGTTTTTTCACCATTTCTCTTATCTGTAAAACAAGAACAAACCACTTCATAGATGCTAAAAATAAATACATTGATATAATTTAATGATGATCCATTTCGTTTCGTAATTATTATGTCATTATTAAATAAGTGAAACTAGTGAACTGAAAAGTTTTATTTTGCATTGATATAAAAACGATCCTATATAATATCTATCTATAGTTTAAATATGCAGTGTGTCGTCTTGTACGTGTTTTAAATGGTAGAGCAAGCAAAGGAGCATGTAGGCCAGCTAATGTTAAGTGGTCAACATCGCCCATAACTAATAAGTATTTTAAGGCATATACGCTCTTTTCTAGATTATTCTATGTCGTATCCTCCTTGCATAGTTTTATTTCTACGCATAATATACATATGCATAAATTGATTTCCTATTACAATACAGATTTGTGAATATATCTTTCCTCCTGACATATTATGTAAGGAAAGGATCCTAATATTATAAATAAACGAAGGTAATGAGTTTGAAAAGCGAAACCCGATCGAAGTAAGGGTATGCCGCTAGTACAATAAACTCAATCAAATATACTAATGAGTTATTCGAGCTGATATTAATTATAAGGTATTCCGCCAAGCTGTCAACGTGGCTTATTGTTACTCGTGATATAAGGGGTCTTACCCGGATTAATATTATGTTTATTAATAACATTTATCTGCTTATAGAGAGATATATGTATCGCATCATGTTTATAGATTGAGAGATGCGGAAGTATTTGTAGAATGTATTTGTGTTGAAAAGGGCTGATACTACGGTAGGTACTTTAAAAACCAGTAATGCAATTGTAAAAGATAAAACGACGACGCTGATCGCTTACCGGTCTCGCGTCTGCTCTGTTGTCTCTTATCTCATAAAATACTGTTTGACATATCTTTAAAAATAAAAACAATAGTTTTAAAACACGATTTATTAAACAAATTAAACAAAATAATTTAAATTTGTTTAATACGTAGATCACATGAGTTAAGTCTTTAATTTATTAAGACAAAAGTTACCCAGACGTTATCAACATCGTTACCATAATATTGTGTGCTTGAAAATTAGAAAGTCAATGAATAAATTGCGTTATAAATCCACCATTATTTTCTTACACTGGCTCTCAAACTATCCAAATTGCAAGTACAATGAAGCTGAGCCCATCCATACCCGCCCAATAAGCGGAAGGCGCACTCAGTAACCCGAAACATAGCATCAATCATGGCGGCTCCACACCAGCCTACATCCATCAACTATGTATGGACATTTGTTTGGAGCCGGCCGATTGGCGTGTGGTGTGAGGCGGCCTTTATGTTTATTAACTCGGCTGAGTATTGTGTGTATTGTAGGTTATTTTGTGGATTTCAAGAATAACACCGAAGTGTTGTAGAGTCCGACTTTTAAGTTTTTTATCTTAATTTATTATCTAATTGTATAGTTACATTTTATTATAACGATGTATGTGTGTGTCATTCATTGGAATATGTACAGAAATACACAGGATAACTTTCCCTTTAGCACTTTAGGTGTTAGGAAAATAGCCAAAGATAAACTTTACAGTTACATGAAAGTATTTGCATTACTTGCGATCAATATTATTATTGGCCATCTTCGAATATTCACCTTTTTGTAGAATAATAATAGTTTCACATAACAAAAATATTTTCATAAACACAATTTTCTCACTTCTCGATGGCTATAATATGTTTCCTCAAAAAATGTCTATTCCACATTTTCCTTGAAGTAATCGGAGAGAACAAAACTTTATCAGCATATTTTTTCCGTTGTACTGAATATTTCAGAGAATTTCTGCCCAAAATATTTGCAGTTATTTGTTTGATTAAATAAAGTGTTGTTTTTCTTTTTCTTAATGCCAGTAAGTTGTCTTCATGTTGTACATGTATTCCACCATAAAGTATAAACGCAAGAGAGAGATAAAGATGGTTTTATTTTTAAGTATGGCTGCTTATATATGTTTTGTAAGTGAAGATTAAAATTATATAGATACTAGCGGTCCACCCCGGCTTCACCCGTGGTACTTACATATGAAAAATAGATGTTGGCCGATTCTCAGACTTACCCGACAGGCACAGAAAATTTCATGAGAATCGGTCCAGCCGTTTCGGAGGAGTATGGCAACGAAAATTGTGACACGAGAATTTTATATATTAGACTAGCGACCCGCCCCGGCTTCGCACGGGTGCAATGCTGATACTAAATACACTACAGAAAAACTGTGAACGTTGTATATAAAAACATAGCGGCCGGCCGGCCGGTACCGCCGCAAACGCTACGTCCCGCAATTTTTAAATCTGTAATATCTTCGAAAATATTCACTTAAATCACACGGTGTAAAGTGCCATATAGATCTATATTAAATGAACAATGTATTCAAGGTATTTAATTGGTTAAGGATCAATGCTGTATTGGTGAAAATCGCTTCGAAAATTAGCTATTATTTGTCGTAAAAAGTAAATGACAAAAAAATGTTATTGTGGGTTATCCATAAGAGATAGACATATACCATCGCGGACTTTTCTGTAGACCTTTTCAATGTGTATAATACTTAGTACATTATTTTGATAAAACTCGTAGGGTTCAGCCTGCGTTTGCAATATAAGCGGAAACAATGTAATTTTTTACGACATCACATTAGAAACCTCAAAAATAACAGTACTTCTCCACTATTTAATGGATGTTATTATACATATAAACCTTCCTCTTGAATCACTCTATCTATTAAAAAAAACCGTATCAAAATCCGTTGCGTAGTTTCAAAGATTGAAGCGTACAAAGGGACATAGGGACATAGGGACATAGGGACAGGGAAAGCGACTTTGTTTTATACTATGTAGTGATGATGAATGCAATAAGATACGGGCTGTTCTTATAAAATGGATCAGATATTTCACCGATTTTATAAGACTTTTCTTTATGTGTTATTAAAGTAGAAATAAGAATACGATTGCAGGAAACTCGATCTAAATTTAATTAGGGTAAAAAGGATAAATTAATTATTAATAGAATTGAAGGTTATTATTCTCGGAACTATCGAGAAAGTATTTCTTATATATCATTTCGTAAGATATAATCTTCCACCCACATTGTATATTAATCCCATCGTACTAATATGCAAAGGTTTATGAGGATGTATGTTTGTCACACTTTTACGTAAAAACCATTGAACGGATTTTGATTATACTTGGCAGTGATGTAGCGAATGTATCAGAAATACTTTTCACTGGTTGACCTCGCACAGGTTTTCCTAGTGGGTTAAGCAGTGATTTACATATTATATGAAAGTTTGTAAAAATTGGTGAAAAATAAATAAATTTTTTAATTTGAACTTATGATGAAATACTTGGTCTTACCCCGGTTTTCCGCGGATGTAACCGCAGACAAACTTGTACACCGCAGGCTAATCTATACTTATAATATTATAAAGCTGAAGAGTTTGTTTTTTGTTTGTTTGAACGTGCTAATAGCAGGAACTACTGGTCCGATTTGAAAAATTTTTTCGGTGTTAGATAGCCCATTTATCGAGGAAGATGGTGAAACTGCGGAGCACAGCTAGTTTCATATAAAACCAACCTTCTAATAAATTCTTCCTACAATTTTCCCATGGGAAAATGATAAAATCCATTCCAGTTTCATACGATAACCAAATATCTGAGCAAGGGCATTCATACGTCATCATTTGGGCGATGTTCACACGCCATTTGTTGGGAAACTTTGCGAGTTCCCGATGTTTAGTGGCTTGTCACATATTATACGCTTCGTGGATTAGTGCTGTAGTGTTATAGTGTTGTAGTTACATGGATACGTCAATAAATGTGTTATGTTCTTGTTTGTGAAATATTGGAATGCTTATGAAATTTTAGACGAAGAATAATTGTGCCACGTGGAGTAGAACTATATGATTCAGATCTGTCCAAGCATTAGGAATTGGTTGTGTAATATAAATCTCATGCAACATAAATCTTGAAGTTATTACAACCTTTTTAAAAGTAAAAATCTACCGTATAGAAGCATCAAGTAAAAATTATTATCAGAATTTGTAATTTCCAAACAGTTGGTATACTGAGTTATTTTTAAATCCCTCAGTGGCAATTGCTGAACGTCATTAGTATGTATAGTAATACACTTTTTGAAATACTTATCAAATTTTGTTATTTAATAGGTATATTTATGCAATTTGACCAGGGCGAAGATTTGAAAGAAAGCTATGTAAAAATAACTGTCTTTAATAGAAGAGAAATCACGTGCTGCAGCTAGTTATATAATCTAATAGAATCTTATATTTGCCCCTGGGATCAATAACTCACTATCAGAGGAAGAGGGTATTAAGGCTGCGTCTGTGTAGCGTTGTGAGCGATAAGCGGAGCGGGCGCGGAAGCGATAGTTAAAATTATCAAAGTAAAAGAGTAAACTTATGCTTTGTTAGGAGACAATTCGTTACTTATGTTATCGGCTATAGAGTTGTCTATTTCTTTAATTGTTGCAATAATTTTCTTATTCTTCAAATTGTATACATTAAATAAAAATTAATACAACGCTTTCATTATTTTATTTCATGATAGAGCTTTTTAATATAAAAATAATAGTATTTTTTCTAGTTGTTTACTACTCGACCCTATTAAATTTGCCATAACGTGACGAACAACACACTTCTTTACCTTTGTATTTGATAAGTATTTTAATACACATATTAATTTATCTCGCTATCGCTATCTCTCATATAACCACGTTGTTATGCACACACCTTTACTGTGAAGACGATGAAAAATGTTTCCTGGTAATGATGTAAGACGACCTTTCTTGGAATTATGTTTGGAACGTACGGTTTCAAAATTATATTTAAATGAAGAGCCTTCTAATACATAAAATATTTATTTTAGTTAGCCACGTGTTCTGGATAATATCTCGAAATCCAATCTTTATTTCACAAAGAAGCTTTTAAGTGAATTGATAAAGAGATTTAATACTAGATGATAAAAGAATATATCTATACTAATATTATAAAGAGGAAAGGTTTGCATGTATGTATGTATGTAGGTATGGTTTTGCACGCATAAACTACTGGACCGATTTTGATGAAATTTGGCACAGATCATCTTTAGACCCTGAGAAAGAACATAGGCTACCTTTTATTGCGAAATATGTACCACGGGCGAAGCCGGGGCGGACCGCTAGTAATAAAAATAAGGTTACAATAAAATCGATGAAGTATCACATAGTCGTCATCTATATAATATAATACCTACTAAATACCTACTTATGTAAAATTTAACGTTTCTGTATGTCCTTTGTTTTGTTAGACATACATAGAATCGTAAACTATGCATTTGATCTTATGATAATCTTCAGAAAAGTGTTGTGCATGAACTCACAAAGGTTTCTGAATTAATAGAGCGAGGAGGTAAGGTCAATCTTCGAGAGTTTACAGCTGCACAGCTATTATAAAATATAATATGCTTCTTAAATTCATATAAATGGAGTCAAACTAGACATAAGCTTTATTCTTACATGTTTCTCAAATAACAAGATGAGGTAGAAAAATGATCAAGTTGAATATTTTATGAAATAAGTTCGCTCTACGTTTTCTTTTCTTCAGCAATCGGCAAAAGTAGAAGCCAATATTTTGTGATCTTTAACCTTCACATTACCTTTAAACAATTTGAAATTGTCATACTAACATAACTTTGTGTCTATGTTTATTAATATTAGAACTAAAAAATACATAGTTATAAAATAACAACTGATATAGATCTTATGGTCAATCACAAAATGTAAAATTAATATCTTCCCACCAAAAACATTGAATCAAAGACATCACCAAATAAAAACAGGCCTCAAACGTAACGTAATGTTTTATTAAAGATACGTTAAGAGGGTGCTCCCACAGGAGAGAGTTATTAAGAGTAAGGTTGCTCATAAATACAGCTTAGAAAATTAAAGGTTGTCCGTGCCTTTGAGAAGCAATATTAGAATAATATGCCCATTATTCCGGCTTCGTGGAAATTTTTCAGTAGCGGTGTACTCGCGCGGCATAGTAATCGAACTTTATGAGTATTATATGATAAATAATAGACCTTTTTATATCCTTTCTTAGAATTACGTAGGCAGTAGAGGGTCTTTCATGACAATGTTACGCAAAATATTAATTTATATTCAACAAAACAATATATGAATATCAACTAATATTCAACATTCTTAACAAGGAGGTCGAGGTTGGTTCGATTCAGCGTTGAATACCTTCTAGTGCTTTAAATCAATACTTTTAATGTAAGAAAATCACAAATATAGTTGTAGATAATTGCTAAAACACACCCTAGAACTAAACAATCTTCCAACATTAAAATCTTACAAAAAATTTATTTACTACTATTTTTCAATAAACAGGAATACAGAAGCATGCACGATTAAAACAAAAAGGTTTAAAGACATTTATTCCCATTAAGACAATAAGTCACTTACATGAGAAACTTAATTTTAAACATAGGTATGTATAAAAAATAACATTCGTTAGTTAAATATTTAGAGTAGGTTATTTACATTAGTTAAGTTAGGTTAGGTACCTACTCATTCATTGCATTCAAAGTTTGAGCGTGTGGTCTTCCAGGATGTGTTTCGCTAATTGTTTTTTGAATACAATGAATGAGTTTACACTTTTCAATTTGCTTGGCAATCCGTTATAGAAAACAATGAAAATTTATTAAAAATCTGAATTTATATAATAGAGCAGGCTCCAAGGAGATGTTCGTTTGCAAAAATAGCGGATCTAAATCTGACTTCTGATATATATTGTATAGATCCCAGACATCCTATAGACAGATGTTGCCAACCAGTTTTGTGGTCCCCCTCCCCCCACCCCGGTAATTAAATATGGCATACAAAGAAAAAAATAAAAATTTCCAAAACATGCCTTGTGGGGTATCAAATGAAAGAGCTTATTGAGTAGATCACGAATATATAGCATACTATAACATTTCTTACACTTTCTCTAAGATTTTTTAGAAAATTTACGAAAATGCTCCATTTTTGAGTTAACTTTAAACCACTATAGATTGAAAACTCATGAATATATTTTTTAAATTATTATTTTAAATAATTAACAATAGTCCGTCGTTTACGATTCAATAGTTCAATAGTTAGTATGTGGTGGATTTGATGACCCCACAAAATGTTTTAAATTGCAAGGCGCAACTTTCACTGAAGTTACCGATTTGAAATCTAATCACACAGAGGCTGATTCAAGAATGTTCTGCCATATTTTTCATTCTGTCAAACACAACGACAGTGCAGAGATAATTATTCTAAGCCCTGACACCGATATTTTTGTATTAGGCCTTTATTTCTGGCATAAACTTGAAAATATACTCGCCATCTTTGAATGCTCCCCCCACTCCCCCATGCAACTATTTCACTGTACGAACTATTGAATCGTAAACAATGGACTATTGTTAATTATTTAAAATAATAATTTAAAAAATATATTCATGAGTTTTCAATCTATAGTGGTTTAAAGTTAACTCAAAAATGGAGCATTCTCGTAAATTTTCTAAAAAATCTTAGAGATAGTGTAAGAAATGTTATAGTATGCTATATATTCGTGATCTACTCAATAAGCTCTTTCATTTGATACCCCACACGGCATGTTTTGGAAATTTTTATTTTTTTCTTTGTATGCCATATTTAATTACCGTGGTTGGGAGAGGGGGACCACAAAACTGGTTGGCAACATCTGTCTATAGGATGTCTGGGATCTATACAATATATATCAGAAGTCAGATTTAGGTCCGCTATTTTTGCAAACGAAACTCCACTGAGAGTCCGGTCTATAAGTTATAATGTCTCTTATATACGTATGTATTTTAACACCCCATTAGCGATTTAACAAGTCATTGAGTATCGAAATATTGAATACTATATTATTTTCACACAAAATTTAAAACTTTCGATACGATCTTTCCGCAAGTCATAAAATTAATTAAATCTTCAATCAATCATCAAGTTTCCTCTTTCACTTGCAAAGCCTCAATAAAAGTATGCACTTCAAAAGTACGTCTTGATTAAAAGATTTTAATAGCAATTAATTATTCATTGAGCATAAAGCTTCTAATGGACTTCATAGTGAAATAAAATTTACATACTAAGCGGCTTTCGCTGTTTTCTACTTCTAAATTTTCAGTCTTCAAATAAATTATTATTTTATTAAATAACATAGCATTTTACTCACCAGCTGTTTAAGTTATGTTTGGGCTACGTGTGATATTTATTTTGACGTGTTTTGTTAATCTTTGTGTGATAATATGTTTAAAGAGATGTTAAGGAGAATACAATAATATATAGATGAATGTAATACTGTTTGATGTCTTCATGCAAAATGAATTTAATGTTTTTGTAGATAATTTAAACTCCTCAAATGTAGGTACTTTTTATAAAATTTGAAGCAAATTCCAGTCTCAAATAGAAACAAACTCAGAACTAATATTAATGTAAGTCTATGTTCCAGTGAAAGAAAAACATATCCAAGATAAAAATATAAGAGTATATATTGAGAAAGAGAGAGACATGATCGTATTGGTAAATATTGACTCTAAAGCTTTATACCTTTAGAATACCATATCCTCTGAAAGTTTCTTAATAATTAGAGAATAAATTTTATTTCCGTCGAATTAATATCCCAAATTGGGTAAACGTGGGCTGAATAAGCCGTATTCGAAGCCGATGTAGATGTCGCAGGCAAATTGTATAATCTCGCCGTTTACAAATGGTCGGCATTTTGTAATATGCTGAGGATTTACTTTTTCCAAAATTCTACAAAAAGACGGTCGCGAGCCGACGGAGCCCCACTTCGTGAGGCTCCTATTTCTGTGTAGTTTTAAAAACACGAACCTAACCTAACCCACCCCCTTATCCAAACGAAAAATTTCTGATTACGAATTCTCGACATATTACAAAATGCCGAGCTTTTGTAAACGGCGAAATAATACAATTTGCCTGCGACATCGATACGATATCTCAATTGCGTCATTTAGAACATTCGAGAACACTGTTAGTGCCAGACGCTGCTAATAGCTGTATTAAGTGCTAATAGTTGTACCTTTAACGTAAGTAATTGTATTTATTGGTGCTATTCCGTGCCTTCAAATTTTATTGAGTCTATTTAGTGGCCTATTTCGTAAGATGTTTTCATTGTTGATTCGATCGTGTTGTTTCGATTGGAATTGTTTCTTTAGTTTATATTTTGTATTTATTAATGAATGCTTTAAAAACAAACAATGGCAAGATGTTTTGGATTAAAATTCAAATACAAATGAAATTATTTAGGACCGAGAAGTTTCGAGAAACTACACTCGGGTGCAAAACAATCGCAGACCCCATCATTGAGGTTGAACTTAAAATGTAGAGGTGTGCGATTTTTTTGCACTCGAGTGTATGTAGTATGTGCTCTATCTGTAAAGTAGGTACTTTCTGATTCAGATTTCGTTCACTAACGATTTGCAAATCATGAACATGCGATAAACATGTTGTTATTTTCATACGACAAAATACTTGACTATTGTATTTCAAAGTCCTTCGCATCGGGCGAAAAATAACTTGTTTTCGCTTCAAAATTGCACGCTTTTTATTGTTATTTCGTTACAAATATTCGAACATTAGCTCCACCGGAGGGCATGAGTTTCTTTTCAGCAATTTCGTTGTTAATTATCCTCCACTGAAACAAAATTGGAATGCTTCAAAAGTACACTAATAAACAAGGAATTTGTATTATCTTTTAAGACTCGCAATCTCTGTGTGATAGACATAGTCTCGAATGTTCGGAGCAATTATATTTATTGATTAAAGCCAAGATCAGATCTCAAAGGAAGTCGTAATAAATCTTCGGATTATATTGTCCGTTCCGAAAACTTGTTGCTTAATACCGTTTGGACGTTGATTTAATTGTGGATTAATTGGTTTTTACTTTCTCAAACAATTAAACACAGGTATTTTATAGACAATACTTGCGTGGATTTGAGCGTTGCCTTTTGTTATACAAACTATTACCTATTATAAAAACTGTGTGTTGTTAGTTTCATTTGGAAAAAAATATTTATTTTTTATTTGTAGGAATAAATTGAGTTTTTTCTCAAAAAACCATATCAAAATCCGTTGCGTAGTTTTATGTTTTAAGCATACAAAGAGACGGATAGACAACTACAGAGACTGCTTCACGTGCTGGCCACGGACAATTCGCTATAGCGAAAATTCGCGCGGCGCGACTGGCGGCGCGTCTTGCGAATGAATCAAATGTATGGAAATGTACTGGGCATGCCACGCGCAGCGGCGACCAGCGAGACGACCGGCGAATTTCCCCGAGCGAATCGCGCGGCACGACTAGCGATCGAAACAAATGTATGAGTTATTACGGCGCAGGCCACGGATTCGAGCGGCAGACGCGGCGACTACTCCCGGAGCGAACTTAATTTAAAATAGTTTGTTTTTTTTTTCGCGAAAATGGAGACGGAAGCTTTTATTGCAGAAATTCTAGCTAGACCAGCTATTTGGAAGTCTAGCCACCCGCAACATAATTTTTCATCATGCCTATATTTTTCATATTTTTGGTGGAATTCTCCGTCTGTAACACGATTTCTATTTAATTCGTGTACTCCACTATATCTTCCAAACATTAAATCTTGAGCAAAAAAGCTGCTACTCTCCAAACAACGTCGAGCTAACTTTGATAAAGCTATCTCGTCTCCTCGTCTACACTGGTCGCGGCGGCGAACGCAACTGCCCGTGGCGTGCTTACCGCGCCGCGCGAATCGCCGCGCCGCCCGTCGCGCCGTCCGCGTCGGTCGCGCCGCCGGTGTCCGTGGCCAAGGTGTTATACTATGTAGTATGTAGTGAAGATTTCCCAAAGCCTGTGGTTTTATATAAATACAAGATGTTGTCTAAGCAATTGTGTGAAACTGTAAACACTTTATAGGAACATTTGGGGGTTTAAGAGCTAGAATATATTTGGAACATCGAAGTGTTTGCGATGCTATTCAACTTGCAAATGCCACTGTTTAAAGGTGCACTGACTTATAGGAATGTTATCAGCTATTGTATAGATAAGTATATCACCGATTTCTTTAGACTCGATTTTGCGCCACTTTAAACATACAAATTTAATTAAAACATTGTACACTTATCAAAGACAGGGGACTATAAAATAATTTCATGAATTCATCTCAATAAAGCGTATTTAGTACTGAAGCAAATGAAGTGTAAAATATTTATGAACAGATAAGCTTTTCCACAAAAGATAGAAGTTTTCAAATTACACGAGTATCCAGGACAAGTTCTGCATAGCAATCGATCTAGGAATAGAGAAGTAAAACTGAGTATCATTGACGTCTGAACGAAGCGAGGCGCTTCGTTCGGTGTAGTTTTGCAATTCTAACTTCCCCATATCTGCTATTCGGACGAATGGTTTAGCGGTCCACGTTGTGAGCGGATAGCGTTGTTTTGATTTACTAGATTGTGTAGAATCAATTCTCTGTGTCAATGTTTTAAAATATATAGATACCCTCTTAATCTCGTAGTACCTTGGTTATTTATACTTTTGTTTAATATTATACTATCGTAACTATTTTGTGTTTAAGGGGCGCATTAAGAAAAAATCTAGTATTTTAATTTTTAAGTTTAATATTTTCATAATATAGGTAGTATATTAATAACAATATAGTATAGTAATAAAATGTAAAATTTTTATATTAGAACTGTGTTGTAGGTAGAAATAAACGATTATCATTATTTATTTATATTTTATTTACAAAATGATGCTCTATGACTCAACACATGAAACAATTAAAACATTTCTTTTTAAATGGCAAATTGTATACGCAAAAACTCATCGCTCATAATAAGCACCATACACCATCACTATGACTTTCTGATACAGTGGTTCCAAACGCGACTATTTGTTGACATCCTGAAAAACACCAGCCTCTCCACCACTCGTAGTTTCAGCGATGCATTTCAAATTGATATATCGTTGTAGTGGTCCGGGAGCCAGCAGCAGATTTTATGACCAAGTTCCTCTCAAGCGGTAATTAGTAAAATGCATCAAAGTATAGTATTATGAAGCCTCGTGAACGTCAGCTGGAGCTCGGTTGGGGGGAAGAGCGGTTGTAGCCTCCCGTATCAGCTGACGGTTTTTCCACCAAGATACAGCCAGCTGACATATATATTTATCCACAGTTACATATAAGCTATCATCAGGTAAATTTTTGTTTGAGAGGAAATAACGGAAAATAAATTTTTCTTTAAATTTAACTTTCATGTTCGAGACACCAGCTGACGTATAATACACCATGTTGTAACCAGCTGACTATTTTTTTTCGTTGAGATATTGGGTTAGCTACAATTTGACAAATTTTTAGCTGAGAGGAAATGAATGAATGAATGTATTTTTTTTCCTATGTGCGTGGGAGGCTACAACCGCTCACCCCCCCAACCGAGCGCCAGCTGACGTTCACGAGGCTTTATAATACTATACTCTCATGCGTCTGACGAATTATCTCTTGAGAGGAAATAGTTAACCAAATTTGCACCTGGCTCCCTAACCATAGTAATTGTCAACAATTATTGAAACTCGAACTATGAGTGATGCTGGCGAAAATGTTTGTAAACACGCAGTGAATATTTTGAAACTCGAAACTTTTATGAAAACTTTTTTAAGTTAAACGCTTCGGTGATTTTTATATTGCAAAACTGCTGTGCTTAACTGTTTATTTATATGTTGTTTCTTTGTAGTTTCTGATGCTGAACAATAAAAAAGGGTTGGTCATCTTTAAAATTGCCTCTGATGTTTTGACCGTGCAACAATGCTCTATCTTACTTATGATCAATGCAATGCTTCTTTACGTTAATAATCCTTACTAATATTATAATTGCGAAAGTAACTCTGTCTGTCTGTCTGTTACTCAATCACGCCTTAACTACTGAACCAATTTGCATGAAATTTGGTATAGAGATATTTTGATACCCGAGAAAGGACATAGGCCACTTTTTATTGCGAAATATGTACAATAATATTATGTAGTAGTTATAATATCAAATCTTTTTTATTTCTTACTTTTCCGTTTTTGAAGTCGGTTGTTTTTAACGCAGTTATTTTTATTTAATACTTTTTAGTGTATTTTTCAACACGAATCAAACGAGCCCAAACTCGATAAAGTTGAGTCAATATATTACTGAGTTCCTATGGCCACCTTCCGATTCCATCATCAAATCAGCTTCATGTCATGATAATATTTCATCGCTATCAAATTTACATTCGTATACAAAATTTCAGCTCTAATCGCACGGAGAGCTTAATTTTCGCAAAAAGCTCTAATAGCACGGAAAGCTTAATTTTCACAAAAAGCTCTAATCGCACGGAGAGCTTAATTTTCACAAAAAAGCTCTAATCGCATGGAGAGCTTAATTTTCATAAAAAGCTCTAATCGCACGGAAAGCTTAATATTCACAAAAAGCTCTATTCGCACGGAAAGCTTAATTTTCACACAAAAGCTCTAATCGCATGGAGAGCTTAATTTTCACAAAAAGCTCTAATCACACGGAAAGCTTAATTTTCACAAGAAGCTCTAATTACAAAGAGAGCTTAATTTTCACAAGAAGCTCTAATCACACGGAGAGCTTAATTTTCATAAAAAGCTCTAATCGCACGGAAAGCTTAATATTCACTAAAAACTTATCGCATGGAGAGCTTAATTTTCATTAAAGGCTCTAATCGCACGGAGCTTAATTTTCACGAAAAGCTCTAATCGCACGGAGAGCTTAATTTTCACAAAAAGCTCTAATCGCATGGAGAGATTAATTTTCACAAAAAGCTTATATCGCACGGAAAGCTTAATTTTCACAAAAAGCTCTATTCACACGGAAAGCTTAATTTTCACAAAAAACTCTAATCGCACGGAGCTTTATTTTCACAAAAATCTCATCGCACGGAGAGCTTAATTTTTCTCATTAAGCTCTAATCGCATGGAAAGCTTAATTTTCACAAAAAGCTCTAATCGCACGGAGAGCTTAATTTTCACAAAAAGCTCTAATCGCATGGAGAGCTTAATTTTCACAAAAAGCTCTAATCGCATGGAGAGCTTAATTTTCACAAAAAGCTCTAATCTCACGGAGAGCTTAATTTTCACAAAAACTCATCGCACGGAGAGCTTAATTTTCACAAAAAGCTCTCATCGCACGGAGAGCTTAATTTTCACAAAAAACTAATCGCACGAAAAGCTTAATTTTCATAAAAAGCTCTAATCGCACGGAAAGCTTAATTTTCACAAAAAGCTCTAAACGCGTGGAGAGCTTAATTTTCACAAAAAGCTCTAATCGTACGGAGAGCCAAATTTTCACAAAAAAGCTCTAATCGCATGGGGAGCTTAATTTTCACAAAAAGCTCTAATCGCACGGAGAGCTTAATTTTCACAAAAAGCTCTATTCGCACGGAAAGCTTAATTTTCACAAAAAAGCTCTAATCGCACGCAGAGCTTAATTTTCACAAAAAACTTATCGCACGGAGAGCTTAATTTTCACAAAAAGCTCTAATCGCATGGAGAGCTTAATTTTCACAAAAAGCTCTCATCGCACGGAGAGCTTAATTTTCACAAAAAGCTCTATTCGCATGGAAAGCTAAATTTTCACAAAAAAGCTCTAATCGCACGGAGAGCTTAATTTTCACAAAAAACTAATCGCACGGAAAGCTTAATTTTCACAAAAAGCTCTAATCGCACGGTGAGCTTAATTTTCACAAAAAGCTCTAATCGCATGGAGAGCTTAATTTTCACAAAAAGCTCTATTCGCACGGAAAGCTAAATTTTCACAAAAAAGCTCTTAATCGCACGGAGAGCTTAATTTTCATAAAAAGCTTTAATCGCACGGAGAGTTTAATTTTCACAAAAGCTCTAATCACACGGAGAGCTTTATTTTCACAAAAAGCTCTAATCGCATGGAGAGCTTAATTTTCACAAAAAGCTCTAATCGAACGGAAAGCTTAATTTTGCACAAAAAGCTGTAATCGCACGGAGAGCTTAATTTTCACAAAAATCTCTAATCGCACGCAGAGCTTAATTTTCATTAAAGGCTCTTATCGCACGGAGAGCTTAATTTTCACAAGAAGGTCTAATCACACGGAGAGCTTAATTTTCGTAAAAAGCTCTAATCGCACGGAAAGCTTAATATTTACTAATAAAAATAACTGCGTTAAAAACAACCGACTTCAAAAACGGAAAAGTAAGAAATAAAAAAGATTTGACATTATTATTTACTACATATTATTTATATGTGCTATTTATTAAAAAGGTTTGATTTCGGTGCACGGGCTTAATACTAAGTGCTTAATGTTCGGCACCAACTTCAAACCTATTTAATAAATAGCACATCCATACTAATATTATAAATGCGAAAGTAACTCTGTCTGTCTGTCTGTTACTCAATCACGCCTTAACTACTGAACCAATTTGCATGAAATTTGGTATACTTAGAGATATTTTGATACCCGAGAAAGGACATAGGCCACTTTTTATTGCGAAATATGTACCACGGGCGAAGCCGGGGAGGACCGCTAGTTATGTATAAATCGATTGGCCTATGTAGTACAATATTTATAGAGTGTACACTAAGGCCGGCTACTCACCTGCAACAGGGGCAATATTGGAACAATCCCGGTTGGTCGGCCGTCGTCGGTGCAATTTCAGTTGTTCTCTTAATTGCCCCTGCTTGCCTATACATCACAATTAAGGGACCAATTAAGGGTCCAATTTCAAAATTGCCCCTGCTGCAGGTACGTGGTTAGCCGATTTAAATGTCACAGGGCTTAGATTCGATACAAGTATTTAAAAAATATCATTAAACAAACAATTGTTTCAGCCTCAAATACAAATTGACAAATACACTGACAAATACAAATTGTCGCCATAAAATACCAGTCTCCCCGTAAAAATGATACATCGTAGTCACCTTAAATAATATAACGTGTACTTAAAATGATGAGTTCAAGTCTTAACCCTTCCGGGTCCTCCCAGTGGACCCATAAACAGCTGATGATGATGAATATGAGTGTCGTCCGCAGCATGAAATTCTTATTTCATTTCATATGTTTTCCCCAGTGACCCGCCCCTAAAACAGCTTTTATGTAAGTATCTACAGATTAAGATTGCTTTGGTTTGTATTTTTTGCTGTAAAAAATATAGAATTATAAAATTTTGTATTTTATAATTATTCAAATACCGCTACAATACCTATTTTTCATTGTGATCACGTATACCTATTTTTTATTGTTTTGTTACAATAATTGTTTTAAATATTATGGAATAGAGTTAATTACATAATATTATGGTATAATTGCTTTCATGTACCTCATACAGCGTTTTAAAGCTAGTACCTATACAATATTTTAACACATTAAAGATACGTAGTATATTATTATTAGTCTGTGGTTAAAGTATTAAATTGAAAATATAAAATGTTACAAGACATTGAAAGTAAAATAAATCTTTAACAAACATGGCTAGAAATGTTTGCCTTAACGCTCGTTAGCTATCAGCTGAGCCCATATTAAGCTGTCACGTAGACTGACCCGGTTTCGCAGAAACAACATTCGAACAAAAATTTGAGAAGCGTGTATTTTGCGAAATTAGATTGACCATTAGAACTAATGTTTATTAAAAATCTTGGAAATGTAGAGTCAGGCTTTTTGAGAAAATAGAAAAATATAAACTATGAATGCTTTTTCACACAACCTTTTAAATTTTTTTTTTATAGGAGAGTAGGCATACGAACATGTAGACCGTCTGATGGTAAGCAAATCCAAAGCCCAGGCATCTACAGATGTGTCCGAAGATGTGTCTCCGACTTTTTAAGGTTGAACAATGATTATAATATGTATTATGATCATTGTTATAAATATTATACCAAGGTCTTCAATTACCCCCGTTTTTGTCAGTAAGTCGGTTTGTAAAGGTGTTAATCTATATAAAAGAAAGTCGTGTTAGTTACTCCACTTATAACTCAAGAATGGCTGAACCGATTTAGCTGAAAATTGGCAGGGAGGTTAGAGGAGTTTAGAGCCAGGAGAAGGACATAGGATACTAAATATGTACCACGAGCGAAGCCGGGGCGGACCACTAGTTTATAATAAGTATATTAGTTAATTGTTTTAAAAGAACTTAAAAAATCTAACTTTAATAATTTTAAATATTAATTCCATCACTTTAGGGTCGGAAGTTGAAACGGTTCAGTTGGAAAGGGAAACTGTTCTTTGATGTTTAGAAAACAATATTTCCTAGTGTCGAAATCAAGTTAACTTTAAGTGCTTCAAAAGTTCATGGATATCCATACTTAATATTATAAATGCGAAAGTAACTCTGTCTGTCTGTCTGTTACTCAATCACGCCTTAACTACTGAACCAATTTGCATGAAATTTGGTATATAGATATTTTGATACCCGAGAAAGGACATAGGATAGGTTTTATCCCGGAAATCCTACGGGAACGGGTTTTTCTTTGAAAACGCGGGCGAAGCCGCGGGCGGAAAGCTAGTAGAGTTATAAATGAAAATAGATTCTATATAATAGATATCTTTACAGCCTGCTTTATTGGACTTGGTATGACAATAGTAGCTTCGAATAACGATTTTCACATTAAACATCACAATAAACATTGAAATAAAGCACTCTATTTCGCTGTCGGTTAAAACAAAGATCACCCGAAACCCCAACGCATACGTTCCGCCAATAAAAAGTTTTGTTTACGCTCTCGGAGGGACAAGATTTTCGCATTTGTGTAAATGTCTCAGATAAGTAGATACCACGACCCGCCGTGATTGCCTAAATACGTTAGTGTTCGGTTACATTGATAACATCTATGTTATCTGATTTCAACTCTCTAGTGCTGTCATTTTGAGGTAAAAATAAATTTAGCGTCCAGCACGCGTTAACAATCATTCGTTTATGATGGTTTTGTGAATTTTCTATACTTTGTTAGTTTATACTGTAGATATTAATATGATTGATAGACTTTAGGTATTATTATAATGATATAATTTACTATACGTGCAACTGTTGAAGCAAAGTAGGGAGACGAATTTTAACTCATTTAAAATATCTATCCTGTCGACAAAACTAAACACTTTTCTAAATAATGAATTCTGGCCGCAAGGTTTAGTTTTTCGTAAATTTAAACAACCGACTGTTAGCAAACCTTTGTAATGGATTGTTGGGATAAAAATATAACTATAATTTCGTACAATTGTAAATCAGTTAAGCGTTCCGTGCAGGAAATTAGGAACCTATGTAACGATGCGGATGTTATTGCGCTGCAGGAGACTTGGCTGATGCCATATGACTTAGGTTTCGTGAATGAAATACATAAAGATTTTGGAGGCTCAGCCAAGTCTTCTGTAGACACATCCACACTTCTGCGTGGTAGGCCATATGGGGGTATTGCTGTCATATGGCGTACGAATCTATTTTCTGAGGTTGAAGTTATACCGTGTGACAGTGATCGAGTCATGGCTGTGCGTCTAGGTAGGGGCGATAGATCTTTTTTGGTGTTTTCTGTCTATATGCCAACAGACAGTGAAGAAAATCTACCAATGTTTACTGAATGTTTGGCACTGATTACTACAGTAATTGAGGCCTCTGACACCGAATGTGCATTTATATGTGGGGATTATAATGCACATCCTGACTCACGATTCGGCAGAGAAATGTCAAATTATTGTAGTGAACAGGACTTGCAGTGTTTAGATATAGACAGGCTTCCGGCAGCCACATATACATACATAAGTGACTCTCACGGGTCGTGTAGATGGCTCGATCACTGTCTTGTAACGGCGGCTGCCGAAATTCTAGTCACTAAAATATATATTAAATATGACTCCTATTGGTCAGATCATTTACCTCTAGTCCTAAATTGTAATTTAAATGTGATAACACCTAAGAAATGTGATAATTATGTCAACCATAATGTTAAATATATGTGGGGTATACGAGATGAAGAGCATATTGCTATTTATACAAAAATGTGTGAACTAAAATTTACTAATATACAAAATAAATATGATAATGAATTTAATTCTATATGTAAAGACTGTGATAGCAATTGTATAAACAACAATCATTTTAAATTATTGGATCAATTTTACTGTGATATTATTTCGATTATGCAATCATCAGCTGAAAGAAGTTTTAATAATAGGAAAAAATGTAAATATAAAATAGTTGGTTGGAATTCACACATTAAACATTTTCATCTACTCGCTAGGCAAACTTTCCTGGAATGGGTGTCCTACGGTAAGCCGCGTTCGGGATACTATTTCGATGCTATGTTCTCGGCACGTAAAGAATTTAAGACTGCATTAAAATATGTTCAAAAAAATCAAGACAAAATAAAGTTAGATATTTTAGCTCAAAATCATTATACCGGAAATTTTATTGAATTTTGGAAGGAAACTAAGAAAATGGATTACAAAAACGTTTTACCTGCTTGCGTAGATGGACAACAAGATTCTAAAGCTATAGCTAATCTTTTCAAGGCACAGTTTAATACGAACCCTATAGCTAATGCAGATGTCAATGGTAATGTGTATGTATCAACTTCAGCTGAGACCGTACAATCAACTGAGAAACATAAGCAAAGTAATAATATCATAACATCTAAGGACGTTTCTCAGGTGATTAAAAATATGAAGCGCGGAAAGTCACCGGGTCATGATGCTCTTAGTATAGAACACGTTTTATATGCTGGTAAAAACATCTACCCTGTTCTGGCTCAATTTTATACTCTCTGTCTCAAACATTGCTATTTACCTAAGGATTTAATTAAAACTATAGTTATCCCTGTCCCTAAGAATAAAACCGGTAGTATCTCGAGCGTGGCTAATTATCGACCTATCTCGCTGGCAACAATTGTGGCCAGGATACTTGAAAAAATTTTGCACTCCAAATTGTCACCATATATTAATATTGACGATGCCCAATTCGGTTTTAGACCTGAATTGGGAACTGATATGGCTATATATACATTAAAAGAAATTGTTAACTGTTATAATAATCAGAATACTAGTGTATATGCATGTTTTTTAGACTTAAGTCGTGCCTTTGATACCTTGAACCATGATATATTATGGAAAAAAGTTCGCAGCAGTGATGTTTCTTCCGACGTTGTTGGTCTTTTTACATATTGGTATGATAATCAGACGAACAGCGTTAGGTGGGGCAGTACTCTGTCCGACAGCTATATTCTCCCGTGTGGTGTTAGACAGGGTGGAGTAACCTCTCCCGATCTGTTTAACTTATATATTAATGATTTGATTGTGGAGCTGAGTAGGACTGAAGTTGGACTTAAACTAGATGGCAGATATGTCAATAATTTGAGTTATGCTGATGATATGGTCCTACTCAGCCCCTCAATCAAAGGGCTACGAAAACTTGTTGGCATATGTGAAAGATATGCTCTTTCGCATAGTCTACAGTATAATGTAAAGAAAACAGAAATGTTGATATTCAGATCGGGTAAGGGACCGGATAACATTCCGCCAATCTGCATTAACGGTCACCCTATTAAAATAGTAGATAGCTTTAAGTATCTTGGCCACATTGTTACATCCAAAAGAAAAGATGATGCCGATATTGAGCGACAACGACGTGCCCTCTGTGTCGTCGGCAATATGATCATCCGGAAATTTCGTAGGGCATCCAATTCCGTTAAAGTTCATTTATTTAAGACTTTCTGTCAGTCCCTCTATACTTGTCAACTTTGGACTAATTACACCAAAAAAGCATACGATGGCATTCGAGTAGAGCACAATAACATCTTCCGATATTTGATGGGGCTCGACAAATTTTGCAGCGCTTCGGAGATGTATACCAACTTTAGAGTAAACTCCTTGAATGCCATCCAGAGACACAGGATTGCTACATTTATGTCCAGAGTTGACAAGTGTAGAAATAAAATTGTACGCAGTCTGGCTGACAGAAATATAACTAGTAGTTTGTATAAAACTTGGATCTCAATTATTATGAGATAATTAAGTAATGGCTTTATTTTTTTATTGTATTAAAATTGTATTAAAATTGTATTCATGTAAATTATGGGACTAAATTGTTCTGAAATAAAGAATTTATTATTATTATTATTTTTTATATGCGTATTTATATCTCAGCATAAATGCTGGTAGCAGCCACATTTACGGGCGGAAACCAAGTAAATGCAGCATTTGTAATTTATGTATGTGTCTGTCTGTCAAGTATTGTCATTTTCTTCTATTTGGAGGAATCTTCTTACTATTCTGCATGTGTTAAGTATTACTGCTTTTTGTAGTAGAATAAATACGGTTTCTTCTAGATGAATTTGTTTTAGACTTTGTTTTAAATGTTTGGGAATAACACCGGTAGTAGAAAGAACTATTGGTACAATGTATACTTTATCTTGTCTCCAAATTCGTACAACTTCTTCTTTTAGATCATTATATTTATTAATTTTTTCAGATATTGTTTTTTGTATATTATGCGTATTTGGAACTGCTATATCGATGAGGTAAGTTGTTTTATTTCTTTTGTCTTGTAAAGTTATATCCGGTCTGTTAAAATGAATTGTCCTATCTGTAAGTATGGCGCGGTCGTAATATAGTTTATAATGATCGTTTTCTAGGACAGTTTCTGGTGTGTATTTGTAGTATGGTGTGTTTGTGTTGTGTATGAGTTTGTATTTGATTGCAAGTTTTTGATGAATGATATTGCTTACCTGATTATGTCTGTGAGTGTAGTCTGTTTGTGTTAGTGTTGTGCATGCTCCCGTAATGTGCTGTATGGTTTCTGATTGAGTGTTGCATTTGCGGCATTTATCATTTGCTATTGTAGGGTCTTTGATGATATATTTTCGGTAATTTCTTGTGTTGATTATCTGGTCCTGAATTGCTATCATGAATCCTTCGGTTTCCGGGAAAAGATTGCCTATTTTAAGCCATTTATTTGATGCTATTGTATCTATGTGTGGTTGTGCCAGGTCATGAGGGTGTCGTCCATGTAAGACTTTTTTTCGCCAATCTTCGATTTTTCCTTTAGTAGGATCTGCATCTATATTTGGTATATCTGTGTTTTCAATTAAGTTAAGTGGTGTGTATTTATGATCGTGTTGGAGAATGGTCTGGTGTATGCTACTGGTGCGGGATTTAGATTGGAAAAATATTTTTAGTTTGGATATTTGTTTCTTCCAGAGATGTCGAATATCTATTAAGCCCCTGCCTCCATATTCTCTTTTGATAGTAAGCCTTTCTATTGCAGATTTAGGATGTAAGTTGTTATATTTTGTAAGTATCGTTCGCGTATTACGTTCTATTGTTTCTATATTAGTTTTACTCCACTTAATTATTCCAAATGAATATGTCAATATCGGTATTGCGTACGTGTTAATGGATTTTATTAAAGCCTTGCCTGAAAGTTGTGTTTTACAAAGTAAATTTAATCTCTTTTTATATTCTGTAATTAAAGTCTTTTTAATAGTTGAGTGGTCTAGTCCTTTTAATTGCTTATATCCTAAATATTTATAGAGGTCAGTGGGTTCAATTGCTGCTATTGTTTCTCCGTTTTCAATTTCATAGTCTCCAGGGCGGACTTTACCTTTTATTATATGTAATGTCTTACACTTATCTAAACCGAATTCCATTTTAATATCTTTACTAAATCGAGCCGTAATATCTACAAGCTTTTTCATATCTCTGTCGGATTTTGCATAAAGTTTAATGTCGTCCATGTATATAAGGTGCGATATAACAGTTTCTTCTACGTTTCGTTTGAAGTAATAACCAGCTTTAGAACTTTGTAGTAGATGTGATAACGGATTTAAAGCTAGGCAGAACCACATGGGACTCAAGGAATCACCTTGGTATATACCTTTTCTAATAAATATTTCTCTAGTGGAAATATTAATGTGATGTGTGCTGAGATGAAGTGTGGTCTTCCATTGTGTCATTATATTCTGTAAGAAATCTACCAGTTTTGAGTTTACTTTATATATTTTTAGTATTTGTATTAACCAGGTGTGCGGAATACTGTCAAAAGCTTTTTTATAATCGATATATGTACAGTGTAAGTTTCTATTTTTTGTGGTTGCATGTTTATGTATTGTAGAATCTATAATAAGCTGTTCCTTACATCCCATGTGACCCCGCCTACAGCCCTTCTGCTCTTCTGCTATAATGTTGTAGCGTTCGATATGCGAATTAATTTTTACTGTAATAGCTGATGTCAATATTTTATAAATTGTTGGTAAACAGGTGATAGGTCTGTACTGAGAAGGTAACGGGGAATAGTCTGTTTTCGGGAGCATATATGTTATTCCAGTTGCAATAAATTCGGGTATATTCTGATGTCCTTTTATAATATCACTTAAATTTTTAGCTAATGATTTGTGCAAGACGATAAGTTTTTTATACCAGTAATTATGAATTCTATCTACACCAGGTGACTTCCAATTGTGTAATCTAGCTGTTATGTTTCTAATTTCGGATTCAGTAATTTCGACAAACTCCATTTCTTCTATTGAACTCCACTTTTCTGTTTCTTCAGTTATCCAATCAGCTTTGTCATTATGTTCCACTTGCTGCTCCCAAATACCCGCCCAAAAATCTTCTAACTGTTGTACTGTGGGTATATTTTGATTGTCTTCTCTGTGTATACCTGTTATCGGCTTCTGCAAGTTTCTATAAAATTGTTTTTCATTTGTTGCAAACATCTTATTGTCATTCTTTCTCTGTTGTGCTTTTTTATATCTTTTTAATCTATGAACTTTAAGTGCTAGCTTTTGTTTAAGAGTATCTAAGAATTCTTCTGGTTTTTTATTATTGTTTTCATGTCTGGTATGTGTGAGTCTTGTTTTAAATATAGCTTCTACTTTTTTAACTAATTTTTTAGACCTATTATTATTTATATATTGTGTAAGGCGGCCACAATCTGCTCTTAACTTTTCAATATCCTTTTCTAGTCTTATTTCCCAGGGAGGTTTCCTATAATTTTTTGATTTGGGGTCCTGGCGGTTATTGATAATTTTATAGTTTAGTTTCTGTGATATTACTAGAGCTGTGCAATATATAATTGTATGGATATCTTTTAATTGTAACTCATCATTAATGAACTGTCCCAGTATCTGGCTGTTAAATATTTTTACAAGTTGATCAAGTTGAGGACTATATCTTAGTTTAGGCAGTTTTGGTCTTACTGTTGGGTCTATTTCAGAATATTGCATTTGTACTTCTCTAAATTTGTCGTATAAATCTTGAACGAGTTCATTTTCTGTCATATTATTGTTATCTGTTCGAATTACGGTGTCGTTTTCTAATGTAAGTGTTGTGCTTTCTGTTTGTATAAATATATGTGAAGATTGTGTGGGTGATTGAGATAGCGAGTAAGTAGATAATATCATATTGTCCGTCGGGGTATATATCGGTTCATTAGTTTCTGTGTTTTGAATTTCTGTTTGTAGTTTGTCTTGTACTTCTTCTTTTAATCGGTTCAGCGTCTCTTGGTCCAGTAGTTTATTTCTTACTATAGTTCTCCTTTGATCAGAAATTCTTTGCTCTGACACGTTTATTTCTGGGTATTCTTGTGTGAAAAGTTCATGAAGTTGTTTCCTATATATAGTAAAATCTGTTTCTAATTTAGTTATATAGTAGTAAGTGCGCATGATAAATATGTTTACATCTTTGCTCCATCGCATGCGCACTCTTGGTTTTCCAGCTTTGGTGGACGCAGGTAAGAAGGCGTTAGCCTCCCGCGCAACATCCAAAGTCGGTGTGGGGGAACACGGATTTAAACTAGTAGTAGATGGTGACGACGATGCGGAAGGTGTGTATGATATTGTGCTTGGGCTATATGGTTCTTCTGGGGTATTCGTTCTGTCAGTCGGTGCGTCATTTTCGTCGTAGTGTTCGGCTGTAGTATTTTTATCGGTAGAAGCCCGCCTGCTCAGCTCCTCACCGCTGACGGTTCGCATGCTGAAACACCCAGCGTCAGCTCCAGGTGTGCCCCGGCGATCGCCCCCGGGCAGCGACCCTATACGTTTTCTTTTAGATAATCTAGTCTCCATATTAAATTCAAAAATCTCAAATGTTAAATGGGTAGTTGGGACCGTTGGTTGAGAAGGGTAATGCCGAGATGTTGTGGCTATTTTGAGTCTCACCTGTTTTTTTTTTTTCACAGGGTATAGTCAAGTTGGCAGTGACTATCAATTAAATGATCATGCCTTCCCGTAAGCCCCCCCACCACGACAAGGTGGTCCCGTGGGGGGGTTATTATTATTATTATTATACACTTATTTCTAATTACGTCATCAACACTTAAGATTAATAATGCCCTAGTAGGGAATTACAAATTCGTCTCTCTATTTAATAAATCACTTTTGAATCTTCCATAATACAAAATTGAAGAGATACAGTAACAAAAGTTACTCAATCTCAGCAGTAAATCTCGGAGCTAATCAAAGCCCAATTGAAATGTTAACATTTATTACGACGTTATCTAAATGATGGAAGGAAAGCGGAATGAATCATTTGTATTAATTATTCAAGGATTTCTATCTTTCCGGATACGAAAATGACCTCTTAATCTTAGATGATAAAGATCAAAATCGCGTTTACTGGTTAATTAGAATCAATTTGTCTTGAAACTGATAAGAATTGTGAATGGTGAAATTATATTAATCTCGTCGACGGTTGTCAAGACTTCATCAAGTTGTAAATTGTGTATTGATCTTATCTCTGTTTGCAAATAAGGTGAAGCAATTCATTCTTGTAAGGGAAATAAATATATTTATATTTTAATTAATTATTTATATTTTATTTATAAAAATTTTCAAGTATATATACTTGAAAATTTTTGGAAGCGTAGCGAAGTAAGAAGTTAAATAGAGGCACACCCCGGACACTCCATACAAAATTATCGTTTTGACAGTCACACTGTAGAGACTGCAAATGTGTGTGTTAATGCTTTATGGTTGGCATATTTGTGACTAGCGTAAAAAAAATTCGCGTTTTTCTGATGAAATACATCCGTAAACAGCACAATATCTAACCATTTTCTACTAAAAACGATAATCACAAATCCAAAATACTTTAAGTCAATTTGATTAATGTTGTCAATCTTCGTTGCGTATCGTCCTTGCAGAAAAATGCGGACCATTTATAGCCTGATCGTGCGGGGTGAGGTAAGTGTTTAATTTTGGCGGGAGGCGGAGAGTGTCCGCTCTGTAGCGTTTAGCTACTATTATGTATTCTGTGATAGAGGTAAAGTCGACCTTTCATTATTTATACTTAGCTTTCCACGCGCGGCATCGACTGAACTTCACTGACTTCATTTTAATAAAGTAACCTCTTCCGAGGATCTAGCTTTCTATGTTAAAATTTATTTAGTAAATAAATAAATATTTCAGGACATTTTCACACACGGCACGATCTGATCCCATATTAAGCTTTTCGCTTGTGCGTTCTTTAAAGCCCCTACTACGCGAAAATTCATGGTAATGGGTGTTTGATACCATTTATTTATATCTAATAGGTACTTGTTCATATTTAATCTCATGATATTGATCACCGAGATGCTAATTGGATCTTGATGAATCTCACAAAGATAGATAAATGAATTAACAAGTAGTCTAGTTTTCTATACTATGCGAGTGAAGGCGGGCGCCGCAGCTAGTAGGCACTAGACGCTGGCTGAATTTCATTCGATTTAGAATAAGTACCTTTGTAATGAATAATAATAAATTTATTTCTTTCTTTCCAGAACTTACATGTACAGTATATAAATAACATTCTTTATTCCTTATTCCCAAATTCTTTATTCCCAAAGGAAGAAAATAAGAATCGTGAACGAATAACCTCTTTCATTAGATCACAATACAGATAAATTATATTCTACGGACTGTAGGATTTCTATCAGATAAAATATTAAAATGCCAGGGTATTATTTCTAGCTCCATATTTATTAAGAACACTAGTTGACAAACGCGACTTTACTTGCGTTTATAACGTTTTATTGCTGGAAATCCTGTTACGACAAAAAATAGTTTACCTAACGAAAATTTTATGAAAGAAGAAAGTCTCTTTAAATTTCTCCTCTATTTCCATGACACACAGTTTTAATTTCATTCAAATTTAATGCATCGACCCCTCTGGATAATAAATGTACCTATCTTATATATAAAAATGAATCGCAAAATGTGTTGGTAAGCGCATAACTCGAGAACGGCTGAACCAATTTCGATAATTATTTTTTTATTATATTCCTTGAAGTACGAATATGGTTTTTATGTAGAGAAAACGTAAATATGTACCACGGGCGAAGCCGGGGCGGACCGCTAGTAGGTAATGTTTATGACAACTCAACCTTCGGAATTACAACTCCAGCCTATATTAAGCCAACCTCAAAACCGTTGTCAAATTATGTCAAAGGTTAATAAACTTTTAAAAGAGCTGTAGAATATACCTCGATACAATTTTATAAAAGTGTCCACATTTAGATATTTATCACGCCTCTAACGAGCGTCTTAGCAGAGGCCTCGCAATTTACTTTCGTTAATAGTCGTTTAGGTGACTACTACTACTGTGCCTAGCCTTATCCCAGTTCATTTGGGGTCGGCTCTCCTCGTCATTCTTCGCCAGAGACATCGATTCCGGGTCGTCGAATCATTTACTTGAGCTTTCTTCAGGTCTTTGTTGATAACAGACATCCAAGTTTGTAGAGGTCTACCGCGCTTTTTCGGTCCAGAATTTATGGCCAAGACTCGCTTGGTCATGTGCTCTTCAGGTCTTCTCATCACGTGGCCAAACCATTGGAGACGTCTTTCCGACAGCTTCTCTTCAATTGGTCTAATCTTGAAGCTTCCACGGATATGAGTGTTTCTCACTTTGTCGGCAAGGGTAACACCTCCAGCCCATCTGAGCATTCTCATTTCCGCTGCGTGTATTTTTGTCGCATGGGCCTGTTTTATGGGCCAGCATTCACTACCATAAATGAGAGCTGGGCGGATCGCTGTTTTATATGCCTTCCCTTTCACACGCACTGGCATCCTGTTGTCACAGAGTACGCCGGACAGTTCCCTCCACTTCATCCAGCCAGTGTTGATGCGGTTGGTCACGTCTGCGTCAATGGTACCATTGTTAGATATAACAGAGCCTAGGTATTTAAAATGGTCGACAGTATTGAGCGGGTGATTTTGAATGTTAATAGTGCGATCTTGGTTATTTGAGCCATATCGGCACTGCATATATTCCGTCTTTTGACGATTGATCTTCAAACCTGCGGTCTCTAAGGCGCGTCTCCAATTCTCCAGTGCTTCTTCGAGATCTTCAGCACTATCTCTAATCAGTACAATATCGTCTGCATACAACAAATCCCAGGGAGGTTCTCTTTGCAAGTTTGCAGTCAGATAATGTATGATGAGATTGAAAAGTAGCGGACTCAACGCCGAACCTTGGTGGACACCCACTGCCACCTCAAATTCCTTGCTCAACCCTGCCGGACTTCTTACCTTAGTAGTTACCTTATGGTACATATTAGCAACCGCATTGATATAATACTCTGGAACATTCTGTGACCGCAGGGACTCCCAGATCAAATGTCGTGGTACTCGGTCAAAGGCCTTTTCTAAATCTATAAATGCAAGATGGATGTCTTTCTTCATTTCTCTATGCTTCTCCAATAAAATTCTCACACAGTGTAGGGCATCAGTAGTTGATTTCTGCTTCGTGAAGCCACATTGGTTTTCGGTTATATTAACCAACTGCATTAGACGATTGTTGATGACTCTCTCCCATATCTTAAGTGTATGTGACATGAGTTTTATGGCACGATAGTTTTCACACCGTCTTAAGTCACCTTTGTTTTTGAAGAACGGGACTAGAAAGCTTTTCCTCCATTCAGTAGGAATTCCATCACGTAGGATTCTATTAAAAAGTTGTGTGAGGAAAAGAGCTCCCTTCTCACCCAACTTTTTCCATAGGTCAGCGGGTACTTCATCAGGCCCCACTGCTTTGTTGTTAGACATTTTCCTAATAGATGTTTTAACTTCGTCTAGGCTAATTTCCTGTATTGGTCCCTCAACAGCTGGTAAGTGTGGTGGTTCTTCGTATGGATACGTCTGATTAAGTAGTTCCGAGTAGTATTCCTGCCATCTTGCGTTAATATGAGCGTTTGAGGTCAGTAGCTGATCATCCTTGTTTTTGATGTACCTCGAGTTACGAATATCCATATTGTTAGCTCTTCTCTGTCTAGCTATTCTAAAAAGTTCCCTGTCGTCTTTAGCTCTTTCTAATCTTTCGTAGAATTCTTCATCATGATGAGCTCTTGCGCAGGCAACTTCTCGTTTAGCTGCTTTCTTCGCATTGCAATAATTACTACGATCCTCTTCACTTCTACTTAATTGCCAGATCTTGAATAATTTCTTTTTCGTCTTGACTTTTTCTTCTACTTCTTCTTTCCACCACCGCGCTTGCTTGTTATTCTTGAGAGGACCCTTTGAGATTCCAAATATTTCTGAGGCTTTCTGCAAACAATGATTTTGGAAGCTGCTCCACATTATATCAGCTGTTCGAGTGTCATTTTCCAGTTCTTTGTCTACATAGTCTACCATTTCTCTTATGAATCTATCTCCTTCCACTAGATATAGCTTATGCCATCGGATTTTAGGTGTATATTGCATAAAGACTTTAGTGGTCTTTGGCATTATAATATCGACGACTAGCAGACGGTGTTGTGATGTAAGAGGCTCCCCTAGTATCACCTTGCAGTCTCTAAAAATATGTAGCCTAGAACGGTCAGCTAGGATATAATCAATTTGGGTGCTTGATCCTCCACTTTGATACGTTATTTTATGCTTGTCTGGTTTCTTAAAGAATGTGTTAGGTGACGTCATTATTTATTACCAGCATCAGTTTTAGTCAACTGCAAAATTATAATGTTTTCTTTTTGGGATATTTTGTGAGACTTGATTCTTTGGTTGAATATAATTAACGGCTTCTAGACGATGTAGCATTGAAAAATGATGTTTCAATATGTTTAGCACTAATAGCCTTAATGATTACTAGACTTTCAACATAATTCAAATTATTTCAAAAAATAAAAACACGAATCAAAGAAGAAAGTCCTACGTAACAGGGTTCGACAATTATTAATTTACGTGGTGGCTAAGTCTTGAAATTCAAACTTGTTAAACAGCTACCTATGTTCTCTAATTTCTTTCTAATTTTAATACACTATCTCTACATCACATGAATTATGAAGAGAGAAAATACATCTGCGCACTCCATGCGTACATAAACCTTACATGTTGAAGAGGAAAAACTTGAGTCGTATTTAGTACAGTATAAAGGGAATCTACACATATATGAACAACTCTTATATTAAGTTTTCCTTATAGAAAGCAAATTTTATTTTAGAAAACCATCTACACTCCATCGTAGCTTCAATTTTAAATGAACTCTAATGTAAAAATAAATCCCCATATCACTTCGAAAACAATCCACAAGAAAGACCCATTTCCGCAAGACGAAAATAGCGTCCTACATTTTTGTACTAAAATATTGATAGCTTCGAAACGTCATTGATACCTACATCCGAACAGCGTTACATAAGCACAAACAATAGTTCTGCATCCCGGAGGTGTTTATTTATTTATTCACGAGCCAAGGCGGGATGGTAATATTCAAAAACACCTTCTGTTACTTCAAGCGGTTATTTATTCAAGGCGCAGTCCATTGTCGGTATTGAAGCGAATGTTGTTAACTGGGAAGGAACTGAGCGTCGTAATCTGGAATGGGATCCAGCGGATTAGCATTTTAAATGGAGCTCTTGGACGCTTGCAGCGCTTGAAAGCAGTTAGGAGCTGATTCATCAAAGTTTCCAAACTTTTATACGTCTATTTGTCGTGACTGCTGATTTTGCTGAATGTTCATTGTTGAACGCCAGTGTTTAATTTTATTGTTTCGTTTTAATTCGTTTGTCTGTTGTCTTTTTGCGAGTTTCGTGTTGACTCTGCGATGTAATAACGAAATTACATGGTTTATATCAAAAGGATAACACTGTCTAAATGTTGCGTATTATTTTTCGTGTATCTTTCTATTTATTTCCTGTAAAAGTGTTAAAAATTGTGCTAACAAACAAATAAGGGTCAGCAAACGAATAAAATTGTGTTTAAGTAGGCATCGTGTATTTTAATCAGGTAAAGAATATTGCTATAATTTGCCAACAACTATAACAATATTCTTATTATTCTTATAATCCACCAACGTATGACAGAAGGATTACACTCATCAAATAACTAAACGTATGGGACTAGTAATCAAATAACTGAAGCAAACATTAATTATGAACAAAAATAATCAGCAACATTCGGGTTAGCTCTCACTTCATCAATCATCAGAGCATCGATCGATCCACGGCAACGGATAGTTTTTCTATATCCACTGCTGCTTTGTCACTGTCGAATTATCTTGTCCTACAAATGTACATTACTGGCCGGTACAGGTACTTTGATAGATTGGGCGATAGTTGGATAATGGTTGAGTTATGGAGATCTGGGGTGTTGCCAAGTGGACAATTTGCCAAAACTAAATTTATTTTAGGCAAGGGAAAGTCTCTATTAGAAAGATACATAATTATAGAATATATAAAACTCAAAGGTGACTGATATAGTGATCTATCAACGCACAGCCCAAACCACTAGACGTATCGGGCTGAAATTTGGCATGCAGGTAGATGTTAGGACGTAGGCATCCGCTAAGAAAGGATTTCCCGAAATTCTTGCGGGAACGGGGAAAAACGGGAATGCACGTACAAAGTCGTGGGCGGAAGCTAGTATTATATATAATAGTAGTGTGCGTTAATAAAATAAATACTTTTTTTGCTCTTTCAAATAGATAGGCCCTACGCCTTTGAATATGTGCTCCTTCGCCGAATTACATAAAAAATAATTTTACAAGAGGAAAAAATCTACGCCGCTTCATAAAATTGACAAATATGTGGATTTCCAAATTGAGAAAAATTGGGTACAGACATGATATGTGTCTACAAACATTGATCTTTCACAATCTGTAATCAGTCGTAATGAACTCGTACGGTATTTAATGACCCAATTTTTAAGGAAACAGTACTCATCCGGATTGAGTACTGTTTCCTTAAAAATCATAATACTTTTCAAAACAATGCCACAGCGGCAAGTACATTTAATTAAATATTAAAATCTCTCCATTACAAACTAAGCTCAAAATTGTTTTCTATTTCCGTCCGATCAAAATATTTCGTCACCAAAGTCAAATTTAGGGCTACCAATAAAGCTGATTGACTTAGCCGAAACAACGGCTCTGTTCTCGATACAGCGCACAAACAAATCGGCCCGGGATAATTTATTCCCTTAGACATGAAGACTTTTACAAACACTTCCAGCTTTGCCTTTGTTTAAAATTCGGTGGATGTTTCTGGAGCGACAGTTGAAGGTCAAACGTGTTTTTAAAATGGACGGCAGCGTAAATTAAAATGGGATCAATATTCATTAACTGTGAAGCGTTTTTAATTTAATCTTCCCTTTACTTCCACCGTTGTTGAATACGCTTCATGGGGTGACCATGTACTTTGTAAATCATGGTAATATTATCTTATTGAAACTAGTGAATCAATCACACCCAATATTTAAATTAAGAATTTCATATTGCAAATATTAAGTAGGTAGTATAAATATTAGTAGTTAGTATTCAATAGTCAATTTTAATGAAATTGAATTTAAAAAAATCCATCAGACACTTGTTATCAATAATAGCGTATCGCCGACAGTCCTAAGATGGAATAACTTGACCCCAAAGTGCAATCCACAACTTTTTAATAAGTTTAATAGCGCTCGAAATATCTCCTAGTCATTACTAACCAATATTTACCTTGTAACAAATATTAGCATTTGTTCAATACCGCTTGAATCTAAACAATAGCATTGATGTAACCACAAACATTCACACACATTACAAATAGCGCATCCAATAAATGGCGTTCATAAAATGGCCACGATCGGAAATTTCGGCGCAATAAATTTGTCACAGTTATGTATTCAATAGAGTAATTAAGCCGACTATATCATGTAACATGTTTCAATTTGTGAAGATTAATATTGTATGTACTTTTTTAATTTTCAATTTTAATCATTAGCGTTATCACCTTTCTGCGGTATTATTTTTAATGTATACAGTGTTCATTTTCAATGCGCTTTTTGGTTTTAATCTATAGTTAAATAAAAAACTTTCGCATATTCTGAAATCACATAAAACCCATATTTCGTTACAACGCGTTTTCTCTAGTTAGAATTATTAGTTGTAGGTAAATAAGTTAAGTGGTGCTCATAATTGAATATTAGTTAAAGTTGTATTTAACACTAGCTTCCGCCCGCGACTCCGTCCGCGCGGAAAAATTAAGAAAAATTAAGATTTATTTTTTTTCTACGTATTTTTCCAGGATAAAAAGTATCCCATTTTATGCCCAGGATAATAAGGTATAATAATTATACCAAGTTTCATCGAATTCGAACCGTTAATTTTTACGTGATTCCTGAACATACAGACAGACAGACAGACAAATTTTTTTTTAATCACATATTTGGTTTTGGTATCAATCCAGTAACACCCCCTACTATTTATTTTTTCAATATTTTCAATGTACAGAATTGACCCTTCTACAGATTTATTATATGTATAATAATATAGATATTATTATAGTAAAGCTAGTATTAGTACGTTTTCTAATACTAAGGGTACGTATATAATTTATACAACAGTACACATTATAGAAACGCCTGATTAAACCCTTTAGCGAGCTAATTTCAAATAACCAATGTTTTATATTTACACCATAAACTTACATTAATTGACTAAACCGAAAATACCGAACAAAGTTGAAAATATTAATGAATAATGGGTGTTCGCGTGGCTTGAGGCGAAACAAAAGTTAATGAGCTCTCACAGCGTGAAAGTTTAATCGAATTACGAACCGCAAGACACACCCGCGATGTGGCGATGTTAACAATTACCCGGCTTTGCGCGGAAAAATATAGCAGAACATTTTATCTGTTTCGTAAATATGTTGGTTTCTTTTGTGTAAGATTTATGTGCGTTTGTATTTAGAACTTTCAAAGCTTTTTTCTTCTTATCTTTTTCATAGAAAGCAATGTAGAAGAGTAGATATTCCCAATTTTATTTGTAACTAGCTGCGCTTCGCGGTTTCACCCGCGTGGCTCCGCTCCTATTGGTATTAGCGTAATGATATATAGCCTTCCTTGATAAATGGGAATAGAATAGAATAGAATAGAAAACACTTTATTGTACAATGCACACAAAAACAAAATTTACAAAAAACGATATTTAACTTAAAATAAATGTACAATTTGGCGGCCTTATCGCTTAAAAGCGATTTCTTCCAGGCAACCTTGGGGTATAGGAAAAATAAATCAGTAAAAAGGTAGATAGTGCATAAATACGTACATTATACAAGAAACTGTAATTATACATAGATTACATATACTTAAGAATCAAATAATATTATACAAAAACAAATGAGAAATGAGCAGTATAGGAATACAAATATTAGAAGAGAGGAAAATAAATTTACATAAATAGATAACTAAATCAGCAAAGAACATAGACAAACAGCATTAGAGAGATAGATAGTAGTTCTTAACAAGAGTTTTAAAACTATATAAAGATTGGGCTTGCCTGATCGTTGTCGGGAGAGAGTTCCACAATCTTACGGCTTGTACGGTAAAAGAGCAATCGTAGAATTTGGAAGTGTGAACAGGCATACAAAGCGTAAGATTGTCGGAGGAACGGAGATTGAGTTCATGAGAAGACCCCATAAACACAAATCTTTTTTTCAAGTAGGAAGGAGTTCTAGGATCAAAAAGGATGGAGTATAATAAGGAAAGGATATGCATATTCCGGCGAAGACGGATAGGAAGCCATCTGAGCTGTGAGCGGAAATCGGAGATATGGTCGAATTTACGTAAACCAAAGATAAATCTAATTGCAAAATTTTGAAGACGTTCCAATTTGTTAAGGTGCTCCTCAGTAAGGTCTAAATAGCTTGCATCAGAATAGTCAAGGATAGAAAGAAGCAAAGACTGCGCGAGCAAAATTTTCGTGGGTTTTGGTAGAAAATTGCGCAGTCGTCTTAACATCGAACCAACCCCAAAGATCTTACGGCTTACCTGTTGTACGTGTTCTGTCCACGATAGAGTTTGGTCAAACCATATGCCGAGATTTTTAACCGTTGGACTGTAGTCAACATCAACACCATCGATAGTAATTGCAGGCAGGTCTTCAAAAGAAACCCTAGATATGAAGTGAGGACTGCCTATTACTATTACTTGCGTTTTCGTTGGGTTAATTTTGAGTCCATACTGATGAGCCCATGTCACAATAGCACGCAGATCATTATTGATACACTCAACAGCTTGTTCAAGATGCTCAAGACTTGCATGGGTGTAAATTTGTAAATCGTCTGCATATAGATGGTAGAGAGAAGATAATTTACAAGTTATTGAATTAATAAATACGCTAAAAAGGAGTGGTGACAACACGCCGCCTTGAGGTACACCAGCAGTGATATCGCACCAAGTTGAAAAATTATTATCAACACGAATACACTGCCGGCGACCATGTAGATAGCTACGAAACCAGTCGATCACTGCAGGAGATATATTAAGAGAACTCAGCAATGCCAACAATATATCGAAATCAACGGTGTTGAAAGCATTGGAAAAGTCTATAAGAGTAAGAATTGTTAGCTGTTTATTATCCATTGCCAGACGAATATCATCTGTAACCTTGACAAGCGCAGTGACCGTACTATGACCGGCTCTGAAACCGGATTGTAAAGGATCTAATAAGGAGTTTTTCGTTAGAAAAAGGCACAGCTGTTGCTGTACTAGTTTCTCGAGGATTTTTGAAAGGAAGGGCAGGATTGAAATGGGACGATAATCGGAAAAGCTGGAAGGGTTAATCTTTTTCGGGAGAGGAACTACATGAGCGTCCTTCCAACTATCGGGGAAGCTAGCGGTTGAAATAGAGAAATTGAGGATATGTGATATGATAGGAGTGACTATGTCAAGGATAGGTAGGATCATAGTACGGCCAATGCCATCACAGCCCAGAGCATTCGAAGCAATGGACAATATGTTCTTTTTAATATCACTGTCAGTGAACGATGTGAAATTGAACGGAGGAAAACTAGGGGTCGGCAAAGATGAAAGAAAGTTAATAGTATCGAACTTAGTATTGCTATCTAAAGGAGCAACCGAAGAAGTAAAGTGTTTATTTAATTGGTTTAGGTTGGTATTGAGAGGAATATTAGTATTAGATTTGCCAACTCCAAGGGATTTAAGAAATTTCCAGGTACTACTTGTGTTGCCGTTCTCAACAGATTTATGGAAGTGGCGTCGTTGCGCATCTCTACACATCGTATTGCAGCGATTACGAAGAACTTTATATTTCTCCCAGTTGAAGTCTGAGTTGTTCTGCTTGAACCTTGATTTAGCCAAATTCTTCTTGTGAACTAGCGATTTCAGCTCATCAGTAAGCCAAGGAGCCGGAGCATGTTTCATTCTAATAGCTCTAATGGGTGCATGGACGTCGTACAATTTTACAATAATAGTGTTGAAGACATCAACTTTAGTTGTCACTGTGTCGGCAGAGAAAACGGGAGACCAATCTATTTTTTGTGCATCTTCACATAGACGTTCTAAGTTCATATCACGAAAATTACGCTGCAGCAGAACCTTGTGCTTCTTTTTAGGAGGACGTAGGAGGTATGACAGGAAGATTAGGTCATGAAAGGAAAAGGCGTCGGCGGAACATTGCCCGTGTTTCGAAACATGGCTAGTGGAAGAAACAATAATTAAATCTAGGAAAGAAGGATTACAGCCAGGAGCAGAGTGGGTAGGATTAAGAGGAAGTATGTTTAAATCACAAGAGGAAACAACAGAGGAAAGTTTATGACTACGGGCATCATTTTTCAAGAGACAAGTATTGAAATCACCCATAATCAGTACGTGTTCATAAAGAGGTCGTAGGTTTTCAAGGATAGTTTCAAAGTTATGGAAATAATTGACAAGGAGAGAGGGAACATAGAAAACACCTAAAAGGATTTTTTTATTCGAAATATTTAATTCTAATAGGATATACTCGGCCGCATCATCTGGCGGTGGCTGAGGAGAAGTGCTGACGATAGAAAACGGTATGTCGTTGCGTAAGTAAATAGCAACTCCACCCCCTCCACGGCCGGTGCGGTCGTTACGTATCAAATTAAAACCAGGAAGGGAATAGGTTACGGAAGAAAGGCAGGGTTTGAGCCATGTTTCAGAAATAAGAAGGGCATGGATGGGAGCATTGGAAAAAGATGCAAGCAAATCGTTGAAGTGGGCCGGAATACTTTGCGCATTTATATGGATAAGATTAAGGTTGTTAGGAACATTGGAAAAAGTGGAAGCAAGCGTTTTGTCGAGTGGTAAATACTCTGTGCTATGGAAACTATCATTGAAGCTGTTATTTGAGCTGGATAAAGTATGGTAGGAGTCACTGCAATCTGTGTCATTTAATAGAGCAATATTTGTAAATTATATTTAAGTATAATAAAGAAATAAAAGATAGATAAATATATGTACAGAAAGAGAAAAATATAAACGTAAATTTGAATAAAGAGAAAAAAAAATATATATATACAAGAAAAAAAAAATATAAATATTAAATTTTCCTATACCCGCCAGCAGCATTAGAAAGTAATACATAAATCACACAAAACATAATGGAACGTAAAAAAAATAAAATAATAATAATTCACAAATGGCAACAATAATTGAGTTGACAACTACTAACATCTTGTCTATATCTGACAGGTGACAGCTCACAATCACAACATTGAAATGACAATTGACATTTGACAAGTTAGTTTGGATTATGAAAGATACAAAAGTAAACAAAAGTAATTACATATTTATTAGAGGGTAAAAAGCTAAGAGGTAAAATACCACAGATAAAATAATTTTGAAGTGAATGAAATAAACAGATCGTGAACAAAAGAAGCAAGAATGAAATTAAAAGAAATATAATAAGTACCTAATGGGTGGTATAACCTCATAGATTTGAAATTTACTTTTACTTTTTAGGACGCCTCGTTCGAGAGCCGGTTGTCCCCTTGATATCTTTAGTGTTGTTGGATGTTGCAGCAGATAGCTCAGTGCTATCACAAGCGATAAGATCAAGGTCCTCGGATGAAACAACTCTGTGGCGAACTCCATCAGAGGTCCGGATGATAATACTCCCCTCAAGCGTCCAACACCTTGGAATACCAAACTTCTTGCGTGCAGCCATAAAAGTGTCATGCCTGGCCTTTGTGAGATACTCAGAGATGGTAATACCCGTGTTCTTGAAGCAAGTTTTAGAGAACCAAACATGATCCCTCATTGGCAGACTTTTAAATTTGACTAAAATAGGCCGGGGCTTATCGGTATTGCCACGACCCAAACGATGACAGCGACTAAAGCTTTCGGGTACAACCTCAGGTTTTTGAAGCTGGTCAGCGAGCACTTTAGCGACCAGTGCAGCAGTATCTTCTTTTCTCTCCTCAGTAACTCCATGCACAAGTAGCATTTTGCGGCGAGATCGAGTTTCTTGCTGGTCGGATATTATGGGCTATCTAACACCAAAAGAATTTTTCAAATCGGACCAGTTCCTGAGATTAGCGCGTTCAAACAAACTCTTCAGCTTTATAATATTAGTATAGATATATAATATCATCTCCAACAATCATATATAGATATTTATAATATTAAATACCAAGATACAAGTCATCAATTCCAATTCGTTCTCAGAAGGTCTCTAATCACCGATATCTGAAAATAATATTAAAACAGATGTAGGAACTATAAATAATCCTGCCATATTGTTTCAAACCTTTATATATTTAACAATATCATCTAAAACTTTCTACATATACAAACACGTATAATATGAAATAGAAAGTGGGATTATATCTTGTTACCATCACGCAAACACTATTTGAATATAGGCAAAGAGTTGTCAAAAAATATCCCTCGTTTTTTGAACATCGAGCGGCTTTATTTGAAATTTAATCTGTCAAAGCGATGAAAAGATTCCCGCTACCGTGAATTTGAATAGAATTGAATAACTGAACTTATTCCTATATTCATTAACACATATACATGGGAATCATTTCGATAAGTGCCTTATTGTGTTTGAATTGCATTGCGTCTGTATCGAGTCTGTAATTGCGTACCTGACATGTTAATTAACGATTTTGTCTTATACTTTGTTTCGATTTGTAATTTGCGATTTAATATCGATTATATCATAAACTCTTTGGTTTTAGGAAAATATACAATGGTTATAGTTTGCGTTTCAGGATGTTATATATAGCTCCTTTATTTGTTGACTACATATTTTACTATTTATTTTGTTAACTCGCTAGATTGTTGATTACTATTAAAGATATAGTGTTTTCTTTTAGTTCTACATCTTATAACTAGTCATTAACATTTCTATATTTTTATACCAAAAAAAACTACAAATGATGTGTGATATGTGATGCTATAGTAGAGCCATTTTAATAGGCAACATTTGACAGTTCAACAAAAATCAACAACGTAACCTAGTAACGACGACATAGAATAACATGATATTTCGTTTTGTTAGATCTGCACATTTGCTTAACTTTTTTCAATTACTATTACATATTTATAATAATAATAACCGACACAAGTAATTTTAAGATTTCATTTTACTGATAAACCATTCAAACCTTTTTTCTTTTTAAATACCAGAGATGTTACTCTAAAAATCGAAATCTGACATCTAGAATCGAATGCATTGATTACTTGTCAATAAAAATCATCATAAATTAATAAATTCGATTGACAAATGTTTCAAATATCGATTAATTCACTTTAATCGATGTTTTTAAGCAGGTTACCTCCCTTCGAAGATAAAATTGATAGACGTCAAATGTTGCCTATTAAATTGGCTCGACAATAATAATATCAATAGCTTAGTCTACGATGCGTAGTCTTGAAATATAACACTAGAGCTACGGTTCACCTGGCGTAGACAGTCTACGCACGTAGCTTGTAAAAAAATATTATATAATATAAAGGACCAGGAGAATAATATTTTTAGAAATAGACTTTATAATAAAAACAAGATTCAAAATAGATAAACTAAATATATACTATACGGGAATGCCCAAAATAGTGTAGAGAAAACGAAATAATAATATGTAAGGATAAGACTCGTCGTAGACATATCGTAGGTTGTCCGGTCTACGCGCGTAGGATGTTTATGTCCTGTTGTGGTGTTTAAATGAACCTTAAAACCTACTAGAATAGATTTTAAAGTTGTTTAGACTCGTTAAATTTGTGGTTTATAATAGACAAATTAAATTTAGGACTGGTCTGAAGACCTGAGTAAATATAATATGTACCAGTTGTGAATAGAAATTTATCATTTAGTTTATTTCAAAATTCACTTTTGTACGAAAATCACGAGAGTGGTAACTAAAGTATCAACAAAATATTGTTGTTTTATAGAAAAGTAACAATATGACATATAAATAAAGATAATCAAATAGAAATACATCATAACAGAGATGGGCAAAGTTTTCCCATTGGCTTGAAATTATTACGAACTTTCTTGTTACTTAATGTTATAATATTTTAAAATACGAAACAAAATGACTCGCTGCGTAAGCCACGGGAGGGAATTCTCTTTAATAAATGAAAAAGAATACTTAATAATTAATACAATATTTAACTTATAATTCTCGTATCTTTAATATATAGAACAGTATTATTTTTATTTGAATAACGATTAGTATTATAAAATCACTTTTAAAGTTACCATTTAAAGCTTTAAAATAAACTCGCCGTTATATTCTAAGGGTTCAAAGATAAAGGTTAGTATAGGGCACCCACATAAATCTATCCATTTATATTTAATCCTATGTAAACGAGGGCGTATCCTAGATACAGTGTCTAATGCGATACTAAATTGAGTAGTCTTAAATTTGATTTCTAATTATATTGAGATAAATAAATATAATGTATTTCTATTAAAATATTGTATAAATAAACATGCATAAATAAAAAAAGACGTGTGGCACTCGGGGACTGCCGCGGTAAAGCTATTGCATAGCATGCCTTCAAGCCACACCTCCGTGTCCGTTGGAGTGGGGAGCGTGAGGTTTTTTCGTTACGGAATTTCTAGATTCGGTCCCCGCGCTCAAGGCCCGCGATAGAAGCTATGCAATAGCTTAAAAACTAATAAGTACATTTCAAGGTATGTATCTCTCAATAATTGTTACACAATTTAATTCTTTAGGAAACTATCACAAAACAACTTTACGAGTACTACAGTACAACGTTAGCAGTTTATACGAAAATAGATTACTCCCGACAACCACATTAATTTGCCGTATCCACTTACATATTTTAATAGTATTACAACAACTGAACATGACACGACGTGACAAATATCGACGTGATTACACACAAGTCACATAATGTGACATTATCCATCGAGTTGGAATCTCTAACAAGATGAATGGAGGACGCTTGTTCCCGTAATTCAAGAGAAACAAATTGTTTAAGAGTTTTCGGATTCGTTCCAGTTAGATAAGTGTTATTGTCAAGGTGCTTTTCTGGGATATTTAAATATATATATATGGGAATGATAGTAGGTATCTGATTTGATATAATTATGGTGTAGAGTTTGATGTTTGGCTCTACACGAGGTCTAATAACTATTTCAGAGTGCAAACCCCTTATCTTGGCAAAATTTTACGTGAAATGTTTTGCTAGGATTTACTTGTCTAGTCGTCGTCGTCGTCGTCTTGCTACAAATGCATTCAAACGTATACGTAATACTTCATCAAAACAGTAACACATCAAATGCGTACCATTTTTGCTGGGTTAAACCAGTGTTACCTAAATCAGCTTATATTATATTATAACAGTTTACAAGCGTGCGCGACATTCCTCCGGTTTCCTCGTGATCCAATGCACTTACAGGCTTCCTGGTCTTAATAAGCAATAATATCCTGATAAAAATGGTTGGAAAAATTGAATTAAATTCTGACACGGCTTTCAGTATGATTTAAAACTATAACAAAGTTTTGTAAGCTTCGAAAATACCTGGTTATTTAAAATAAGGATTACTTGGTATGTGTTGGCTACTGACTATAGAGTAAAAAGTGTTAAAGGTACGCTATTTAAAAAAATTTACTTTACTTTGTGTTAATTGAATTAGAAATTATGCGTATAAATAATATATGTGATAAAACGATTTCTAATATAATACAATAAAAATATTTTAACATTTCAAACTGTTTTATTTTTCTATACAAATATTATAAAGAGGAAAGGTTTGATTTTTTGTTTGTTTGTTTGTTTGTATGAATTGAATAGGCTCCGAAACTACTTGGCAGATTTGAAAAATTCTTTCACTGTTGGAAAGCTACATCATTTCTGAGTGACATAGGCTAGGTTTTATCCCGGAAATCCCACGGGAACGGGAACTATGCGGGTTTTTTTTTGAAAACGCGGGCGAAGCCGCAGGCGGAAAGCTAGTACTTAATACTTTTAACAAATACGGCCAAAAATACGCCTTAGTCATTATTAAAAATTTAATAACCTCCTCTAACCACCCCCGCACTTGACATTTTAACGTACTAATTTACAATCAAAATTAATTAAACCGAAAGTACCTTTGTCAGAATCGGCTCGGCTTTATGAAGGCAAGTTCTTAATTCGCGAAGTAGTTGAGAGGATTAGCTTGGCATAACATTAGCATTACAAACGAGGCTGGAGATGTGAGCTTTCCACTGTCGTTGTCGACAGGGAATTGGAATTATCTACGTTAAGAAAACCTACATTTGAAACGTCTTGTAGGATGAGATATGCCTCTATTCACGATGTAAGAAAATGTAGTAGAAAAGTTTAAGATAATCAGAAATTTGGTTCTTTATTACTCCAAGTTACTTATCCAAGTCATATCTACATCGCAGAATAAATTATTGAAACGTTTAAGTTAGTTAGATTAACATTTTCCTGATTAATGCGTTATAATGTGTTTAAAGGTTTTTTTTTATAAGAAAGCATTAACTTATATTATGTTCCATCATTTTACACCAAAAGATTTTTATAAGATCTAAGAATTAATAACACTACTATTAAATAATAATGACAATATAATACAGGAATATTGTGACTTAATAGTCGTAACCATTTGTAAAATGCTCTATTTAACACAAACCATTCCATTGTTTCAGGTACTTTCGATATCTGATGCGGAAGCAGAAAAGCCGAAACCATCTACAAAGGGAAATCTTTCTCCGAGCCGAGCTTAGGGCCTCATGAATATGACATTAGCTGTGGACTGACCCACTATGTTGATTTATATGGGGGCGATCCATCAACCGTGATAAACGGACCGTCGTACAAACTATACGCGCTACATTGTGAACTGCTGAATGAGGTTCCCATAATGGACATGCTAGAAAAACGAGTATTACAAAGCTAATTTTTGATCCGGAACTAATGTACGTTCGTAATAAATCATAGAATATTTTAACTAACATATTATACTAACGTAGTCTCTATCGTGTATCATAAACAGAACTTCTGTACTATAACTTTCTAATTATTATCTCTAATGCCAATAATCATAAAACTTTCTTTAAATCGTTTTAACAATTCCATAACCTCTACTCTCAAACGAAGTGAATAAATTCCTCGTAAAGACCAAACAGAGATGTAAACATGCGTCGTCGCCCCTTGCCATCCGTGCGGGAGGAATCCACCTCGAAGTCATGGAAGAGTTTATGCGAGAGTGAATGGACGATCTACGCGCTTGTCGCATCAGTTGGCGCGTTGACGTATTCAAACAGTCTGAATGGGGACTTCGTGCATGACGACATCCCGGCGATCGTGTCTAATGGAGATGTTAATGGCGCGAATTCCGTGCTGCGGATATTTAAGGATGACTTCTGGGGTACGCCGATGTCGGATGTGCATAGCCACAAGTCGTATCGGCCGCTGACTACGCTGACCTTCAGGTACGAGTATTAAAATTAATAAATTAGATACTATTAGACTTAGAAATACTTAGAAATATTAATTAGCACTTAATAATGATGAAATATATATCATACAATATTGTGAAAATGATCCCAGCATGTGTTGCACAAGGAACTTTTTACAACGCTGGATATCAGTGACTAGTGATCTGTTTATTTTATGCAAATTTCAATATTTCATTTTTAAGATATTGACACAAAGATAAATCCGTCCTTAAGACTACTATACTATAAAAATAATCATGTTATTGTATGTAACACAAACTCAGTATTATTTAAATGTACTAGCTCATTGACATAATCAGAACCTCACGCCACCACTTCAAAGCCATAATATCCTCAAGATAATTTAAGGAATGAAATATTGCTAACCTTTAATTAATTTAATTATAATTTCAAATGCGTTGTCTCCAACCACCGCAAGATAATGAACTACCGAAATCGAAATATACATGTTACGGGTATGTAAGTTACCGTACAACTAGAAATTAAAGGGGTGCCTAACTAAATTAATAAATTCCATATTTAATTGGTTAAAAGTTTTATTAATTGCGTAACTATAAATTAATTTAAAATATTTTAAAATTAATACCTCCTATTTTGAAAAAAAACTTTGCTTTAATCAAAATACCAATCTATTTCTACAGGTAATCGTAATGGCTCATTAAAATTTTAATACCTTCACAACTCATTAGTTAAATAATTTAGAGAACGTGAACTCAAAGTTAATCATAGATTAACCCGTACAAAAGTTGAACAACCTCACGCAATTAACGCGAGCTTTTTAACCAATATATCAACGTTTTAATTTTTAATATTATTTTAAATACACCTTTCACGCTAACTAAAATAAACTAACTCATTACAACAAACTAAACGTTAGAATACACAAACGGAACGAGCTGCAAATATTAGCTTTCCTAACTTTCTGGGTCGATATAACCCGACCGTTGCCGGCGGGTGGCTACAGCCCTTAAACGTATTACGGCGCGTGTATTTTTGTTTCGGCGGCATTGTCGTGAACCCTCACAAATCAGAACTTGTTTTCTTGGTGTTAAACAAAGACGACGTCATTTTCGGCGATAATAGCTTAGGGAATAGCCTCCAGTGATAGATGGCGGCAGTGGATTAGAGTTTCAGACGATAAATAACACTTTCTTTATGTTTTATGGTCTCATCTAAGAGGATTCGGTTAGCGAATTTGCTTCACTGAAATGTTTTTCGTAATAGTCAATCGTAAATTAGATTTTCATTTTTTCTGTTTCTTTTAAAGACGGCGTGATGTATGATTATTGGTGTACGGGAATATAAAACGACTGAAAGTTTTTGCGTTTCAGCGAGTAATTGATAACAGCAGTTTTATTAATGTTTTGTTTTTATTGAAATATATTATTTGTTATTTTACATAGTTAAAGATAAAGAAAAATACTCCTTTCTCAGATATCGACCATCTTATGCGAATAGATAGACCACTATACTTACACTGCATTCTTTTTTGTTATTTCTTGTACTCTACAGTTTAGCACAATTCCGTATTTACTATTTTATTTCACGTTCTTACATCTAAAAACTGTTTTATTAGACAGACAGAGGGTACACTTACTTATAAAGAATATCGATCAGTGAAATAAATTTTTAAATGCATATCAACTCTAGGTACACTTTATTACTATCTTTAGATGTTTTTAATATCGATAAGTTAATAAATTTATTCCCTGTTGTCCCTTGTAGTCTAAATAATAAAATGAGAGGCTTTTAATCCGTTATTTTCAATGGTATTTGTTCAATAAACATTTTTATTTCTATCTGTTCATCATGTCTGCGTAAACATCAAGATCGTTTGTTCCTTACAAAAACATGTCAAACAGATATCCAATTCTTTGTCACACCGTACCAGGAAACCACGCGGCAAGCACACTCGACTGACGTGTTCTATCATAAAGGAATCAAGAAAATATCAGTGCGTTGTCACTTTTTGTACAACTATCCGATTCTTTGGTACCATTTTTACAATATCAACGACTTAACAACATACCAATAAAGCTCTTTTATCATCGCGATAAGGTCCAAAATTGTATTGAAAGAAAATAAGTCGGATTTTTGCGTTTAAGCGAAATGGGTCGTGTGATACGTAGATTTGAATATATTTTTGTACGTTATAACACAACGTCTGAATAGAACGAAATGCCATTTATTTTCAGTACGTTGAGGTTCATTTTGTAACCAATAATGATATTATGTCAATGTTTCTTTTTCGACTTTGCTCCGCGTTTTAGTTTCAGACGGAATATCACGTGTTTTTGTAAGCGATTTCTTATAATGTAGTATTTTGCTTTAAGTATATCTTATATGAAATTGAGACTTGTGCTCTATGCTTTAGAAGTAAGAATTGCGTAAAACGATAAGTTGCCTTTACTGTGATGTGCTCAGTGCTTCCATTATATAAATAAGAAAGTTGATTATACGAAAACTTGAAATTAAGAGTACAGAAGAAAATTAATTTAAGTTGGAGAATCCATCGTATACAGTGATTTATTCTATGTGATAGATAATAAATTAAGGAAGAAGACATAATGGCATTTCTATAAAGAAAGATAGCGTATAAGATAATGAAATAGCCTAAAATAACTTTCTCTATTCCTTCCCTATTCCTCTTAATATTTATAACTTGAATAAAAATTATTTGGTTCTATGAAAGTATAGTATATATTTATGGGATATTTTCTTAAACGTTTCCATTAAGAATTAAATCTGTATCTATATGCTATTAGTTACGAGATATCTACCTATACGAGATATAAAGCTAAAGAGTTTGCTTGTTTGAACACGCTAATCTCTGGAACTACTGGTCCGATTTGAAAAATTATTTCGGTGATAGATAGTCTATTTATCGAGGAAGGATGAAGCCTATATATATATATATATATCATCACGCTAAGACCAACAGGAGCGGAGCAATGCGGGTAAAATCGCGGGGCACAGCTAGTAGTTAATATTAACCAATGTACTATAGATTGTAATTATACCAATACATGGGGCTGTAAAATTTCTTTACTCATCCTTACATCTACACAAAGATGGACGGCGTGCTATTCTTATAATTGTGTTAATTTCTTAGTATTCAGAAAACGGCTAATTATTTATTCCGCGTAATATCGGACAGCTGTTCTCTATTTACTTGTTTTGATATTTATTTTCTGAGAATCGTATTCATTTTACGATTAAATTTTCTAGTCTTACCAGTTTCAGTAAGATGTCTATTGTCTATTCTTAGATAAAGTAGAGTCCGAGTAATATATTTTACACAAAATTATAAATCGTAAACAGATACGATATTCACATTTATTTTATATGGTAGTAGAAAACGATCTCCTGAACTTTGTATAATAAAACAAAGTAGATTATTATGTGCTTGTTACACTCTTTTACTCAAAACTTAAAAATTTATTTATTTAACAAGATTATATCTTCAGAAGCGCTTCAGAATCGTTATAATGCATAGAAATTAGGGGTCTACTTCACTCCTTTTACGTCCTACAACCGAAATATACATTATGCTATTGTCCTATCTACCTATTATGTGTATAAAAAAGACGTGTGGCACTCCGGGACTGCTGCTATTGCATAGCGTGCCTTCAAGCCACACCTCCGTGCCCGTCGGAGTGGGGAGCGTGAGGTTTTTTTTCGTTACGGAATTTCTGGATTCGGTCCCCGCGCTCAAGGCCCGCGATCGCATCGTGCTTGTAAGATAAATCTTACCAAAATTCTTAACTAATTGTGGTTCTTTTATTCAAAGTAAGCTCTGAAATGAATTTAGGACTGATTACACATTACGGAACTATTTGTCCCAATTCACGCAACTTTGCTTGCATTCTTTGCCTACATTCTTGTTTGATTTTCCCCAGAACTAGAATGGGAATAAACCGACATTGTAAACGCGTGGTAGAATACTAATTAACATTCTACCTAAAGGTTAAACGTATTTAAAACTAATTTCTAAAAAAACATTATTTGATTTGCAGTGTTTTGAAATATTTGGTATTAACAAATACCAAGTACTTAACTATTTCGTAAATATAACAATTATTTAACGACAAATTTTTACGTTTTTCAAATAAAACAAACAGAACTTTCAATTCTAACTGTTTATTCAGTTGTGGCACAATAGCATATCGTATATCTGTATTGATAACAGATTCTGTCAAAATATTAGGAATAAACATCCATTTCTATGTCAATATTATATTATGAAAAGATAATTTTAAAACCACTAAATTCAGTATTAATTTATTGTCAGAACAATTATTCATTAGCTGGTTACTAACTGCATTAATATTGATCTTCTAACCACGCTTCGCGGTTTTGGGTTATTTTACATGACGTTTTGTTTGCCAACTGCGTAATTTAAATCAGCGAAATGTCGACAAATTGCAACGGCATTATAAATGACATGTTTAATGCAGAATTTGATATACGTACTGCGAGAACCATTGAAATATATTACGAGCATGTGTTACATAATTTTGCGTCAAATCTTTGATTCGCAATTGTTATTCACACAGTGTTATAAGTGAGGTTACTATTGGGACGAGGTAAAGTAGACAAATTACTTATCATCATTCTCATCGTCATCACAACAATCGGCGTGTAAAAAGATTTTTAGATTTAGATTTAGATTTTTAGAAATTAAATTAATTGTTCTTAGGTTCATCAAGACAAGAAAATACTAACCTTAATTCATGAATTCATCTACAAAAAGAAAAACAAAGAGCAAAAGAAAAAGAAACAATTAAACTATTAGTAAACATCATAAATTCAGCCTATCTGGCTGTTAAGATTATTTATTTCGGTGTACTTTAAAATATTTCTTTTGCGCATTATCTAATCTCGAGATTAAATGTTGTTTTCAACTAAGACCTAAGGCTCTACGAAATGTTCCTTTGAAATTATTCTAAAGTGAATTATTAAGGAATGATTTGAGTGGAAAAATTACGTATTCAAAAGAATTTGAACTCGATTCTTAAACCTCTGAACTTGGCACGTTTGAATTTTTCATCCAAAGGTTTCGATGACAATTTCGTTAAAACTTATTTCTGGTTTTAGTAATATGTATGATCTTAAAAATAATCTTAGAGTCAGCGTTTTAATGATTTTATTGAAACCAATCCTTAATAAAAAAGATAACTGTTAAGTAATAATTGTGTAATTATATACAAATTAATTCTCCATTACTAATCGGAAAAATAATTACAATACATTTAAATTTTTCGTCGTTCTCCACCCTTCTAGCCAAATAAAATCAATTAATCATACCAAATGAATCCTTCTAACAACCGAAAAGTACCTACTACATAATATTTAATTTCACATAATATAATATTATAATATAAAGTTGATCCTCATATAAACAACATCACACGGGTGACTAGAAACGGAAGGTAACAAGGGACAGAATAATCCGGAAATTCCTCGGCTTATTGTGAAAGATTAAAACGTCCCTTTTGGGTCATAATATGTTTTGAAAATCACTGGATAATATGATGAAATAAATGAACAAAGTGGATTTTCCTTTGTTTTATTTGTATGTATCCTGTTAGGTTTTTAAAATGGCTGAATCGATTTCGGTCTTGGACAGGGATATATAGATAAAATGGAGTTATTTAAAAATATTGACAGATCCAAGAGAGATGTTGTAAAATAAATAAATTAGTATTAAACATCGCCCGAGCAAAGTTCACGAATCGAAACAACTCAAAATTCTGAAAAAAAGGTTTAATTTCAAACTATACATTCGTTTTAGAATCACTTTAACAGACAACAGAATGTAATTAATGTAATATCAAGTTAAATAAAATGTGTGGGAACTTATTTTACGTTTTTATATTTTAAAAGAGTGCAGCGAATATTGTATCAAAAAACAACGTCATGTTTCACATTAATTGTGTAAAAAAACACTCATTAAGCGTTCCTACATACTGTTATAATAAAAATCGGGATTCAAAGGAATTATGGAAATAATTTTTCCCCCAGCACGGGTCGGCTGGTCTAATTAATGACTCTTCGATGAAAGCAATTTGAGTATCAAATTTTTATCGGGCTATCGATAAAAGAGCATTGCTAGCGGCTGCCAATTAATTACGAATTCTGATACGAAATAATAACGATTTACCGTGACGTTGCACATTTTTTATATTAAATACGACGTACTGTGCTTCTCATAGCTTTGATTTATGTAAGCAAATATTAATTATTTAATTCAATGTTGTGTACACAACAATTTATCAATATCTAGACAAATAAAGACAAAATAAAAAGTATTGCCTATAAATTCTAAGTTTGCAAATCATTTTAGTGGTATTCATAATCGGTTCGAGATACATTCTATCATATTATAATATTATGTATACCTTATACTTAGTACTTCCGAATTCATACAGTAGTATGTTATCTGAGTACGAATTACGTAATGGAGTTCAAATTTCTAGTTCTATTATCTATCTGAGACCTAAGTCTGTCATATTATCTAAAATTCAGGACCCTAAGTTTGCGAACATATCTGCTTCAAGTGAATACTAAGTTACACATCCATAACTTAAGTTATTCTACTCGAACACCTTCCTATCATATTTCGTTATATGAGATTGCAATTTAACTAGTAATATACGTTTGAACGTGTTTATTTAGATGTTTGGTAATGACTTTAAATCTTAGAGGCTTCGAGTGAAAGTTTGGCATACTTTTAAAATCTTGAATAGTATTTCAGAAGCATACTGTATATTGTTTCTTATAATAGTATAAGTATACTTTAATATCATATCCACATTTGTGCTACCTATCTTTATAACAATATGGCGATGTTTTCATATGAAAACATAGCTGTACAATGTACATACTCAACACTATTTCTTATAAATTTGTGTTTTTAAAATGAAAATTTCACAGTTGAAAGGCTTTCTTGTACATTTTCAAATAAATACCTTCATAACATTGACACTCACTCACACTACAAAAAAGTAATTCATCAAAATAATCTAAAACGTGTATCGAACCCAATCGAAAAAACACTACACCGCGCCGTTCCCATTAATGGAAAGCATTTTTCACGTCTCCAATAATCCAACGAAAAATTTGATACCTCAATCGCGTAACCCTTCCCGGGATCGTTAATTAGATCGGCAGCCATTCCCTTTCCGGGGAAAAAATTTAATTTCCCCGGTATAGGCACACGTCTCGTTTTAATTAAACGAATTAATCAACCTTTTGCCCGCGGCCTCCGATCTGTGTCAATCATGTATGGGCCTTTATTTTCTAATTTCTATGCTTTAGACATTTAAGAGCCTTTAATGGATTCTGTTACCCGAGATGTTAATGTTTGGGATTTAGAGTAGGTATTTTATTTTCATTGTGCAATTAAAACATGAGCGTTAAATGGAAGCTTTCCCAGGTTCGTCCTTGAAATTTATTTTAAAGAAACGTATTACATTGTATCATGCAAGTTGATTGGTTTTTCAATAGCTATTTAGTGAGAATGAGTTTTATTCTCAAAATTCACATAATATAACTCGTATTAGAAGAACACAAAATTTAATATACTTCACCCTAATGTCTACATATTTACTCCACTAAAAATGCATTTTGAAAAGCATACTGTTGCATAGCTTAATACAAGGAACAGTGTGTTACAATTTATTGGCTCTATTTCGTCGAGACGTTGATTGATGACGACAGGCTGCATCAAAAATTGCACAACAGTCAACAACAGTGCGCGCAATCAAGTGAAATATGTGCACGCGAAATTGATTTCTATGCTACGTGCATTTGATTGCATTTTCCTGTAGCCGCCGAGATTGATGGGACACCTGATGGATGCCTTGAATACTGTTAACACTCGTAAAAAGACAATGACGTCACGAGTGGTGTGAGTGATGTGTGTTGATATTTCGATTTTCAAATAGTTTTTTTTTTAATAAATTCAATATAGCCTTAGTTATATCCTAAATAACAAAATATAATGATAAACGTTTGTATATTTTCACTTATATCTTATTTTGAGTCGCATCCTTGTTTCTAAGTAAAGACTTAGTTACTTTTCAAAGGAAAATGTTGAAAATAAAACACATTGACGCACCAGCAGTAATTAATTATTCTGTTTTAAATACCTTTAAATATTATCAGTTGTGATATATTTTACTTACACAGTGATTATAAATATAACTATTTCTATTTTAAACTCCACCGTATAACTTCACAATAGAATTGGGTTTTATATTAAAACCCAAATCGATAAAACCTCCTAGTGCGTGATATTGAGTTGATCAATGAAAAATAAATAGTTTCCACTCTCAAAGAGATTTAATTGGGCCACTAAATAGGCGAAACCTGAACATATTCGGAAATTTTCATTTACAGTTGTTAAAAAAATTACCATTATAAAATTTTTATTTGATTAGAATGCAAGAGCTAAAAAATTGGACAGTTTATTTATTAGACACATTGGACAGTTTATTTATTTATTAGTTATTACTGTATAACATTACATTCGATTTATGTACCTATATTTTAAATTGAAAAACATGGAAAAACATCGACTATGATGCGAGATTCGAACCTGCGTCCTTCTCCTTACCCTAGCTATATTTTTTTCAACCGATTTATATTTAAGATGTCGTTTCAAATAACAAAAGTAGGAATGAGCAGAATAAATAGTATTATTATAAAAAAGGGCGATATCTAAATCTACTATCAAGTTTCATGGCCACACCATAAAACCGCAGATCTTTTTAGGCCGTAACACGGAATAAGTTGAAAACTTTTGGGTAAGTTTGCTCCGACCGCAACCGCTGATTCCATATCGAGTGAATAGGGTCTAATCGATTAGATATTATTCCATGAATTTACTACAACTTTCAAGGCGACATACGGACCCTTACGTTGCGCAATTAAACTTTATTCTACACACTATAATTACCTAGAGTAAATGTCGCAGTCATTTGGTTGAATCTGCTATTTGACTAGCGTGTTCACTGAACGACGAATAATTGTAAAAGTAAATTCTCAGCAACAGTTGTTATTCAATAAACGTGCTAATCATTCAACAATATACCGAGCGTTATATCCGCTCTGTTCTACGGGCTATGTTACAAACCTTCGGCCATTCAACCAAACAGCAGATTTAGCCAGATGACGGCGACATATACATTATACAATGTTCAAGTTTTCATTAGTGTATGTTGGGTGATGGTGTAATTGACATTCATTTGACATGTTCCCTTCGTGATGCCTTAAGGGAAACACCCTTAAACATGTCGGTATAAGAGGAACCCTTTCAAGTACAAATCAGCACCGTTCACGTAAGATCCAGTAGTATTATTGGAATTTAAGTTAAATATAGTTGAGCATCTTTTTTAATTTTGTTAAAAATGCAAAAGTGCAACACCCATTATAGTTATAGAGAGTTTCAAACTAAACAATATGCAAGAAAAAACATCTTGAAACTACTCTTCATCGTAGTCGGGTAATACAATAGGACCTATCAGGCGCCCTCTCCACGCTACAGGCTGGTCAAGGACCTCCATTCTCCCATCCCCACTTGTTCAACCTTTGTCAAAGATCAAAAAAACTACACCGTTAAATTCGAAGCATTTACTATTTAATCTTGTATAAAAATAATCTTTTAATCCGACGCATATATCCTCTCGACCCTTTTCAAAGCGTAACCCTGTCCATAGTTTCTCTTTGAATTCAGACCTTTTTCAATCCTTACATCTTTGTAGCGTTCACCTCAAATTTAGAGCACTTTCACAGATTAAGCGCTAAGATCTCGTGTGAACGAGAAATGCTATTTACCCGGCGTTTAGTGTGGACGTTAATAAATAAGCTTGCTTACAAACTGTGTGATTAGCGCTTGGGAATGCCGGTCGTGATGTATTCTTTTAATCTTCTTTGATAGCGATAGAAGGAAAAGATTCATTATTTTTACTTATATTCCATTAAAAAAAACTAACATTCAATTTTCAATTAAATGTATAACTAACATTCTATCTATATATATAAAACTCAAAGGTGACTGATATAGTGATCTATCAACGCACAGCCCAAACCACTGGACGTATCGGGCTGAAATTTGGCATGCAGGTAGATGTTAGGACGTAGGCATCCGCTAAGAAAGGATTTCCCGAAATTCTTGCGGGAACGGGGAAAAACGGGAATGCACGTACAAAGTCGTGGGCGGAAGCTAGTTTATTAATATGACACAAGTGATAAATTGATCATCGATTGTATTTTCACACTACTTGTCTTATTTTGGGCTAATTTTATATAGAATCACCTCATGCTATCTTGACCTTCATTAAAAGTTAAAACTAATAAAAAAAATGATAAACACCACAAACATCAGCTATGGGTCTGACTTGTACTTCATTATAAAAAATAATAACTTCATTTTTCTATTATAATTTTACCAACATACAACCAACAAAATCAGAGCGCAACATCGTAATTCACACATTGCCGAAAGATGTAATTAAAAATAATTATGTTTTGGATTTGTACGCGGCGTTATTCTGTGCCATAATTGGACATAATTTGACGCATAATTAATGACGTCATAAGGGCATGGAAGAAATCGCTTGGCGTGTTACTGATTACTGCATTGCGCTGCTATGGCATTAGTGTTTGTATGGGATAGTTACTGGAATAGAAGGTAGCAGCTCTTGTGTCTAATATTTCAGTCCATCGTGTATATATATCTTATTATATTCTTGCTATAACAAATGATGGTAAATGAAAAGGTAATGTCATTCTGTTATTAGCAATGAATGAATTTCGTATACGTTAAGTTTAATGTTTACAAAATATCTCAATATTGTACTATCCGTCGTGATAATAAGTATGTTTCACTTACTGCGTTAGTTATATTTGTAAAAAATGTGGCTATCACACTGTTAAAGATCTTATTAAAAAAAGCCTAATGCATTAATTATTTCTGAAAATGTTCCTGAGCATTTAATAAATAAATCTTAATACATAATACATCTACTCATGTTCTATTCAACCATGAACGTCAGCACGATTTATAAATGCAAATAAAAATATATTTCCATAGATAAGTGATATAAAATCTGAGTAATAGTTCAGTGCATCTCAATTCAGGTCGAGTGAATGTAAAGGGGTCACCAGAAAATTGCCGTACATTAGTAAAATATTCGTTCAAACCGTGGATTGTGGAAAATGCGCTCTTTACGTGGAGTCATTGCGATCTAATAGGGTCTTAAAACTTAGACTTTTTACCCAATTGCGGTAGAAGGGAATTAGGTTAGCAAGACTTGCTAAATACACTTAGTGTGTGTTCGCTCCGTTGGGAAAATGACTTGATAGATTTCAGGTGTGTCGTTAGATTTATCTTAAATCTTCAAGTATTTTATAAAACTGTATATGTGTGACTAATAGTGAGATGTTATGATAAGATAAGAAAGTTATATTTTAAGTATTGTTCTACGATTTTCTGATCTATGTCAATATCAAAGGGAAGTGTATCAAAGAAAGCTTTAAAATGAATCCATACTTTGGCCGACCTAAATCTCCAGTCATTTTCCAGTTTATTTACTATTATTTTGTATTTTTTAAAAAGAGTGAGGGTTCCTGATGTGAGTTTAAACAGAAATATACAAATTTCTCAACCAGAAATCTGAAATGTTTTCGATGTACGAGTAGATACGGGAAAAATATTATTTTTGCTTTTTAAGCTTCAATAGAGCCAGGAAGTTGTCGGTGTTGGAGCATCGTGCCTCACAGAGCGTGTAGCTATTGATTAGACCCGACTCCGCTCGCTACATCCATCTTATTGGACTATAAGAGCGATTTAATTAAAGAGTGCATGTAGTTAAGCTTGTTCTCGTAAATAATCTCCTGTTAAACCTAGACTAAATTAAAATGACCCATGTTTATTAAATAAAATTAATGCTTGGGTGTTTTTTTATGTTTGTTATTTCAGAGCTTGATTGGATTAAAAATCAGTAACATTTTTATTTAAAAGCTAGTGCTTCTCAAAATTTGGTTTACTTCTGACACTTTGAAGACTGTTTAGTTTTTTTTTCATAATTATGTTACATATTATTTCCGTCGCTATGTCGAAATTTGTCTAAGCACAATAAAATAGATTCTTCCAAAACAAACCTTATAAAAGGCATTAACGAGAAAGCTTGCAAAAACAATGGGACAATTAATTTTATATCGGCCATTACGCTCCGATCGTTATTACGTGTGTACGTGGTTCGAAAACGGATGATTTATCTGAGAATATAATATGTTCGGGTTATATGGGATACAGTTTATTACTGTCCAAAAACGGGGCTTTGTGGTATATTATGTATGTGATCTTTCCTTTCACATACACAGTACTTTATTAAAGATTGACTTTTGAATCACAATTTTGACTGGTAGAGATACTTAAAGTAAATGATTTCAATTTTTCAGTCTGTAATAATATTTATTTTTATGTATTGTTTAACAAAATTATCCTCAAATAAAAGAATTTCATGGGCGTCCGTGAACGTGTACCATTTCTTTTCAAAATCCCCATCACTGGAAAAAAATTATGTAATGGACAGTTTTTGCAATGCCTGGGGCAATTTTCATAAGCCAATATTTTAAAAAATAAACATGTTTATTACTTGCCTAGCTTTGCAAACTCTAGAAAATCGGTTCAGCAGTTTTTGCGTGACAGAGTAACAAACATCCAAAGTATGATATCCAGTATGTATGATACTCACCAACTTTCGCATTTATAATATTAGTATGATTCAACTTGTGTCATAATTGAACTGCAGAATTTCAATTATTTTCCCTATCGATATAGAAGAGTCTGTTAAATCGAGTGCTATCAAACATTATATACATCTTATCTTTGAGCAAGTTCAGTTCCCCTTAATACTGTCATTTATCACTTCTAAGCATTGTCTTCCAATCCACTGACCCACTTGAAGACTTAATGTGAACATCAGACTTCACTTAACATCGTTAAGCGCTGAATCCGATGCATTTTAATGTAGTGCATTTATCAATGTACAGACAGATAATGCATTTATTAATAAGGTTAATATACGGGTACTAGTTATAGTTCAGCATATTTAATGTGAGATTCAAGTAATATAAATTTCAAAGTCGTTTCAATATCTTTATTGTTTACTAGCTGTGCCGCGCGGTTTCACCCGCATTATTCCGCTCCTGTTGGTCTTAGCATGATGATATAATAGCCTATATTACTCGTGGATAATGTAGCTTTCGAATGGTGAAAGAATTTTTAAAATCGGTCCAGTAGTTTATGAGCATTACAATCTAACAAACAAACAAAGTTTTCCTCTTTATAATATTAGTGTAGATATGTAGCACTCAAAAAAGTATAGAATCTAGTAATAAAACCAGAGAAACAATATAATCCCTGAAAGGTGTTGTAGTGTCGATCTAGAACAGCTACTAAGAAAAAAAATAGGTACTCTATCGTTAAAAGGCAGATTGACGTCGAAGTTATCATAAAAGTGCGACAAATTTAAAAGAGATCGCAGATATTTAAATAACTCTGCCTATAGGTATATCAAAGCATATATAATTCAGGACAAAGCTCATTAAACTATCTCGTAACTAAATCACCTAAAATAAGTAGGTACGTAATATACTTGTAGAAGCATAACGTTAGAAGCAGCATAATAAAGTCGTATATCAAACGACTTTTCAAAGAGGAAATTGTTTAATATAAGTACGAGAGAACTAATATCTTGCTATCAGAAAATGACATCTCGCCTGCAATGTTTACTCGTTTTAGATTTGATATCTTAATCGAATTTTTCGTGGATATAATGTTACTTTATAAAATTTAATCGATTGAGTTTTAAACTTCATACGCTGTGACACATTTCATATTAATAGCTAGTAAATTCTTCCAGATTCTTGAGAACATACAAAACATGTAACGGAAAACTCTTTTGGATAAACTGACGAAGAAACAGTTAGGATTCTAGACGTCGATGACCTTTATTGGTTTATAAATTATAGAAAAGAATTAATGTTTAGGGGAATACGTTGTGATACGCCTTATTACCTAAAAATACACAAATAGAAATAGAAAACAGATAACATTCAAATCAACTCATAATGCAACAAATAATAAAGAATTACTATAGTTTAGTCCTTTTACATTTGTGTTTATAATATTTATTTTATCTATGTCAGTGCATAAATTAATCTTGCCGTCTGTCTGTCAGTCATGCGTTTCTACGTCGCGAACAATTAACTTGATGTGTTCCATTTTACTGTTGGATCGCTCTATTATATAAGATTTATGACATCTTTTGCTACGCTAATAAAGTCCCTTTGCGGTTATGTTTTATTACACATTCACAAAACCTCATGTTGATTATGTTATTAGTTATTATTGGCGGATTATGGCCAATTTTCATAAAAGAACTGTTGAATCTCTACATAAAAAAACAATAATTGCTATTTTATAGAATGCAATAAAGAAACCTGAAGTTAGTAAAATAATTTAAACATTGCCTTTAAAATATACGTTACGTAAACAAAGGGTAAAATGAGACTCTACCATAAAGGTGCAACCCACGCTTTATGAGGAAAGCTGTACAAGAAAAACAATATTAAACGACCATGTAGAGAAGTAATTGTTGAGAAAATAATCTTCCCGCCTTTATTGGGTTAAATGAGTATTTGCGAGAGGCATTAATTTTCATGACCCAGACCTCAGATTAAATTAGACCCCAGCCATTAATGCGTGTGTTGTCTTACCTTTGCTAAATGCTGAGGTATAATGGGCTAATTTTACCCATGTTATTGCAACGATTTTTAGGTTATGTCGCAATATTTTCGCTGCTAATTTTATGAATCTTTCTGCGAGGATTTAAGGCGTTTATGCGTTGTTGTTTTGTTGTGTATTATGTTACAAATGAACATTTGGAGCTACATATTTATTTTGGTAAAACGAAATTGAAGACGGTAGTCTTTATTATTATTTCAATGTTATATGTATAATTTCGGAAAACAATAATGTGGCTTTAGACCTTCAATGAAATCTTTAAGATTTAATTTCACTTCTAAACTTTCTTGTTTCAAACTCAAGTCTTAATCCAGGTCGAGATTACGTTATTTCATAAAACCTTAATAAAAAGTCATACTTAATCCAATTTCAAGTTCCATTCAACGCAAATATAAAAATTAACAAAGGACAAATCAAAACCCGCCGAATTAAACTCAATACATAATTATTCCGCCGACACAAATGAAACGGTTTTGTACGGAAAAATTTCCTTTTATTCATTAAGCATAAACGAAATAGCTCTCTCTATTATACTGTTGTATTATTTTTCCTTTATAATAAACCCGCGGCGCGTGTAATTTGTAAAAACAATGGTGGCTGATTTGTAAAGGGAGGTATTTTATTTTACACTTGCATTCATATTAAAGGGCCAAATTATCTTTCACTAACATTGCTGTAAAGACTGGAAACATTTAGGAACTACGTTTTTTATTCTTTTGTTTGGAATTTAGTTGTTCGTAGGATTGTTTATTAGAGTGAGATTGTACAAATGTTTTTTTTTTGGTGTCGCTGAAAATCAGCAGATTTTTAACTTTTTCTTTTTACGCGTAGGCGAAATAAAGTTTATTGTTTAAGTAGCTATACTTTTTTGTATAATGAAGTGGTCTAGAAAGTGTTGATAAATAAAATTATTCATCGAAGTTTTTTTTTTTTTTTTTATTGGTATAGTTTCAAAGAAGTTTCAAAGATATAACATTAATCCTTTTCCAATCACTGTAAATAGAAGCTTAAAAATATTTCAATAGTAGGGTAAAAGATAATCAAAAGTATCAAAAGCTATTCAATCAATGAATACAATCAAACACAAGGAAAAACTAAAATCAATGATGTTATTTGCTCCGAATTTATTATGCACTAGTGGCCCGCCCCGGCTTCGCCCGTGGTACATGTTTTCGTTTTCTCTTCATAAGAACCATCCTCGTCCTTCAAGGAAAAAAAGAATTATCGAAATCGGTCCAGCCGTTCGCGCGTGATGCCGTTACCAAGGAAAACGGGTTTCATTTTAACACGCTTTTTTATATATATAGACCAACAAAATTTAAAAGTGCCATATACATTGTAAAGCTCATATTCCACCATGTAACAATATATTCCAACTAACATAATTGTATTGTACAGTTGCCTCAACTCATAATGATTGTAATTAATATGCAACTATAATAAAACCCTGTCTGGAGCAAAACTTTAATTGCCTCTTAGGAACAACCTTGTTATAATAATGTGGGATACTTCAAATGTTTTATGTTTGCTTCGGTTCGAGTTTTGTTACAAGTAATATAAAACGTATATAATATGTTAATTTTATCGTTTATCCCGACGTTTCGAAAACTCTTTATATAATATTATCTTAACGGGGACCCAAATACTTTATAGTAAGGATTTTAACGTCAGGATAAATAATATAAATAATTAATTCCATTTTGTGTCCGTTAAATTCGTCAAATTTTCATGAAAGCCTGCAGTCGCAAAATATCAAACACATAATTTTCCTACTTGTAGTAAAATTTCGCGAAAAAGAAGAAATGTATTCAGTTAATAGAAGAATTGTATAGCCCTTTGATTCCCTTTATACCTTACATTAATTGGTAATGATGGAAAATAATAGCTTGGTCCCTAATTCTTATGTGGTACAATCCACCTTATGGATCAGCTTATACTGGTTACATGCTTATCCAAAGAAAAGCAAGAGCAAGCCGCTAGTATTAATTATAAGTTTAAAAAGCTGGTGGGAAGATTAAACTTTAATTATTCATTATTTGCTGAACTCGTTTTGACCCTACTCCGAGTCGGAGGGTGCGTCATTCATTTTAAATTAGGTTAGATTTCTATACAAATTAGCTTATCCCATTATCCTTTAAGAATTATGTGGTAGGTATCGGAACAAACAGCTCCTTATATATTATGGATGTGTACTTTTTAACAGTCATTAATAAATAACCTTGCATAGGAACGAGAGCGGAAAGCGATATAGGAACATTGACTTGAAAATGAAATAATATAAAAATAAATATAATATACTAGCTTTCCGCCTGCGGCTTCGCCCGCGTTTTCAAAAAAAAACCCGCATAGTTCCCGTTCCCGTGGGATTTCCGGGATAAAACCTAGCCTATGTCACTCAGAAATGATGTAGCTTTCCAACAGTGAAAGAATTTTTCAAATCTGCCAAGTAGTTTCGGAGCCTATTCAATTCATACAAACAAACAAACAAACAAAAAATCAAACCTTTCCTCTTTATAATATTTGTATAGAAAAATTGCATTTTTGATATAGGTGCTAAAAGTCGATTTTGTTAATACGCACAGGTGATTGGATTTAAAAATATGGAAAGCAAATGACTCACCTAAAATATTGACGGATGCTACCGTAGAGAAACATACATATTATATAGCTACGAAACATCTACGAACATACTCGTAGCTGCTCTACGGTTCAGCAGCTCATTTCAGTCATAGAGTGATATTTGATAAACTTACAATAATTACTAACTATTACTTTTTTATAATTTTTAGTTTTGTCTCTACTTTTACTTCGTTTATTAAATGATACTTTAAACTTACAAGCAATATTAACTTCGCTAATATAAGAAAACAAGCTACCTCCTTACTCTGACTTATCTCGCATCTATACAACTATATTTATTCATTGTAATGTTAAATAGTTAAATACCTACAATAAATGGTTTAAATATAATAAACTAAGAAACACCAATAGCTTATTAACAGAATCGTAAACAAATTATAAAAACGTAACTCGATTTAAACATTCCAAAATCGCAAACAAAAGATTCGCAAAAGAAAACACATTATTCCCCGCCATTATTCTCAAGTGAAAAATAAAAGGTTTCTTGCGAGATCAATTAAAGTGGAATACTAGAAGCTCAAGGGGTGAAACTTCTAAACGGCTCTATGGACCAACAAATAGCTGTTTTTGTCTGTGCTTTGTAACAATTTGCGATTTACTTCTGTTATTCGTGTTATATTGGCTATTTACGCGAAGTCTAAAATAATATATTTGTGTTTGCTTATGATAGGATTTTTATAGATTCGTCAGTTTATTGAAAGCATCTATTTGAGTTAATTTACTGTATATGTTATAAATATGTTAGTACGTTTTTATGGATTCATAACTTTTAATTTATATTATCTTCTAAAAAACTTAATGTTATGTTTCATTTTATTGTTATTTGGCTTAGTCTATAACTTAGTCAACAGATACATCATTTACTATATCATTTACTATAAGTAAAAACACGCGATACAATATTTAAGACTACTCAAAAAGGAACAATAAAAGTAGCTTCTCCATTATAATTATATTGACTAAATCGTCCAAACTTCACACAAAATGAGTGAGCACATTGCACAGATCATCGATCTTTATAACCCCATCGTGGGATGTAATTAAAACTTCCTTCCTCATTTAACTTGTTTAAATTAAGTTCCGCAACTAACGTCTAGAAATGTGCCGTTCCGGGATGCAGTTTTTGTTTATATTACACTTTGGGATACACCTGGTGTCTATCAAATTGACCCTTATAGTTGGGTGTTTAAGAGTCAATTTGTTTTGTGTTGCGTGGGTAATAGTTGTGATGGGCAGTTTGAATCCCTTACAAACAGATAGCTTTAGCCAGCGGCTTCACGCGCTTATTGCCCAGATATATTTAATGTGGTAAACCAGACCAGTTTTCAATCATATAAATTTTCGCGCTTATCATTTATTTATAATATGTAGTATCACTGTAACTATTTCTAATGTATAAGAAAAAAATGCATCTCCACTAACACATTTTCTTTAGAAGCCTCTCATTTTAGTCTCCTTTGGAGATTGAATCCATGTTAAAAACTTTCAAAAATTGGCTTCAATAAGACGATAGTTTATTGCATTCAGTGTTAAAAACATTTCATACATCTTTCATATAACATATTTTAATATAAATGAACTCAAGCAGTCGGAAAAACTGCGTAATAAACCTCTATTATAACTAACGATGCTCCTCCGACAATATGATATTCCATATCCGACGCGCCATTCCCAGAAAAATTCAAGGATTCTCCCGTCTAATAAAATTTTATTATCTGCATTCATACCAAAATTCATTCACCCCTGTTTTGTTAGCTGAAATTTGTTACTATTCCACCTTCCCCTCGAAACGTATCGTTGCCTCCACTTATTTCTTCTGAGTTTTTTCCTCCAGAATAAATATTATTATTGCAGAAGTTCTCCATTTTTATTTAAACCATTTTTACCTCAAACTTGAAATTCAATCGCCAAGGTATCGATTTACATCCGAATGAAAGAGTAACTTAACTTTGTTATTTTTATTCAATATGAAAAGTTTAGCCTTTGGATTTTTCAACGTATTTTCGGAGCGATCGTTTGTATTATTTCAGGATATACGTTTATGTGTTTTGTAGATTTTTCTTTATAAATGTGAAAGCTTTTACGTTTAACAAGTTGTATAATGGATCAATAGATCAGTGAATGGAGAAGACAGATTAGATAGACACTGTTAATCTCTTAGTTCGTGCTCAGCTTTGAAAAAAATATTTTTAAATTGGAATTCAATTTTATGTATTGCCCTCATACTTGAGTGGACGTTGTATAGTTTTAAAGTCATAATGATTTTTAGTTAATCTAATATACGTTACAGTTTTGCAATTATTAACATTAGCATATCTACTGAATCAATTTACAGATCACTGTCACTTATTAGAATGTTATACCATTCTGGTTTGTTTGTTCTAATTCCTACCTATTTTCCTTTACACCTAATTACGTCCCAAATTTTCCACAAAGCCCCACAATCGAGGTCGTTTCCATAATAATTATATTCACAATACTGAGTTATGATTGTAATTGAAAGAAAACATAAATTCTTCATAATATCAAGTTAGCGGCTCGTCGAGAGTCGCTTAACTTTAAAATATGGATGTTGAAATACAGTTTCTCTTGCAAAATTTTTGTATAGAAGTATCTGAAAAGCTTTTTGCTAATGAATGTTTGTATCTAGCCTTTTTGTTATATAGATAATGGCCGTCTTGAGAATTGTAACATTTCTTATTTTTTGTTATAGCCTTTGTTATATTCAATTTGTTAAGTGTGAACCAGTTTAAAGTTACCTTTTGATTTTTGTAAAGCAATCTATAGATTATATTTTATTTGATAAAACGAGAATGACTGATCACATGCATTTTTTCCAGTTTCTCTATAAACACAAATATTTATTAGGATGTAATTTATCATAAGTTTTTCGTTTTATGCAATCTCATTACATGAATTTAAGTTCGCACCATGCTTTAAAACGTATTATTAATTGAAATATTTCATCTAGTCCCGGAGTTTCGAAGATATGTTAATTTCGTCCTGTATCACCGATGGCCCATCGTAAAAGGGTCTCAGGTAAAACTACCAACTAAAACCCAACTCAGGAAGTGAAGAAATTCTCCTTCCAATTCAGTCACAAATCAGAAGACATGCCTTTCTTTGTGACCTCATCCATTAATAATAATAAGCATTCCTTGAATATATTTAGATAATTTACACTATCTAAAATTGATTTGCATTCAAGTTTATGTCACGACATATTCAAAAGACTGTAACACGAATAATAAAAGGAGGCTGTTAATCCAAGTATCTTATCTCAATAGACGTAACAATATTTTATATACCACGTGACGTATACCATGTTTTGTGGAACTTGTGTCGTGAGCTCAAAGGATCATACTGATGTTGTGCCTGAATACGTAATGTTCTGTTTACCTTACAGTCTTTATTTGAAGCTGACCTTGTATGACTAGGGCATTTTACACGTAGTGTATACTCGTTTAAGTTGCTTCTTTTTGCTGAGAATATTTTAAGGGGACTCTTTCTTCATAGACATATTACAAATTGCCTTTGTTAATGGCAATAATATACATTTTCATAACTTAATAACATTGTAGAGCAGCATTATAAACAGTCACACATTATGTATGTATGTGTGTCCATATTTGTGAATGAAAAAAAAAATGTAACTCAAGATAATTCTTCAGTGATAACGTCTCTGTGCCGGTTTTGTTTAAAGTTATCTCTGTCGATAGCTTGCTGTTGGCTGCAACTTTATATATGAATTTTATTGCATAGTTACTAAATTACTTTTTTTTTAGATAATTGGCATTGAAATCGCTGTATATATAGTTCTCAGTAGTAAACAAAACCTACATTTAGAAAAAAAATACCTAGATTGCTATTTTCGTAATAAATCGCTCTATCGCACCCAATTTAAGAGTAAGTAGGTACTTACTTACAAATTTTACTTTTTCTTTTATATTTTTAATTAGAACCTAAATTTTCTGAAATGTATATAAATGAATGACATTTTAAATCCATGTCTTTGATTACACCCCTTCACATACAGATGTATTTCAAAGCTTGCGGGAAAGCTTATCGTTTCACTCGAGACAGATGTAACGAACATGTGCCGTTGTAAATGTTGTTTTATATTCATTATTTTGAACGTTATGCTAATTAATTTCAACCGTTTAAGATGATATTATAATTGATGAAGTTGATTGTTCGTTGTTGTTTATGTCTAATAGATGGAACTCTCTATTACTTTGATTGTTAGATAGTTTTTTTTAATAAGCTGCACTCTACAGTTTACTTTTAGCTGGCATCTGTTCTAAGTAATTGAGTTTATCTTCAGTCAATTTGAAAAATAATAACGTAAAAGAATACTTTCATTCCTAAATATGTTTCTCATACTACACAGCACTCCATTTCCACTCTAATAGCAATCAAAGTCACATTAGCAATGCGTCCAACTTGCACAAACAATTGCTTCTAGTTATAAACCCCGAAACATCACACATACATTGTGCACGGAACGTCGAGCGGGCGATATAGTCGCTTCGCGCTAGCATCTGTTCGTGATTTTATGTCCCAAATAAAACGCTTCGCCCCGCACAAAACCTTTCCTTTTTTGATTGATACAAAATTCTTACTCCCATTCGAAATAGAAATCCTTTCAATTTGTTACCCAGTGCCGCTATTTATGTAGGGTGTATAGAGTTCATGTTGTTGTTTTATGCCAAAAGATGAAGAAGAATGAAAATGTCATGGGTTTTTGTTTCTCTATTTTAAGTAATTGTACTTATTTTTGTAACAATACCCCAAAAACATGTAATAATATAATATTAAAATTTAATACAAAACTATATGAACAATAATTACAATTCTTGGCTAGATACTCTAGCTCTAGCTTTAGCTTAAAAATAAGCTAGAGCTGCTTATACCTCATAATATAATTTCATCGACATAATTATAGCACGACTCTTAAGACAAGTATTTATAAACCTTTGCAATGGTCATTAGATACCATTTCATCATACACACCCCATCCCTCGATTTCATAATAGAATAATCCAACTATACAATTTATTTGAAGATAAAAGGTAATCAAAACCACATCACATGTGATGGAGGTAATTCTGCTTATAAATTCCCAGTGTGGAAGATAACAAGTTAATACGTCAAGATAAGGGAGCTTCGTTCTCGGTTGATTGAGTAACAGCCAACCGCACTTCCCAATTTTGTTGTATAATCTCACTCCAAAACAACCTATGGAGATTAAATTAAAATACGGTTAGGCTGAGAAATGAGCTCATGTTCAGCGTAAATTCTCGATTTATGTATAGTGTAGTATCTATGTCAGAATTTTTTAGGTTATATCATTAAGTCTAGATGACATACTTTGGAATAAAGAGTGACAAATGTGAGTGAGTTTCGAAATGCAGTTGCATCTTTACAGGTGTGCAATTAATGAGAAATGTTCACACAAAAATAATAAACAAAATTCGTTTCAAAAGCACACTACACAGCCGCAGTCGTCAAGCAAGCAACGTTTACTATAAAAATATGAGATATCTAAAAGATTCTCATTTGCGATAAAATTCAACCACGAGCGCTCGCACGTCAAAATATTTTTAACAATTCATAAAATTTACTTAAATGCTTTCAAAATAATTAAAAGTAAATATGGGTCGAGTGTATTCTTTTGAAGGAGGTCGGAAACATTTTGCGCGGGATTTAGGACAATTGCGGGGAATTCCATCTCAAAAATTCTCATTTCGTTGCAACCGCAGAACTATAACATGAGACAATGGTAAGACGGAGCCTTTAAGCGGCGGTATGTGGGGCGCGGACGGAATGCCTTGAGTGTCGACGTAAAAGTATACTTATCGCGGTTATTTATAGCGGGAGAATGAATTGTGGCGTGCGAGCCGCGTTGGCTTTAAATGCAGCTTTGTCAGCCAGGGAAATGATTCCTCTAACGTTTGTAGCACCTGATTTTATGTCGTGCGCTTACTTAAATGTTTATCTTGTACTTGGAAATCTATTGTCACTCAAAGTCACTCGTTTTATGTAACTTATACAGAGAAACCATTTATATAATTCAAGAGGTTTCATTTTTGATCTTTCACGAAAAGTTCACGAAAATTTTAATAAAATGCTTGAATGAAGTTATTCCGTTTATCTGTTAAGGATATCGTAAAGTGAAGCAGATGCGGAATGCATCTATCTATCGCTTGTCTTATTAAATTTTTCGGAACTCCAGTAGAAAATTGTAAGTATAAAATCTTATATTTTATTTAAGTTATTTGAGGACCGTATATCCAATTATATTATGAATATTTGTATGAATGTATGTTATGTAAGTAATTTAGAAAGACCGACCCAAAATAATGAAGATAAGCGATCAAAAATAATATATAGTGAAGATATTTTTCTTGTTAATTCTATTTCGCTTTGACTTAAAACTAAATCAATAAACGAACAGAAAATATCGTTTGTTAACAAAAAATCAACTAAAACCTCCTTTTTACTTCCTTAATCAGCTAGCTCAAGTTGAGAAGTTAGAATTCATGACTTGTAATAAATAGGTATGCAAAAAATCAACACGATAAAGGAGTTACGCCAAACTTTAATTTATACTTATTCCTCAGGTTAAACTACACGCTCTGCGGGCTGACAGCGTGGTGGTGGCACGCGGTCAACGTGTCACTCCACGCCGCGTGCTGCGCGCTTGTGGCACGCGCGGGCGTCGTGGTGGCACGCCTGAAGCCACCCTTCGCGGCGCTCGCGGGCTTGCTGTTCGCTGTCCATCCTATACATACTGAAGCGGTATGTAAATAATAATATTTAACGGGAGTAGAGATGCTAGAGAAAATTATTCAACACTAGCTGTGCTCCGCGGTTTCACTCGCATTGCTCCTAATGCTAATATTATTGCTATAAGCTATATAATAATATATCATATAAGAATTTTTTAAATCGGACCGGATGGTTCCTGAGATTAGCGCGTTCAAACAAACAAACTCTTTTTATTACAATAGATATCACCTATTTGTTTTATTAAAAATTCGTACCTAAGTATATCATCTGCTGAAACTAAAACTAATATGATTGAACTATTCCGAGAATTTTTCTGATGAAAAAAGGCAGTCTGCCAAAAAAATCATTATATAATAATAATAATCACAGATATATACTATACTTAGTAAAATTTGATGTGATTTCCGTGAAAAATGTGTTCAAATATAACATTATTGTATTTCCCTACGATAAATAATTATTTCTCTTTCAATCAGTGGTTTCAGTATTCAAAGCCGAACAGAGTCCGAACCGAATAACAAAATTCTACAAAGAAACTACATTATTATTAATTTAAACTTGTGGTCCGCCCCGTCTTCGCCCGTGGTACCTACATGTTTACGTTTTTTTTTTCATAAGAACCATCCCCGTACTTCAAGGAATAGATTCCGCAGCGCACGCGATGACAGAATTTTTCTTGAGTTGCATTATTGCATTTTTGGTAAGGATCTCTAATTTTTTTTTAAATGCAATATAGCCTATGTTGCTCAGTGAAGATGCAGCTTTCTAATGGTGAAAGAAATCGGTCCAGTAGTTTATGCGTGAAAACCATACCTACATACATACATACATACATAAATACAAACCTTTCCTCTTTATAATATTATGGGTATAGATATAATATTTTACAATAGTTCTAAATTAACATGACCAACTTTATAAAACTGAATATTTTCCAAACGAATAGCAAAGGTCAAATTCTTCACATAACCCACTGAATCTCAGCTCAGCATTCAGCATAAAACTTAGAACTGAGAAAAGACTAAAACGAACTTTAAAAGGCAGAGGAACTAAATGGCTGCACTCAGTCCAAACCATATAAACAGAAAAGATTCAAAAGATGTGCAAAACTGAGATGATGACGCTGAGAGTAAATAAATAATACCGTCATTAGCCGCATCTTGCTTTATGAATAATTCAATGCATAGTTTGTTAGTAATAAAAGATAAAAGGAAGCGTGTACCGCATTTTGAGTTTAATGCTCAGGCTTCAAAGATACTGCATCGAAAAGGAAATTATGCCTTAAGTGTTGTATAACATGTATTACATTATTGGAACGTTGAACTTTGGGAAAAAGATATTCTATCATCGTTGATCAGTATAATAAAGATGAAACTTGTATCGTTTCTTTGTCTTCAAATAAATTTGCTTGAGAAAGTGTAGTACCATATAAAATTGTAGAGAAACTTTCAATCTGCAGTAGTATTTGCGATGAAACTAAAAAAACACAAAACATTGATATTTTAAAATGCCTCTATCAATTAAGGGCTAGCAAAAGATAAGCGAAATTCCGCCCTTGATTGTAAATAACAGAAAATTCAATTGTCCATCTCTTTTTTGTTTCTTAGATAACTATTTAAACCTAAAAGACGCTGTGTAACGTAGAAACTCCCTCTTTTATAAACACGGTTAAAATCATACTTTCAAATACGGCTTTAGTTTACATACCTTTATAAATATATTGCTCAAGTCCAATATTAGTAGTGCAGTAAGAATAGCATAAAGCGTTTCCCAACAATATTTTATTCCATAGTACCTATAATAACTTCAGTTGGCTGTATCGTGTAAGATAAATCCCGCCTCACGTAGCTTTGACATTCCTTTCTCTTCGTTTTCTAGCAAATTCAACCTTAGTCTCGATCCCCGTCAGTAAAATAACAATACATATTGTGAAAAGACAATAGAAAGATAATTATTAGATAAGTTATCATGATTTTATTAATATATGAGAGTACATTTAAAAACAATTTATAATAACTTTATCAAATACATAAAATAATAAATATCCGCCCGCCCTGTCTCTACCCAGTAGGGCAAGGTACTGACATTAAATTGATTTACCTTATTTATACATACTTACACATATTAATTGTGTAGTTTTTATACAGAATTTTTTAAATTTATGTTTCTAAATGTCAGTTTGTAACTTGTTATAACACATGAAATAAAATTATTTAAGAATTTATTTAAGAAAAACAATATAATACGTAGCCCGCCCCTCCGTCTCTCTGGACGCTGCCTTATCCCCATATTTAAATTGCGATGAGTATGACATTCCTGTCACGCTAATGTAAATGTATTCGGGAAGGAAGCTGTTTTTGCGTTGAATTATTTTATTTATCCTCACGTCTGTGTTTTGTCCGTGTGCTTTTGAATTATGTTTTGAGAACGATACAGGTTTGAGATATTCGGGGTATTTCCGCGCATTTCATGAGATATTTTCTAAATTCGATTGTATTGTAAATAGAATACAATTTTACAATACAATCAACCTTACTTACAATTAACCTTAATACCTTTTTTATCTTTTAATTTTGCTATACGTAAAAATAATAGCACCTGTGTATATTGACTTTAACATTAAAAAACATGTTATTTACCTATCCAATAGATATGTTTTTAAAGTAAGTATTATTAATTTATTTATGACTTCTCATCAAATCATAAACTTCAGCCCAATACTTGATAAATTAATACCTACTACTTTACTTGAAAGGCTAAAAAACATGGCCCTTATTTCCTATTCAACTTTGAACAAACAACCACAATGCATCCTATATTCAGCACTGTCACGCCTTTAGCCCGTTAGAAAATAACAAATGATCCCAATTACCGACTATCACAAGCAGAAGGATCAACATGAATAGTGAAGTTCAGACCGGACAAAGGCGTGTTTTCCATCTTTAAGTGACACATTTTGCTAAACATTGTAAGATTTTACATATTTATTGACCTCCTCGTTACTGTCGGCTGCATGAATATTATTCACGATACAATTCTTAAACTGCATTTAACTTTAACGAGTTGTTTACGCTTTCAGTTGAGATTCAGTTACTGGAGTTATAATATTATTGTACATATCTTTGGCAAGCTCTGTAGTCTCCGGTTTGATCGATTATAATTTATGAGGTTTCGAGATTCGTGTTAAGTAAAGAAAATAGAGACTTGGGGATAATAAATGAATTCGATATTATGACGTATTAGGGTATAGTATTTTAAGAATTATCAAAAATGTTAATAATTTATAAGATTTTTTAGTAATTTATGATGTGATTTATATATTAACAATTTAGGTATGTAAAAAGACGTTTTTTTAATGTGATAATTAATTCAAACTCAAATAAACAGACCATACCATATAGAGCGAGCATCCTCGCGAGGCATCTCGCTCTGTGTAGATACGCCTAATAAATACTGTCCCATGAACATCCTTAATAAATCCTTCTATATCTGCAATTATAATGAATGCAATTCCAAGTTATATGCCAATCATTCACCTCATTTCCGCCAAAATACTATATCCAACTTCAATTTGAATTTAATTCATGCAAATAGCAAACGTATTATATAAATAGAAGCAGACAAGCCGATAGCTTTGAAAAGAAATCGATACTAAAAGCAGTGCGAATCAGGTCGTGTTAGCATAAATTAGGCCTATCTGCTCTGGGACACGACCCTCGCTGGATTACTTTATCTCTGTACAGATAAATGTTTAACAAGTCGTAAAAAGTTTATATGATAGCTTGATGATTAGAATGTACTTATCAGACTCTGATTGAATGTTTTTACCATAGGTTTTTACTTATTCTTTTTGCTTTAAGGTAGTTTTTGAACTACTGCGAAAGATATGTTATAATGTTATGATATAAGGTTATGTTTTTCAAGTGTATGTAAATATATGTAGGTATGTGTGTATGTACCTTTATTTCCTTGGCATGCAATACAGCACAAAACGCTGAATGTATTTTGACTACCTACCTAAATAACCAATCTTTTTTTTTATTCTGGATAGGGAAGAGCTTGACCACAATCTCGCCTGATGGAAAGCTAAGATGCGGTCTAAGATGGTACGCGCTTCCCTAGTAGGTACCGGTTCACTCTTCGCTTGAATTACCTACTACCTCCGAGATTTACTTATATCCTGAATACCTAAGAAAAAGCAACAGTATAATTAATTATATCTTGATATACAAAAACGCAACAGTTAATAGAGCCATGTTCAGAACTCAAATTATGCAGCCGAAACTAGACGTTCCGAATATCTGGTTAATAAGCGAACAGATGCCATCTTAATTGGTTCCCCAGGGGATGTGGATCTTGATGAAAATGTTCGCGCCCTGATTATAATCGAACCAATAATATTCAAACTGCGCTATAATATTAATGAGAATAGACCTTGGAAATTAGGTATTGGCTTAAAGAAATTGGCTATTGTTTTAAGAATTTTCATACGTAGTCTTAGTTTAACAAAGGCTAAATAGCTAGCTATTGTAAGCGCAAGTAACGTAATTAGACAAATTCGTAAACGCATCGGACCCAAGAAACAAACAAGTCATGATATAGTTTTTTATGGGATCAATCGAACACTCGGCCAAAAAGTAGAAACAAAAACTCAACGAAGACTCCGCCTATATGCTATCATATTGTATTTTATTAGTCGCAATGTTGGCGCTAAACAGATTCCACTGTCTGCCAATATATCATAACGTTTCTAATGAGTTCTCGCAACTTACCCGCATTTAATATTACCAAAGACTTGAACGTACAATGATTACTCAAAATTAAAACAAGCTACGCTACATACGAATCCACTTAAATTTCGCGCCGTAATAAATAAGAAGCGAGCTCCTGGTTCCCTCATCAATTTCATAACGCTACGTTCGCATCGTGCGAAGTATTATTCCTAATTACCCCCGTGTGTGAAACTTGAAGGGAACTGTTAAATAATTCTCGCCGAGATTCCAACAACTTTTGCCGAACATTTAAAATATTTAAGAAGGATTCACGTCGCCGCGTTAAAATCTGGGGCGCTTCGGATTTTACGTGAATAAATGGGACGTCTTGTTCCGTTGTGTGCACTTGTGGAAATTAAAAAAGCGTTGCGTTGTGAAAACTATTGGTATTAAATGAACCGCAGAAATGGGACGTTCGCCTTTTTGTTCTATTATGAGTTTTAATATTCTCGTATAAGCAATCCGCTTCAGTCGTGGTGCTATCTGCGATCACACTGCAATATCGCGGCAAATTAAATATTAGTCACAGAAGATAGATTGTCTATAAGCGTTAAAAATGCTTCAACGTGAAACTGATGTGAAATATCCGGCAAATAACTAAAGAGACTTAAATTTTATTACAGTGCGAATGGAGGGCTTTATATGAGATTTAATACAATGTAATGATAGCATCTATGTGTGTGAACAAGTTTGTATAATCTACCTACTATAGCTAGTCAATCTTATCTAATAAATAAGGTAATCTAACCTTATTTATTAGATAAGATTGACATTAAGCACTCCAAATTTCACGGATCATGCAAAATAATGGTAATCCCAACACCAAATATCGAATTGAGTTTATTAATTAACATAGTAGAAGGACATAAATAGGATAATCTTATATTTGTATAAACATAATGTGATATTTAGGGAATTATGTACTTGTAATTTATTTCTGAGAAATGGTAATATGATTTTATTCCCCGTCGAGAGTATCACGCTTGAAATATGACGCAGCAGCGCCATAACTTAGCTTAAGCCTCTCCTTTATACATATTTATACAATGCAATTTATTTTTGTATTACATATCATTCTGACGTTTAAGAATTTCATGTAATAGAAAACAAATAGAAAGTTTGATGGGTTTTGTGAAGAATGTATAAGGAAGTTTAATGATGGTAAGAAGGGAGAAGAATCTGCCTGAATCTGGTAATTATTTATAATGTGATAGGAAGAGCTTCGGAAACAAGTATAACTATTAACTATACTTGTATAAATAAATATTTAAGTTTGAAAGTTTTGAAACTACGTTGAGTGAACAATACCACTAAAATTTCCCGGTAAATGTAAATAAACAGTCAACTCAAACTAAATCAGGAAGAGAAGGAAATGTAGCTCTTGTTAATTATGGATAGATTTAAATAAATTAAAAAGTATAAATTGATTATACATCGAAATCATTATAAAAACACAAACGGACGATCGATATCAGACCTTTAAAAACCTCTAGCCTGTACAAAACATACTTTTCCCTGAAATATATGAATCGTATTATTTCGCATTAGGTCCTAGACAAAGTGAGTCGACGTAACGGGGGCAAGGACAAGCTCAGATTTAAGATACCTAGGTACCTACTTATCTTACTTAGCATATTTCCCGCTTATCTTTCCTTGGTTTTAGAAAATATCTCACCTATTACAAGTCTGCTTATTTACATCCTAAACTGTTAGCAAGCTTTACATATCTGATGGGAAATATATTTGAAACTGTTTTTTTTTTTAATAGTTCGTAATATATATTTATAATAGTTCGTAATATATATTTTTAATAGTTGTAATGATGCGTGTGTATGTGTTATAATTTTACACATAATATCACCCATAAAGCTACATTTATTTTTAGATTAAGACTTTAAACTGATACTTTTTTTGTGATATAAACGTCAATAACTTTAAGATTACATTTTATTTTTGGAAATTGGATTAAAGGAAATTAAAGTTTAATATAGGATCTTCTAAATATGAATATGTAGTTTTAATTGTCTTATATGACGCGATTAAAAAGGATTTGTGTTTGATAAGTTTTGTCCTTACACTTTTTATGCCAATGTACACTTACCTGAGATGCAGACAGCAAAATCAGAAATAGAATAATAAACTAGCAATCTCCATCCCAGGTCAGTACTTTCCTAAGTTATACCTTCGTTTCTTTTCTACAACTCATTATGCGCAGTCTAATTTGCAGGGAAGAGTTGACAAGCACTTCTTGGAAATAAATTATATGAAACTTTTCCCCGTTTATTTTTTACTGGCCCACTGCGTCCTTCTCTAGAACGGTCAATGTTACAATTTACTAGCAAAATTTGTTTTATCTAGGATATGATGTTTACTGTTTTTAATTATTTTTATTGTTGAAGTGAAACTTCTTTATCGGGATTGGACAAAAATTTAGTGTAACATTTTTGCGTTACGCCGTACGCGTGACATTTTTGCGTTACTATCTTTAACTGTAAATTTCTCTCACTTCACATGTCTCAACACTTTTATATAGATGAAATAAGGAGTAGTTTACATAGGTCGTCTTTAAATTTTTCACTTTAAATAGCGTCCGAATGTATGGCATCAAACCTTTCCAAAACTCATGTTTTTTGAACCAACAGAATGGAATAGAGCAAACGCAACATAACGTCTAGGACAGCTAACAAACTACACACTACTTTCAACACAGAGTTGATATTTGTACACAGTTTGCCGAAACAACGTACGGAGAAATGTGATAAAAAATGTGAAAATTCTAGAAACTCGTAGAAAATATGGACTTTCTTTTACTTTACAAGCATTATTAGTATGGTAAATATTTTAATTCAAACAAAACCTACATGCATTGGTACAATTTAACCCATCTAACCAAATTTAAATCAAATCGTTTGATTGCCTGCATATTGCCTTATTTCACGATCACAAAGATCTCTAAACAAAAACAAATTATTTTTTAAATTGCTACGAAAAAATAAAACACAAATCGTTTACAATCGACATGCCGGCTACACACACGGCTTCCAATTAAATTTCAGAACGCTTAATCGAAGGTGCCCACAGCAGCCGGTAATTTACTTACGAGCCTAAGGAAAAATCTCGATAAAGGAAACATCGTTTGCATTATTTCTTTGAAGATTGAGCAAATGGAAGATAATATTAACCTTTGGCGCTGGGATTTTCCGTTATTTAATTATTGAACATTAAGACTGGTTTACATTTTTCCAGTTAAGTACAGAAGAGTATAATATTTTGGACTAGAATATTGAATAATGTAAACTGAGCTTAGCTTTACCTGCGACGTTTCTGTTTAGTTATAAAACTGTAAAATACCCTCATTTAACAAGAACAACTTGAATAACGGTCTCATTCAAAATTCAGTTACACATAATTAAAACGTCACCGTTCGATGATCTGATTGGCTGAGAGCCAAGCCGCGCGTCGCTCGACCAATCACAGCGCGTAGAATTGTTCAAAGGTTTTTGGATTGCTAATAATTACTTCCCCACAAATGAATAAGTAATATCTCATTTTCGTTACTAAACAAACTAATGAATTTCGGTTAATTTAATCTTTTGTGCCGGTTTCATTACAGCGGTAGTTGTATTTGATAAATTTTAATTAGATACTTGATTACGGTGTAAAACAAATTTGGCTGGAATTTTCGTAATATAAATTGTATATTAAAAGGGTCGCTCAGCAAATTTTACGTTAAATTGTTGGTACAATATCAATAACGAATTAATTATATTTTTATATTTTATGTAAATTTGTTGATTGTTATCGAAATACATAATCTTATATATAAAAATGAATCGCAAAATGTGTTGGTAAGCGCATAACTCGAGAACGGCTGAACCGATTTCGATAATTCTTTTTTTATTATATTCCTTGAAGTACGAGGATGGTTTTTATGTAGAGAAAACGTAAATATGTACCACGGGCGAAGCCGGGGCGGACCGCTAGTCTTCTTATATATAAAAATGAATCGCAAAATGTGTTGGTAAGCGCATAACTCGAGAACGGCTGAACCGATTTCGATAATTCTTTTTTTATTATATTCCTTGAAGTACGAGGATGGTTCTTATGTAGAGAAAACGTAAATATGTACCACGGGCGAAGCCGGGGCGGACCGCTAGTATTATATAAAAGTATCTCTAAATTGAAATTGTAGACGTTCTTTGTTTATCTAAAAATTTATTTCATATTATTTTGCTTTTTCATTATTCAAACCCTTATCATCACATAACATCTACGTTTGGAAAGAAGTTTCTAGAAAATTTCCAACAAAATTATCTGATCACCGAGAAAATCTAGTAAAATATAATTTAACATTCCAACTTTAACATAACACGGTGAGCATCACTAACTGTGACCTAAATTACGTCATTTTGACATAATAATGTGTAATTTCTAAAATCTCTAGTGGAAATATTTCTAACGATATTCCTGCTGGAACTATTATATTTCCCAAGTAATGAACAAGTATTCATTAATTAATGCAGTGACATTTTGCTGCAAAACGTTCAGACTTCTGAGTAATTTATGAAATTTATATTGTTTTATATTACGCTGGAAAAGCGTATTTACAGTTTACACGCGGTTATTCTGTTTTCGCGAAACCAGCGATGATTTTTTTTTCAGTTTTTTGCAAATATTACCTATGTTTATTATTTGTAAAAAAGCTGGGACTTCTCTGATTAAAATATTAAATAACATTTTCAAAATCTTCTTTTTAAATATAGGTTGATATTTTTTACATATAACAATTTAATTTAGATTCTGGTCTGTATATTCTTTTTAGATGTCGCGTGGTCATATGAATATATTTAGTAGGTAAGGATAAATGTTGCATTACAGGCTTGCGTTAGTTAACTTGCAGAATCAGAACAGGTACCTACCGTAGGTAATATTCCACAGTTTTAGAAATTTGATGGTCACATTATTATGTTAATATAAATGTTTATAAAAATTATAACAGCATTTTCAAAACCATTCTGATGATACCTTTCCCTTCGCGTTCATATATGGATCACATTTCTATATCTTCAATTATTGTGTAATCAAATCTCTTTCGAGAAAAAGTAAGAGATTTAAAGGGGAAAACATAAATATTCTATTCACGATTTGTTGTTTATCCAAGACACAACACTTAAATTCAAAACTATCCAAGTCCTCTTCACCACTACCATACCTCGAAACTTGAAATCTATACAATCTTGGCACCGCGCCAGCCACCATAAAATAGTGGTACAATAATTAAATATTATCAGCTTGTAAGCATTAACAAAAGCGACATTACGCGCTATCAGTGGTTATTTATCAGGCGGGAAACACTCGTTAACACGGCTACCTGTCTCATAACTCAGTCCTCTTAACGAGCAGTTTGTTAACCGCTGGATAAATGCTGGCCCCGCCCTGGAGGAAGTATTTTGACGGTGGATTGCGTTTCGCAAAGATTATGCTCTTGTGACGAGCCACTTTTTGCTGTAATTCTGACTGGTAATTTGGAATGCGGGATGCGAAAATGTTAAGGCATATTTGTTTCTGCTACTTTGTATAGATATTTTTCTTACATTTTTTCACTCAATATATTACAATATTTGGCTTCCACATCAGGCAAAAATAATATCAATTTAAACGTTTCGTTGGTTATCTTTACATAAATAGGACCCCTAACGGATCACAACGAGCGGTAGAATATTCCAGAAGGCTTCATTGTTCGTTCCTTTTACAGTATTTGCTGTGAAAAGAAAACCAATATTTATATTTATTCAGCGGCAAAGTAAATGATTTGGGTCGCTTTGTAAACGGCTAGTTCATTTTGGTTCATAGATTCTGTTGGATTTAATGAATTGTTAATTTTTGTTGTTTGCGTGGAAGATAAGGGAATCGAAATGGTTGTAATAAACAAACAGATTTAACCACACTATAATGATATGCAAATTATGATTTTATTCTTTCGTTTTATAACAGCTGTAATGCAGAGTATACAATTTGTTTTTCTTTCATAATTTTTGATATAGTGAAAACATCATGAATTAGTTTTGTTCGCAATGATATTATCAACTTTCACAACGAGTTAAAAAAAAAATAGTTAGATCATTTAAAATATTTCAACACAAAACGTTTTCATGGAAACTCGATACATTTAATCATAACTTGCTATTTTTCTGCTTATCCATACTAATATTATAAATGCGAAAGTAACTCTGTCTGTCTGTCTGTCTGTTACTCAATCACGCCTAAACTACTGAACCAATTTGCATGAAATTTGGTATGTAGATATTTTGATACCTGAGAAAGGACATAGGCTACCTTTTATTGCGAAATATGTACCACGGGCGAAGCCGGGGCGGACCACTAGTTTAATATAAAGTCTCACATCACGCCACACATTTGCCAAAACACCTTGCACTAATTATTCCTATGTTAGCTACTTCTGAAACGAGGGATCCAAAGATCAAAATATGAAGCCACAAACTGCGTGGGTCGCCGGTTAATTGGCCCAAGTGAATTAAACTGATAGGATCTGCGACGAAGCGCCGAGATTTATGGCTTTCGTTCCGCCTTGAAGCCATCCTCTATCCTCTACAGACTACTCTATAGATGCTGCTGGGTGTGATTGCAATATCAGTCTAGTGGAGAATTTATTACGTCTTAGTAAGGCTCAATGCAAAGACAATAAATTGTGTCCTGTTGGCAGTTTTTATGGTGTCTAAATTAGAGTATGGTGTGAAGATGTTCATAGAGACAACAATAAAAATGAATAAAAAAATCTTAAATTTGTAAAAAAATGCGAACAAAACGGAAAAACAGAAAATCGCCTGTTTCCTTCATTACCTGAAATCTACAAAAGTACGGTATTTGGTTCGTATGTTTCTCAATAATACTTTAGTTTTTGCATTAAAAAGTTTATAAATATTTACACAATTGTTTTTCAATCGTTAAACTACTACATACCTTATATTCTATTCCTTATATTCTATTGTGATAGAATTGTACAAGGTAAAATAAGGGAAGGGAAGTTTTAGACGGTTGGAGCATCATCTGTGGTTTTTTCTTGGCTTTATGGGTTTGTCCCTGGCGTGATGTGATGAATGAACTTGCACCACACATTGTAATTTGTAACTTGCATATGGGAAGGGATATTTCCTGAAATAAAACAATTTTATTTATTTATTTTATTTATTTATAGAACACTAATAGCAACGTACCTAGTTGGCTTTATTGAAAGTCGATTCCCTATTCTTGGAATATAATATTTATTATAAACTTGTGAACCCCGTTTGCTTTAATAGAGCAGTGATATCCAATTTTCTGCAAATAACACATTGAAAATAACTATCTATATGTCTAAATTAAGAATGTTAAACCTTTTATTATAACCTATGTCTATGTATCTCTCTATTTTCTTGTTCTTATTTAAAAATGACTAAATGATCTCCTTGAAAGATCGTCCCCTGATGTTATATTGAGAAAGTTATAAAATTTTATAGAATACTAGCTTTCGGCCGCGGCCTCGCCTGCGTGGTGTTTTGATAAAAGGTACTACTATGTTTCTCAGGGTCTAAAGATTGTCTGTGCCAAATTTCATCAAAATCGCTTGAGAGTTTTAACAGACAGACAGATAGAGTTACTTTCGCATTTATTATATTAGTAGGGATAATAATTGTAACTTACCATAAATTGATTAATCTAACACTTAAATTTCCACTTGCGGAAATAGAGTGCATTATACATTAATAAAGACAGGGCATGGCTCTCTGTAGCAGCGAGTTGAAATATTTATTTATAGTGCTTTTAGCGGAGGATTCCCGGGTCAGGAAATACATTTGTACTCTATGTACTCTGGTGTGTACCTGTGTGTCTGTATATTGTGTACTGCACTGTCTCTCGCGGGATGAATCCACGTTATATATTATAGATCTTTTTACTGTAACTACATTGTTGCCTGAAATTAATAAATGAATATACCCACCAGCTTTTATGTCGGTCATTTTGCATTGAAGAAGTAAGGAAGCTACAGCTAACAGCTGATGTCCATTTTTCTTTTCTTGATTGAGAATACATTTTAAATCGATTTACGAATATAGTGTACAACTTCCTTGTTTTAATTTAGCAACGTTTTGTTTCAATGAAATAATGACGCAATTATAGGTAGTAGATAAATCCAGCCCACTAGTAAACTACCCGGCATTTGTGCAAATCCTCATTCCACACTAAATCTAACTCTACTAAATTTTATACCTACCATCAAATGTTGTTTAGTGTAAGTGTTACAAAAGGATCCTCATCATCTTAATATTATTAATAGTATTCATCATTCATCGAAAATATAATTTAAAATTACTCCTATGAAAATACAAAATTATAACTGTTCTCTATAAACTAATTAAAACAATAACTCTACGGCGTCACCTCTACGAACAATTACTACTACTACTACTACTACTACACACACACACACACACACACAAAAAGCAAAATATATCCAGCAAAATATTTCCACAATCCTTTATTACGGATATTTATTTTAAAACCAGAATTACATTCTATAAAATCAAAGCTCACATCAAACGGAAGCGAATAATAGCCAGCTGATCAATGGCTTTCCTGCAGGCTGCATAGGTATGTTTACGCGAATTATAAAGGGAATTTCATAAAGCCTTTGCATGTGCTTAACTTGAAAGGGAATTTCGTGGGTGTAGGTTCGTTCCACTTAGCAAAGATAAACACTTATTTAAACAAGCTTTATTAGAGTTGTTTATTTAAAGTGGCGTAATTTTCTTTCAGTAAATATACTTTGAAAACTGTTTAACTTTAGAAGTTTAGTTATATTATGTAATACTAAATCCACGATGGTAACTGACAATCCATACTAATATTATAAATGCGAAAGTAATTCTGTCTGTCTGTTACTCAATCACGCCTAAACTACTGAACCAATTTGCATGAAATTTGGTATGGAGATATTTTGATACCCGAGAAAGGACATAGGCTACCTTTTATTGCAAAATATGTACCACGGGCGAAGCCGGGGCGGACCTCAAGTTATTAATGTATTTAAAAATGTAGGAAATATTATCGAGTTTTATAATAGTTGTTAAGACGTAATCAATCAATTAAGTTTACAACGCTAACGCTACAAGTTTGTTGCACTAAAAAAAATTGTAAGATTTGTATTTTAATATCTACACACATATTATACTAAAAAAATTAATAACTCACATTTATTTATAAATGTCACTTATTTATTTTCAATTTCAATTCCGAAATCACATCTACCGCAAATAATAATTAATACGCACAAGAAACTCGATAGTCGCTCCATTAAGAGCAATTTTCCTCGTTATTAAAATGTATATTTTCGAACGAAATACCCAAATGTAGATACACCATTAAAACCTGCACGTTAAAATCCATTTGCAAACTTGTGTAATTCAAAAGGCGAGTAATTCAGATATGAGATAGAACGTTCATACCTAACAATGCGGTCCCTCTAAGAGGATTTCTTTCAAGTTCACAACTTGGCTAATTGCCTCCCTTTGTACCCTAACGTTAATGTAATTTAAGATGTCCCCTGTTTGCTTTTGTTGGCCGTAATCTTCACCTAGCTTTAATGAAAAGCTAGCTTATGGCAATTGCGACCTCGCTATATACCCCACGAAGTATTTATATACTTATTATATTGTATTATGGCTCGCTGGAAACATGGTATTAAATAATTTAGATTAAAGTTTAATTTACTGTAATTTTTAACTAGTATTCACGTTGTAAACCATTTGTATGTTCTATTAAAGTAAAGGTAAATAAAAATACAAGTTTTTAAATTGAGACCCGAACGTTAAAATGAAAGTTATTTAAAGAAATGGGATAAAAGAACGTGTTTATAAAACCTCAACGTAATTTTCAAACGTTCATTCAAGTCTGCTTTATTATTTTTATTCTTTTAAATTAAAGTCAGCTAAGTTTTAAATGTGTAACAAGAAGACCTTTGAAATAATGCTTTTAAAATACATAGATAGGTACATAATTTATTTTATTTACATACAGACTAACCAAAATTTATTTTATTTCTAAATGTAAGCAAATAATAAATTAATGGATAGGTATACAATTTTCATTCTTATTTCCTCAATTGAGATGATTAACAAAATATAATAATAAATCTATTTTTAAATTACTTCAAACAAAACTATAACTAATAATTATAAATGCTTAATACAACGGACATTAAAACAAATTAGGAAAAAGCTTTACAATAAGCTATAACCGACAGTATCTCAGAGGCGTATTATATTCTGAATACTAAAACATCGGCTTTATAATAATTGAAATTCTTTCAGATAACTTTGTCACGCTACACGTGTAAAAAATTGATTATAATTAACTATACGCTCGCCCGGGTTTGGTCTGAGACAATGAAAGTTCTTTATCGGGGTTGGAAAAAAATTTAGTGTAACATTTTATCGTTACGCGTGACATTTTTCCGTTACGCGCCATCTTGATTCGACGTATTTCTGTAAAATTGCATATAGTAAATTATTTTTTGAAAAATAAGGTCATAAAGAAGTTTCACTTCTTACGTGTGTACACTAGTAAAGGCACACCTATTTTTTCCTATGTAGATAACTTAGAAATAATGTAGTTTCCCAATGCTGTAAGACATCTTTTCTAGTCATTCTTCAGGAAGCCAGCCGTCCCATGGAGTCGCACATAGCAATAAAATTCATGTTAGTTAAAAATTGATTAGGTGGTATAAAGGATGTACCTATTTAGTACACGTATTAGCTCTTTTACAATAGAATACGAAAACTACAAACTTTCATGACTTCTGAATGATTTTATGAATGTTACATACCTCTTGGGACTAGCATGTGAAAGATTTTATAAACTTTATTACTGTAAATGATCATTTCGGCTCATCTGCCGCAAACATTATTTCAGTCCAATAATATATGATATAATAATATTACATAGATATTTACACAAACGGAGCCCTCAAGCCGTGACGCAGTTATATGCGTAATACAGCGGACTTAATTCAGTGTGACGTTGACGTGTGACGCTAATGTACGAGCGATGTGTCACCGAACTCAACACCGAAACCAGTGCTTTATTATAACAATCTTTGTATGTACTTAATTATGTACATGTAGATGTATTTAGTATCATCTGAAAATGATCATAATTAACAAGTAGGTATAATATCTATAGGTATCGGTGTATTTACCTTTTCCTTGCCTCGTGCCTCGCACGTAATTTAATACGTTGCTTCCACATGTATCATTATTTCATATTACAAAGCAATTTCGAATGTTTATTATAAAAATAGCCCTTTATTTTATTTTGAGACCACTTTCTGATATTTCAGATTCTAAAAACTTTATAAATAAATTTATTCCTTTACTAAAATAAAGATCTGAAGGGCCACTTCAAGAAGCATTGTAGTGTAGAATGGTACTTGTTGCTTGCGGACCGCGATGGATGGATTTTTTATGAGCACTACCCCACTTTATTACTTCGCTGTGTGCTGTGAACATTATGCCTTTTAATGCTGTTTACATTGTCCAAACTATAACATGCCGTCATTAAGAAATTTACTGTGAAGATCCTATATTATTATATCATTCTAATAATATGTTATAATATAATTATTTCGCTATCGATATAAAATAATTCAAAAATACATTATTAAAAGCGTTCTCCGTTCCGTGTAAACCCTAATACCTACTCAGGGCTGTCTCTCAAAAGCTTTCAGCCGATATACTGTATTTTTCCTCACAATCGATGCTATTTACAAAGCACCGCTCGGAGCTCTTAATCCTTCAATCGACCCTTAAATGGAAGAACCGTAATAAAAAGATATGAATATTCATCGTGACGTAGTGTTGGAGGCTTTTATTAGATCAGCGCTGGTGCCTTCCTATAGCCTTTTATTTTGCCTGATCTTGATGGGCCGTGAATTTTTATCGGGTAGAGATGCATGCGTTTTTACTAGACGTCGAATGTTATTTGGGACGTAACTATTGATCTAGTTAGCTAGATAGTTACTTTTTACGCATATCGTTTATAGGATAATTTCAATTGTCGTTTCTGTTTACGAACAAGTACGTGAACCTAGCAGCCTATTTTTGTATATAATAGAAATCGACAAATTTGATAAATTTTCTCTGCTGGAGATTGAACTCAAGTCATGTTGCCAATAATACAACAATATCTAAAATTAACACTGTACAAAGTAAACTGCCACAACATCCTACTATGTAACTATATCAATCTTTGCATAAAGTATAAGATCCGTTTCCAAGACTAGAGTCTCACTATACTTAACTAACTTGAATAAGTTGAAAGTTGGCCAACTAAGTGAACTTAAGTTCGTCTAATTCATGAAAATTCGGGTCACGATGTGGGCACAATTAGCGCTTTCGCGAGATGAAAGCAGCCATTAAATTTCTCAAAACCGTTCCATTGTTTATCGCCTAGTTTGAGTTCTGCTATCATTGTTTAACTCCGCGTATAAATCAGAAAATGGGCGCGTTTGTGCGCTGAAAGAAACCCTGCTTAATAGCTTAGCGTATAGCTTGTACTATTTATAGTTCACAGATTTTATCTTAATTATTGTGGTATGAATTTTTAGGTTTGTATAATAATATTATGTATACTCACATAATATAACAAGTACATATCCAGTTTTACATTACTCGTATAGACTAAGAAAAACATAAATTTAGTAAGTATAATATCTAGAATTAATTATTTGTAAAATTATTAGGCTCTATGTAAACTGGTTGGATTATTACGCGATATAAAAGATACAGAAACAAAAAAAAAAGAAAACTTATTTCTAAAAAATAGAATATGTTCTAGATAACTTTGTTGGTAATATACACATAGATATTAGAAAATTCAACTGGAGTACTGCTGAGCTCATAGTCAGTAAGGAAAAAGTACAATGGGCAATCGACAGCTTTCAAGCATACAAGGCACCTGGTCCAGATGGTATATACCCGGCTTTACTACAATGGGGGGGGCCGATACTCACGTCTCACCTATCTGCCATTCTGACATCCAGCCTCGCTCACGGCTATATACCGACCAGCTGGAGGACTGTTGATGTTATTTTCATTCCTAAACCAGGGAAAACAGACTACACGGATGCGAAGGCCCACAGACCTATCAGCCTCACATCCTTTTTACTCAAAACATTAGAACGGCTCTGTGACAGACACATTAGGGATACTGCCCTCGTGCGTATTCCATTACATCGGAACCAACATGCTTACAGCCACGGTAAATCTACCGATTCGGCCTTACACTGTGTAGTGTCCAAAATAGAAGAAGCCCTACAAGAAAAATCAATGTGCTTGGGCACTTTCGTAGACATTGAGGGAGCTTTCGATAAGACACACTACTCAAGTATACAAAATGCCCTATCACAGCATGAGGTTAACCCCACAGTAGTCTCATGGATTATAAACATGCTAGGCAGTAGAGAGATACAACTTAGCAAGGATAAAACAAAGAAAGTGCTGGTCACCAGAGGCTGCCCACAAGGGGGAGTTCTCTCACCGCTCCTGTGGAACCTAGTTGTGAACGACTTGATCAGCACACTAAACAAAAACAAATTCCATACCATTGGATATGCAGATGACCTAGTAATACTTATCTCTGGTAAGTTCACGAGTGTTGTCTGTGAAATTACACAGAGAGCTCTATCAATAGTTGAGCGCTGGTGCAACAAATATGACCTTTCAGTGAACCCGCGCAAGACGGAACTTGTTCTATTCACTAACCGACGCCTTCTAGGAAGCTACCAGCTACCAAAGCTATTTGGCTCCGTACTTCAGTTATCGAAAGAGGTTAAGTACCTCGGGATTACCTTAGACGATAAACTCAACTGGAACAAACACCTTGAGAATAAGATCGAAAAAACAAGCATTTCTTTCTGGCAGTGCCACAAAATGATTGGTAATAGATGGGGGCTCTCCCCGAAAGTCACAATGTGGCTCTACAAAACTGTCATAAGACCAATGCTAACTTACGGCTCTGTGGTTTGGTGGCCAAAGACACAACAATCGGCGGCTATAAGCAAACTGCAGAGATTTCAAAGACTCGCCTGTCTGGCAATCACTGACGCATGAGCACAACACCGACTGCTGCGATTGAGGCAATGCTCGACCTGCCACCCCTACATCTTTTTGTAAGACAAGAAGCTCTAGCGACAGCTGTAAGGTTAAAGACACAAAACCTATGGAGAATGGTGCCTACAGCACACAGTAAGATCTTAACTATGGCAGCTGAGAAGGAGTCCTCACTCCTTGCCATAAGTGATAAGATCCCAAAACAATTCATCTTTGACAAGAAATATAAGATACAGCTACGTGAATACACGTCAGAACACAACAGCGTTGAAGACCTACTAATCTTCACGGACGGGTCTAAGACTGGAAATGGCACGGGTGCTGGGGTCTTCTCTGAGGACCTAAACATTAACATCTCGCACCCCTTGGGACCCCATAATACAGTCTTTCAGGCTGAATGCCTAGGACTTCTACTTGCAGCTTCGGCCATAATTAAAAGAAATGTAACAAACTATTCGATTCGGATCTTATCGGATAGTAAAGCAGCACTCATGGCAATCAAAAGCCATGAATTCACTTCAGGGTTGACCCTTGAGTGTCACTTAGCCCTCACTAAGGTATGTGACCTGGGAAATTCCCTAGTATTACAATGGATAAAAGGACACAGTAGCTCACGTGGAAACGATGCTGCTGATATACTAGCCAGAAGGGCATCTGAAACACCGGTCATGGGACCTTTTCCCATTATACCGCTACCTGCTAGCTGGACCCGGATGATGATTACCCAGCTCACTAGCACTGCTCAGAGAGCGGAATGGTCATGCAGATCTGATTGCAAGCAAGCCAGAGAAGCCCTACCGGACATTGACTCGAGACTTGCACGTCGGCTTCTCAACCTACGTAGAGTGCAACTACGCGTAATAACAGGGACCCTCACAGGGCACGGCCCCTTTAACAAACATCTCTTCAATCTAGGGATCACAGACAGTCCGCTATGCAGAGCATGCATGGAGACCGAGGAAACGGCAGCCCACGTCATCATGGAATGTAAGGGGGTTGCGGAGTACAGGGCAAGACACCTGGGGTCTCCCGGGTCCCTCCCCGAAGCCTTTGGCAGCCCTCACAAGCTGCTTGGCTTCATGGAGGAGCTCGGGTGGTTTCAATTTTAGCTGGTTTCCCCCACCTCCCTCTCTCACGCAAAATAGGCGCTTGACGTCGAGTTGCGGAGAAATGCCCGTATTATTATTATTATTATTATTTAAATTCAACTAGAAACAGAACACGAATATGTTTTAGTACGATTCGATTACGTTTTAGTGGAGATTAGTATAATATTATGTTTACGTGCAAGATTAACATATTTACCGCCTCGCTCAGAAACGTTCGTCAATTTGATCTTAATTGATATTTAACTAATGCACTTAAACTCTGTTAACTAACGTCACATACACATTAAACATTAACTAATAATATCTTAAGAGTAATTTTTTTTAAAACAAATCCTTTTTAACGAATAACTGAATAAATAAAATTAAATGAATTAAGTAACTGTATGGAAAGCGCGGGGTACAGTTCGATTCAAACTTAATGGCGGTTCGGAAGTTAGTTACGCATGCATATGCGCGTAGGTATCCGTCCCTTAACGTCCCGCTGATATCTAAAATTGTTTTCTTCGCTTCGGATCGTACGATGTTCCGAGCCGCCATTAAGTTTGAATCGTACTGTAATAGCGGCCGGCTCATGCCAAAATCGACTTAGGACGTTTCTACTCTTACAGAAAAAGACAATGTATTAAGGTATTCGACCTATATCTAAACGTGCATGTGTATACCTTATACACTACATACTTATGAAAATTAAACAAAACCCCTTACAACGCCACCAGGGTTTGTCTTTCTGATTCGCAGGCAAATAAAATTTGCCTAATCACGAGTAACTTTAGCGTCCCTATTTGGCCCGAGTTTCCGTTTCTTCTTGGCAATATTTGGAAAATCAAACAATATTAAATTTTACGGCTAAAAAGTTGTGTTTGTGTGCTATTCCGCTATATAAACCCTTCATTGGCCTGTGTTGTCGTTCATTATATTCAACTTTATGGAATGTTTGAGTCCGGGATGACGGGTTTTTTTAATATTATCGTAACACGCTTTCTTTTTGCGATTTTATTTAATGTCTAATAAAATGCGATCCAGATTTGTATTAAATCTTATTCATCTTCAGTCTTATGTATAGTTTATTATACATACGTTGTATACCTACATAAAACATTAGTATTACACTTACTATATAACGATGTAAAAATGTAGACCGTATCGAGTAGAAAAAGTAAACTCAAAATAATTATGGTAGGGTACCCTATCCAATTTAATAATGGGATTTCCCTTTTTATCCCTAGTTACTAATTAATATAGATATGACTAATACATAATATTATATCTGTCTATCTAACCATTCCGGTGGTAAAAATATCAAAAATGAAATTACAGCATAATTAAACAAATAAACCTTATAAAATAAACAATTTTCACATTATGTTTAACGGTGGTTTTTGTGAATTTACGAGTAAATCCGGGTGATAAATTGTGTTGATAACAGCGCCTAGCATTTAGCACTTACTAATGTACTATTTATTGAGCTTACGTATAATGATATTATTTCCTATACGGTCAGCAAAAAAGTCACTCAACTTATAATATTATGTATGTAAATCTAATAATTAAACATGTAAATTCTATATTATTAGAGTATGTTCGTGTATCTTCTAATTTATTAGAAGGTAGATGTTAAGCTAAGTTTTATTTCTATTCCTTAAAATCCTCATTTATAAAGCAATTTAAATTTTAATTAAATATCAAGTTATTACTACGTCAATATTTTACAACCATTTCAGTCTTTCAATTTTATGTGATTTTTTGTCTTATATTTTGTTGATTGACTTACGTTGCTGTCTGTACGTAATTCGTTGTACTGTTCTACTTCCACTGAGTCACGTAGGTAAGCGCTTGTTTTTTTCTTACGGTAAATAAGGTTACAAACTTTTATTGTAGGTAAGGAAGGTAAAATACTGTATTGGCAGTAATATGGAAGAATGGTGTTTTGTATTTTTATGTCTTCTAGAAAGGTAGGCTTGTAAAAGTACGTATTTTGACAAGCAGTTTGCACGAATTTAGAGCGCTGATATTCGAAAATTATTAAAATACATATGTTATTATTAATTCTTGGGCAAAATTCGACCTTCTCATTCCACACTTTTGCATGCGTTTCACACATCGACGATTACCTACATTCATAAAAGTATATAAATTTCTTTTACCAGCCCACACGAAGGTATCAACCTCAACGCACGAAAGGCAAATGCCACGTAGTCAGTTCAGCAAAGCGAATGCTCGGAATTCTTCCTAAACTCGTATAATGTTCCAGCATGTTCCGCGCATTGTTTCGGTCTGCATTCGTGGTACATTCCTCAAGCCTGGAATACTCGCTCATTTAGTTCGAGAACTGTTTGATATGCTTTAGGTTCATTTTGGTAATCCGTCTCTATTAGACTTATTAGTACTTTTAATAAACGCAAAAATCAGACTCATTTATTATTTATTCAATTGAGAACTTCTAGAATAACGTTTTTCCATTTACCTAAGGTTCGGAAAGCAGTTTCTACAGAAGAGAGCCGGCAAGAAATTCTATAGTTGCTGTTTTATATTTACCATGTCATGTGTAATTTTTTCTGATTCAGTTACAAATTGTAGAAGTTTTTTGGCCCTGAGCAGAACTTCAAGAAAATCTAAAGATTTATTAGCAAGACTATTTTGGTTTTTGTTCCTAACGAAATCATAGGAAATTGATTCCCGAGTTAGGAACTGCTAGTTTGTTCCCAGCTGCAGAGAATATGTGCTGTTGGAATAAAGCTAGATATTGCAGAATATTCTGCGTCATTGAACCGTTTTAGTAAAGGAATAAAGGCGGCATTTGTGCTAATGTTTGCAACATTGTGCATCGTGTATGCAATTGCTGCCGAGATCGTAATTTGAATGCTGAAAATTTCTTTGTAGGTATTTGTGTTCATATTTGAATTGAATACATTTTATCAACATTCATGATTGTTCTTTAGATTCGATAACGGTGACAAAGATTTGAATTTCTTTTTTTATATTTTTATAAATATTTGGAGAGAATAATATATTAGAAGAAATCTATGAATGAATCTTTGTGGTAGAATAAACCACAAAAATTGGTTGATTCCTTTCTACCACTAAAAGAGGGACATAATAATAATATGTTTTTGCTAAGATTAAAAATTACTAAATCGTTGATACCACATTGATACGGAACCATGAATTACAAATCAATTTCATGTCAAAAATAGGTGCATAAAATTCATGTAAGAAACTCAGACTTAAATAATATATTCATCAGTCATCACAGTAGGTACCTAATCTAATTTAACATCTCGTATTTCGCGAAATGAATACTTATCCATACCAAGTAGAGCGTATTACATATTATTTCGTCCAGTCCATTGCAGTTATATCAAAAATATCTTGTAAAATTCAGTAGAGATCCGCTAACTCCAACGAACTTAGAGCTAAAGTCTCTGTGAAGTGTTCTACAAGTGCTATTGTATAGCTCTGTAGCTTGATTGTCCATTGTACAGACTTTTATCGCGTTTTCTTTATATAGCGTCAGTTTGAACGTAATTTTGTTTGTGATTTACAGTATACTTACTGAATTATCGGTAGTGCTAATTTTACTAATAGCTTCTATAAGTGGGAATAAAAGATAAATATGTCTGAATTGATTTAATTGACAAGTGATAGGCTTAAAGATATTTCGTGTGTGTAGTGTGCGAGAAAAACCGCTGGATGAAGCAAGGTAATTGGAGAATTATTTCAAACAGGCATTTTTATTATTTGAAATGTTTATTTAATTTTCAACACAATTAATGATGAATAAATGGCATATGTAGAAAAAAAATGTGTGCGTGTACTAGAGTACACACGTAAGAAGTGAAACTTCTTTATGTCCTTATTTTTCAAAAAATAATTTACTATATACAATATTAAAGAAATACGTTAGTCACACGCTCGTCGCTACCTACTTAAATATTTACACCGGCCGCTGCTGCAACTCGCTCGCTTCGCTCGCTCGGCTCGTGCGGTAGTTCAAAAGTTAACTTACACACAAAAGTAGGAGATAGACACTGTTATGGCACAAGGAATAGAAATAAAATTGAAATGCCATTTTATAGGTTAGCTAAAGTTAAAAATTCATTTATGGGCCAAGGTATACGTTTTTACTTTTTACAATAGAATTCCTCATAGTATTAAAGAGTTTAGTAGTGTTAAATTTAAAACTTATTTAAAAAATGTATTAGTTCAGAGAGCCTACTACAGCATTAAGGAATATATGGAAGATGAAAATCCATGGAGGGTTGTCGCGTAAGAATAACAGGACAGTTCTTTGGCATATTATGATAATATATAATATTATGTAGTTAGATGTAAGTAACATGTAATGTAAAATTATATTGTATATGGACATGACTTTAAAAGAGCAACTATGGAGTTTCTTGCCGGTTCTTCTCCATAGATACTGCTTTCCGAATCGGTGGTAAATTTAAAGAATGTAATGACGATTCAAAAGTGCTTCTGGAAGAAGTCTAATTGAATAAATAAATGTTTGAGTTTGTTTGAGTTTTGAGTTTGAGTTTAACCTAAGATGCTCGTCGCTTCGCTCCTCGCTACCTATTTACATATTTACACCGGCTGCTGCTGCAACTCGCTCGCTTCGCTCGCTCGGCTCGTGCGGTAGTTCAAAAGTTAACCTAAGATGCTCGTCGCTTCGTTCCTCGCTATCTATTTGAATATTTACGCCGGCCACTGCCGCGACTCGCTCGCTTCGCTCGCTTGGCTCGTGCGGTAGTTCAAAAGTTAACCTAAGATGCTCGTCGCTTCGCTCCTCGCTACCTATTTAAATATTTACACCGGCCGCTGCTGCAACTCGCTCGCTTCGCTCGCTCGGCTCGTGCGGTAATTCAAAAGTTAACCTAAGATGCTCGTCGCTTCGCTCCTCGCTACCTATTTGAATATTTACGCCGGCCACTGCCGTTTTCAGCTTATAAAGGATTTCGACTTAGGCGGATTTTGATTGGACAGAGAGTTTGAGGTTTATTCTTATAAATTTTGAATTCATAAAATTATAATTGAACACCTGACACCAATCAAGCAAACACGTGTTTACGTGAGTCATAGATTTATTATCGTATACTCCTAAAATATTTTATAAGAAACAATTGTGTACTTACATTGTCGGCACTTTCTTAAAGTCGGTAACTTATTTTTGATCGAACAATAGAGGTAATAAATTCCTAATGATCAAGTTGTAAAGGTTGTAAAATAAAAAATATTCTATATTAAAACGTAGGTATATAATATAATATATTGTGCGTCATTAATTTCTGACTGTTTCGAAATTTGGTGCAAAATAAAATAGTGTGTAAATAAAATTTGTAAAAAATCAATAAAATAAAACAATTGAGTAAAGATCTATAGGCATATTATGTATGTATTTATACAAGATATGTATATATATTTATACAGGGAACTTCTCAACGTGTTATCTATGAAATTATACTTTTACTCAATTGTTTAATTTTATTTACACACTGTTTTATTTTGCATCAAATCTCGAAACAGTCAGAAATTAATGACGCACATAGTACATAATATATACATATTAAGACAGAGGTTAAGCTTAAATAACTTGAAAAATAAATAACATGATCACGCCCACGTGTTGGTGTTTTAAAAAATTCAATCATAAACTGAGAATAACTGTAAATATTTTAGAATTAGAAAAATAAATATGTACCACAATAACATTCAAGTATTAGAAAAAATTTATACATAATTCCACCCACGTGCTAGTGTATCTATACATATTATCTATACATATTATAATAAAATTGAAAAAATTGAAAAATACAATCAAAAAGTGAGGTTAATTTTAAATAACTTAGAAAAATAAATACCATAATTACACCTAAGTATTAGAAAAAGATATGTAATTACTTACTTTTTTTTAAATTCACTGGAATTAGAATAATTAAAATAAACACTTTGATTGTGCTGATCACTTTAATATAATATTATCACGTCACCATAGAGCGTTGGAAATAAATACGAGTGCAATAGAAAAACGGTCAAGTAAAGTGGTAGGACGTACGTTAAAACGATACGATATCCCTACTCCGCTGGAGAAAGTATACGTCGAATCACGCGTGGTAGGGATAAGAAAAAAAATGTCACGAGTACGGCGTAACGCAAAAATGTAACGCGCGCGGCGTAACGCAAAAAATGTAACGCGCGCGGCGTAACGCAAAAAATGTCTCACAAAATTTTTGTCCACCCCCGATAAAGAAGTTTCACTTCAATAACAATGATTTTTGAGGATTGAGCGGTAGACGTAGATTTACGTTATTGTAACGTTACTAGAGCAATATTTCTTTGTTCATGCAGTGACATCTGCCAAGAAAACTTGACGGCGGTAGACACGAAGATACTACAAGTATTTTGCAATAGTTGATTGTCGTTTGTTTTACATGCGTGAAATTCTTTTATCAACGTAGAATAATTAACCTTTGCGTTTATTGATTACCAGCGCCATTCGAGAGCAGTAGGTAGAATCCTAATTAAGTGAAAAAGTTATTTCCTGCAGTATCAAAATCCAATCCTTCGTTTTTTTCTATTTCAGACCATAAAATCTATGATTATCTATCTGTATTCTTGTGTATTCCTACAACTCAACAAACATCCCCATCTTGATTGCCCCTTTTTCTCCGCTTATGATGAAACACACCTAAATTTGATAATCTTGCATACTTACACAAAAATACGAAACATGTGCAATACCTTTATAGAACACTATATTAACACGCACGATATTATAACTCTACTATTAAAAAACAGCTTAGCAGCACCATAAATAATCATTACATTAAGAACGTGACAGGCATAATCTATCCAGCGTTACAAACCGAGAAAACAAACGATTGAAAAAAGGAAATAGACAAAAACATCGTCAAACGAACGGTTTTCCTGCTCAAGGAATGTTCCCGAAAAAGTGACAAGACGGAACGTTTAAAGCTTGAAAAGGGACATCAATCATCGTGAGGTCAGACTGCGGTTCCAATGATGAGTTAGCCACTTCCAATACGGAAGTTTAAGAAACATATGAGTAATCGATATATCTATGTATATAATATAGTTATCAATAATAATTCAAACAGATTTCAGTTACCTCAAACGCACACCTAGTCGTGAAGACTGAATAGAACTGTAGTTTTTAATGTGGTATATTAATTATCGTTTGCGCTTGTCTTTTAGGAAACTTAATTTATAACTCTAACATTTAAATTGCGTTACTTGAATAATATTATAGTGTATGATAGTATTATACTACAATCTCCATCCATCCATCCATCCATTCAGCCCGGATAAGTCCACTGTTGGACGTAGGCCTCCCCCATACTGTGCCACAGTTGCCGATCTTTGGCTTTGCTTAACCATCTGCGCCCAGCTGTCTTAACTATATCATCCGACCATCTTGTGGGAGGGCGTCCAACAGTGCGCCGTCCGGTTCTTGGTCGCCATTCAAGGACCTGTATTCCCCAACGAGCATCGGTCCTGCGGGCTATGTGGCCTGCCCACTGCCATTTTAGTTTGGAGATTCTGAGAGCAATGTCAGTTACCTTCGTTCGTCTGCGAATTTCCGTATTGCGGATCTTGTCGCGCAGAGAAATTCCGAGCATTGCTCTCTCCATAGCTCGTTGGGTCACTCTTAATTTATTTATCAGGCCCTTTGTAAACGACCATGTCTCTGCGCCATATGTTATAACTGGCAACACACACTGGTTGTATACTTTTGTTTTTAGGCATTGCGGTATGTTTGATGAGAAGATCGTGCGTAGCTTCCCGTAAGCTGCCCACCCTAGTTGGATTCGGCGGTTTATCTCCTTCTCGAAATTGAATTTACCTAGCTGGATCGTTTGTCCCAGGTATATATATTCCTTGACAATTTCGAGTTCACAGCATCCCAGAGAGACAGGTTTAGCTTCGATGTGGGCATTGAACATAATCTTTGTTTTATCCATATTCATCTTTAGGCCTACCTGTTGGGATACTTTATGGAGGTCTTCTAGCATTTTCTTCAGGTCATCAAGAGATTCCGCCATGAGAACTATATCGTCTGCAAACCGAAGATGAGAGAGATATCGCCCATTGATGTTTATTCCTGATTCTTTCCAATCCAGAAGTTTGAAGATGTCTTCTAAGGTGGCAGTGAAGAGCTTGGGTGAGATCACGTCTCCTTGTCGTACGCCTTTCCGTATAGGAATTGATTTTGTGTTCTGGTCTTGGAGACGGACTGTCATATTGGCCTTGTTATATAATCCTCTCAGTACTTCGATATACCTACTATCTATTCTGCATCGTTGGAGAGCCTGAAGTACAGCCCAGGTTTCCACCGAATCAAACGCTTTCTCGTAGTCCACGAATGCTAGACAGAGCGGCAGATTATACTCTTCGTACTTCTGTATAATCTGCCGCAGCGTGTGGATATGATCCATGGTACTAAATGATTTGCGGAAACCGGCTTGCTCGGGAGGCTGGGAGTCATCCAATTTTCGTGTTATGCGATTTGTCAAAATTCTGGAAAAAAGCTTGTATATGTGGCTCAAAAGTGAGATAGGTCTATAATTTTTTAGGAGTGTCTTATCACCCTTCTTGAAAAACAAAACCACTACGCTTTTGCTCCACGACTCTGGTGGGGTAGCGTTCAGGATAACGGAATTGAATAACCTTTGTAGGACTTGTAGTATTGGTTTTCCACCAGCTTTAAGTAGTTCAGTTGTAATACCGTCTTCCCCTGGGGCTTTGTTGTTTTTCATTTGTTTGAGAGCTGATCTAATTTCATACAAGCTAACATCTGGGATATCATCGGTATGATGGCGAGTAAGCTTGGCTCTTTTATCTTTTTCATTCGTTGGCGGCTGGATCTGTGAAGCATATAGATTGCTGTAATATCTTTCAATTACTCCTAGCATCTCTGACTTGGACGAGACAAGAACATTGCTTTCGGTCTTCAGCTGAGTCATATGGCTATGTCCGATACGGAGATCCCTTGCAAATACTTTGGAGCCTTTATTTCGCTCAATTGTATCTTGTATGTGGATCGTGTTAGCTTTTCTAATATCATATCTCAGTGACTTGGAGATCTGCTTGTTAAGCTGTGAGTAATGTTCTTTGTCCGTCGACGTTTGTAACCTCATTTGGCGACGTTCTTCCATGAGTTTTAGAGTAACTTCCGAGATCTTTTGGTTTTTAGTTTTTTGGGGGGTCTTAAAATGCGTCAAACCAGTTGAATATATAGTTTTTACTATGGAGTCATTTAGGTCGTCGACAGAATCAAGGTCTTGTAGCGCTTCGAATTTATTCTGAAGTTCGAGCTGAAAGCTTTCTTGTTTTTGGAAACTTGGATTTAAACGACGAAAAGTGGGTCTGACCAGTTGCGATCTTTCCATCCGAACATTGATATTTAACGTTCCTCTAACCAAACGATGATCGCTACCAGTTTTAAGCCTACTAATCACTGAGACGTTGTTAAATATATGTCGTTTCGTGGAAAGAATAAAATCAATTTCGTTCTTAATAGATCCGTCCGGACTAATCCAGGTCCACTTTCGTTGCTTCGGTTTTTTAAAGAATGAGTTCATCAGGTACAGGCCCTCTCTCTCCATAAAATCCAAAAGCATTTGTCCTCTGGGGTTCCTGACTCCCGTCCCAAAAAGTCCAATCCTTGTCTCGTCTGCATTCTTTGTGCCCACTTTCGCATTAAAATCGCCCATGATCACAGTATAATATGTTTTAGCAATGTTAATGGCTTTAGCGATATCTTCATACATGGATTCTACTTCTTCATCTGGATAAGCTGTCGTCGGTGCATATACTTGTATTACTTTCAGGGAATACCGTTTGGTCATTTTGAGTGTAAGATATGCTACCCTAGCGGACACGCTTCCTATCTCAGAAATATTGTTTGCAAGCGACTTATTAACAAGGAATCCGATCCCTCCTTGGGACTACAATCTATGACTAAATAAAGAGTAAGTCACAAAAAGATATTTATACCGAAAAAAGCACCAAAAACTCAGACACTATAAACATTATAATATAGTTAAAATATTTTATATTCCATCTCAATAAATTCTATCGCCAGCTGTTACCAAAGTTTTCTATACATAGCTAAACGGATTAGTCCCGTCCAAAATTATTGATGACTGAATCTATAGCCGAAGTTTGTCCCGGGACATTATTACAGATTATAGTTTACTGCTATTTAGATGATGGTGCCATCATTTCGGTAGCTATCAGCCCCTCGGAGGTCATCACAGATATTTCATAATATCCAACCATCAAAACTTTACGACCCTCTCAGATAAACCTACGATACAAATCGTAAACTATTTTAGCACTTTTTTATGTTTTATTAAACGGATTATTCTTCACAGCCAATCAGATATTGATGTATCGTTCGGGCGAGTTTATGCGCTCATAAAATCATATACAAGATTTGATAATTAGATATTTTATGAATAAAAAAGACGTGTGGCACTCGGGGACTGCCGCGATAAAGCTATTGCATGCTATGCCTTCAAGCCACACCTGCGTGCCTGCGTGAATTTCTGGATTCGGTCCCCGCGCTCAAGGCCCGCGATAGAAGCTATGCAATAGCTTAAAATATATCATAAACATTTTTCTTTGCATTGCTCTATTATTCTAACTACGCCAGACTACGTGTTGTGGGAAATAGACAACTGTTATCAGTTATTTTTTTGTAAAAACATACAGTGGCGTACATGAAAACACAGGACTAGAAAAACATGTCGTTCGGGATAGATCACGTCCATGCTATATTTTAAATGTTGCGTGTGTAATGTGTATTAAATTTGACCAAAATATTTCAACTCTTTTAGCAAGACTGGAGCTTTTTTCTATTAGTTGGCATAGGCTTCCACCCTGACTTCGTCCTTCGCATTTTAAATAAATATTTAAACTCACCAAACCAAATTAACATCATTCCACTGATAAATGTTTTTTGTAATACGTCCAACTTCTTTCTTTCTTTTTTCTAATAAAATCATCCTATCCGAAGAGTGCTGTACTCTTACAAAATATTTTTAAGATCAAACTTCTACGCTTCCCAAGTAATCTTTCTGTTATTCTCTCCGCCGATCGAATTTCCTATATTTACGGAGTTTTATTGAATGTTCTGATATTTTATATCGCAAGTTTTTGCGTTTGCTCTGAGATTATGTTTCTAGGCAGGGCAACCATACAAGTTCAATAATTCTTCGTGCGAACCGAGTAAGTTGCTTTATTGATTCAGTAATTTGATTTCACAATTCAGCTTTGATTTCGTGTTTTCTTTATTGAAGTGAAACTTCTTTATCGGGGTTGGAAAAAAATTTAGTGTAATATTTTTTCGTTACGCGTGACATTTTTCCGTTACGCGCCATCTTTTACTTATCCCTACCACGCGTGATTCGACGTATTTCTGTAAAGTTGCATATAGTAAATTATTTTTTGAAAAATAAGGTCATAAAGAAGTTTCACTTCTTACGTGTGTACACTAGTACACGCACACATTTTTTTTTTTATCATTGGTGGGACATTTAAATATTAGCAAGTATAGTTATAAATGAAACTGAATTTAATGCAATATTAAAATAAAAAAGGGTTTATGATTCTACGCCTGTGTGCCGTTCATCAACAAATTACTGATATTTTAAGCTGTAAAAATTCAGGAGGGATCGCCTCCATAAGAAACAGCGGAGCACAACAAGTCTAAAATAATAATATTGTAACTAGAAATTATTCTACGTGTAATGTAAATCTTGTTAGAACGTATAAAAACTTAATGATGGAATAATAAACCGCTGTAACACAACTATACCGGGAATTTTATCGGAATTTATCGGTAGAAGATGAACGCAAAGTTAGTGGAAATAATTACCGTAACTAGCTGAACTTCTAACGATATTATCCATAATGGTTTGAAAATAGATGAATTAATTTAAAGTTGTTATTACCAGGCGTTAAACGACTGAAAGAGTTTTTAATCTTTTTAAACCATGCTTACTTTTTTGTTCGTCTGCCTATATATAAAGTACCACCGGGACACGTCGGACCTTCAACAACATAAAAAAGAGCGTGTGTGTCGAGCACACGTGTCAGAAGTGAAACTTCTTTGGCAAGATTCAAAGATAGGTACCGAAGTCGTCGCCTTGAAATTTTACTCTGAACGCGCCTAAAGAAGTTTCTCTTCAAAAAATATTTTTATAGAATGTGTTACATTACGTTTATGATATTACTAGTACATAAAATTTGATAGAGTCGTTCCTATCCTTCTCTACTTTTCTTTCTTTAGTTCTTTAATGACTAATTATGAAAGCCATAGTTGCAGCATCTCATCAAACGTTTTAACGTTTGAAGGCTACTATAAAAATGTAGTTAGACGATTAAAATATAAATTGTTGTCTAATAGACAGAAACATTTCAATAGATACAGAAACGTTATTTCAAATAATTGTGCAGAAGAGAGGCTTCAGGCTGCCAACGTTATATTTAAGCCCTGCGGTTCGCCGTTAGGAGCCGCCGCAGCCTCCAATCCTATGTAATTTCGCAAGATAGAGCCTTGCTTGTATACTTGTATATGTTTACACAAAACGAGTTGTGCTTTGTTTAGTTGTCTATAATCTATATCGCAGAAGTTGGATACTTATGGTCGTTTATTTGTCCTTTGGAATTAAGGTTTAATTACAAAATAACGAAATATGAACATAATCCGATGCAATGATCGTATTCAACCAACCAATCAAACAAACAAACTCTTCAGCTTTATAATATTATAAAGTATATGACGGAAGAAAGGGGTCCGCAGGCTATTTTTAAAAAGAGTGACGTCAGCAATTCCGACGTCACCATCAGCAGGGCAGGCGCTCATACTCGAAGTAGAACGCCCGTGGGTATTTTTACTGCCTTTTTAATCCACGTCGAAATTACTAATTTTAGAGAGAGCTCCGAACGCTCCAACGGCCGGCGAGTGAATGTGCTCTGTGCCGTCGGGCGATCGCATTTAAAGCAAACCATGACTCACAAGAATTAGTTTGAGTGTTGCCACTCGAATTTTTACGATGAATTTTTATCATTTTTAACAAAGATTAATTATTTCGTTAATTTAATTATTTCATTAGTGGTTGATTAATGAATCAACCACTTATTTAAAAAGATCAAAGTAAACTTTAGCTAGTTATAATTATTTAGTAGTTTGAGGGTAGTCGTTTTTCGTCGTTGCGCCGACACGGCCATACTGACAGGCGGTGCGCGCTCTGCACCAGCCTCGTTGTAAATGTCTCGTTGTAAAAGCAGGTCACTAATGCGCTGGACTGACCAAGTAAATCTGCTATAGGAATTTGTGTATCAGACTGCACCAGACAGTCTAGTAACAGGAAGACATGGCGGGAGATCGTGCGGAAAGCTGTGTCCGCCTCCACTACCAATGTGGATGTCTCAACGTGACCACGACCACTCTGCCAAGAGTGAATCGACAAAGAAGAAGTCTCGAAGGTTCTCGTAGATTTCTCGGAGGGTCTCGTAGTTTCTCGAAGGTTCTCGTAGATTTTAAGTCTAACACGGCCATACTGACAATCGTACGTCCTCGTACGTCTTTTCTCGTATTACAACACTACGGTAGTTCATCTCGGGATTTCAAAAACACACTGCCTCGGCCACACTGACCTTTCAGAATACTGAACACTCCACATGACAGACACAGTCCGTTCGCGTATCATGTGGTCAACACGTACTCATTTGTGATATAGGCAGATTCTCGAAGGTTCTCGTAGATTTCTCGGAGGTTCTCGTAGATTTCTCGGAGGTTCTCGTAGATTTATGCTTATCACAAAGAGAGGTGCAGCTCAGATAACACACACAATTCCTTCCATGAACTACACTCCCGTTACAATAATCCACGTAACAAACTTTTACTTTACACAACGCACGAAAAAACACAAACGCCAGTATGCCGTTACAAAACTACGTAAACGTTAACATTTAAAAATTGAGAGCTTGAATTCTATCCCACTTCTGATGACGGAAGAAAGGGGCCCGCAGGCTATTTTTAAAAAGAGTGACGTCAGCAATTCCGACGTCACCATCAGCAGGGCAGGCGCTCATACTCGAAGTAGAACGCCCGTGGGTATTTTTACTGCCTTTTTAATCCACGTCGAAATTACTAATTTTAGAGAGAGCTCCGAACGCTCCAACGGCCGGCGAGTGAATGTGCTCTGTGCCGTCGGGCGATCGCATTTAAAGCAAACCATGACTCACAAGAATTAGTTTGAGTGTTGCCACTCGAATTTTTACGATGAATTTTTATCATTTTTAACAAAGATTAATTATTTCGTTAATTTAATTATTTCATTAGTGGTTGATTAATGAATCAACCACTTATTTAAAAAGATCAAAGTAAACTTTAGCTAGTTATAATTATTTAGTAGTTTGAGGGTAGTCGTTTTTCGTCGTTGCGCCGACATATAGATTTGATATAAATATTACAATATTGTTCTGATTCTGCGGTATAAATACTTGAGACTTGAGAGCCCTTGTAGGGTTTTGAAATGAGACGTTGACATGTGTTTTATTGATCGATTTTCTTTAAGGACCAAGGTTTACGAGTCTCGAACAACGTTACAAGCTAAAAGCTTCGGGTTTTCTTTCCCACTCGTTTGCTGATAAAATATACTAAAGTATCAAGAGATTTAATTTGTTTATTTTTAACTTTGAATAGTTTTACTTTACGGTAGTAGTCAGATTATGAAAATCTTGCGGTAAATTAGAAAAATGTAGTACTTATGTTACATAATTTATTTTTGTTTCAGGTGTCTGGTGTGGTCGGTCGGGCTGATGTCTTAGCCTGCTTCTTCTTTCTATCATCTTTACTAATGTATCATGGGTAAGTTTTTTTCTTATTTATTTCAATAAATGCCTTGAGATTAATCTATTCACAGTGTTTGCAACAAATCAGAAGAAAGTCCGAGAATAGTTAACTAGTGATATATTTTAGGTGTGATAAATAAGGGTGTCCTATTTCAGCATAAATTTCACCTGCTAGATGCATGTACTTAAACAAATTTATTCTGTCAGCCATTTTGGCAACTTGAAAAATGTGGCAGATTCGTACCGAGGTTGAACATGTTATGTGATGACAATCGGTACGATGTCGCAGCTTGATACGATTTAATGCGACTTTGATAATATTATGAAAGCTATAACATCGCTTGGCACGGCATCATATCGCTTATTACGTATCCCAGATTTGAAATGGTATGTTTCGTAATACAATACGTTGGTAATGATGTATCGAATACATTCTGTCTTTCAAAGCCGGTAAATTTGATATGGTATTTGTTGTAGCAATTAATATAGGTATTTCAATTTATTTTTAGGAATATTGTAATTTTATAAAAAAGGATTGAATGTTGTGTACTATTGAACTGTATAAAGCACAGTACCATTATTTGGTTGAATTTGAAACAATAAGTGAGTGAAGTAAAAGTAAAACTACTTATGCTTAAACTATTTACCTAGGTATGCATGAAAAAATTACATAAAAATTGGTTCGATTAATAGACAATTTCTCCATAATAAGATATGGATAAGAGAGCTATAATCTAGACTTCCCAACTATTAGTTCTCGTAATGAATCATGATACATAATGTCACTCACATCATACTCACATCTTTATAAAGTGTAAACGAAGTAACGTCGTGCGAATAGTTCCCAAGTCTTGATGTTGTTACTGAGTTCCTTCTTGTTTTGGGACTTTGGGATAAAGGCCTCCGAAAGTTTGTCGCGTATTATGGGCCCTGGGGACGTTCAATTGTTAGGGGATTATATTATTAGCGCGGGTATGCTGGCCGTACATCAATATGACGGATTTGGTGATTTTAAACGGGCACATGGATAAATTCTGTGGACAGTATTGTTTGCGGTACTGTATTAAAATTTAAAACGCTGATATTCATAATGTAACTAGTCTAATGTTTATAAATAATAATTATAAATTTGAATAAATAAATAAATAAATACGAATGTCCAATGTTACGAATAACGGCGTGTAAATAAAATCAGAAGTTAACATCGCACGTTAGTCTAAATTGCAATCTGCAATAAATATAATTTTTATTTACTACTTCACCAATCTAATTTTTTTAGAGAACAATGAACTAAGACAATAATTATTAATAGCATGTTCCTCCAGATCGAGGCTAATTTTTACACCATATTATGTACATACATTTACCACTGCATCAAGGTCGCATACAAAAATATGTAATTCGTACATTTAATTCCAGTTTCTAACAAATATATTGAATAAGTTATTTCACGTTTCAGTTGTGCAGGCAGACACCGAGTGATGTCCAGCATAGTCCTGGCTGCTCTCAGCATGCTGGCGAAGGAGACTGGTCTCACAGCACTGCTTTTTAACATTGCCTTCGATTTATATCGATCCTGGAACTCTCTAAGCAGGTATTTACTTTTTAACCTTCTTATGTGTAAGACAACTATTATGTAGGTAATTTTTATTTAAATTATAACTAAATCTGGAACATAATAATAATATTATCACAGCAAGCCAAAATATTGTATCAACGCAGCGCCACAGATTACTAAATAGTAAATACATAGTTAGGGCGCGTTCCCACCGGGTCGTGACGACAGATAATCGTGTAGTTTTAAGTGTCGTGGCTTATATGTTTAAATGGAGGTGTTCACATTTAGAACGACACAATTTACTGTCGTCTACGACAGTTTTTGCAGTGACGACACTTTGTCGTGACAGTGGGAACGGCAAGCACGACAGTCGTAAAACGATAAAAAAATCGTGGACGGCAACTCTATGTAGACGAACACGTGTTTTCCCTTCCCTCTCGCACCCGCGCGCCCCTCGCGTCTGTACTCGGTTTGCTTTTCCCTACCCAAGCGAACGCAGAGGCGACTAGATTTGTAGCTTGCTGATGATGCGAGCGATCTGAGCGATCCAATGGGAACAGCTAGATACGACAGTCACTAAACGATAAAAAATGTTGACGACAAACAATCGTTATAATGGGAACAGGTAGAGACTACAGTCGTTGAACGATAAATTAGTCGTTACGACATAGTGGGAACGCGCCCTTACGCAGCGCGCTTTATTCTATTTACGGCGCCAAAATTAACATTAAACTGTCCGAAATAATCACAGATCACAGAAACTAGAAATAATTTAAAGTAAATACCTACCTATATGATTTTTTTTTTATGATTAATGTTTGCTTATTTTATAACTAGTAAAACAAAACATATTTAATTTAAAATAACGAAATAGTAATATCTGAAAAGGTAAAAACACAATATAAGCCGCACGTGGCCGCACTGAAAAAAAAACGAACGTGAACATTCTATATTTAAAAATAGTGCGGGCGCGCCAAAATGTTAAATTAAAAATTAATCTGTAACATTAATTAATAGTGATGATTAAATTGAATTCGATATTTTTTTACAATAATCAGTTGATATAATTTTACTTTTAATCTTTATTAAAATTATATTATTATTATAATTTTCTTAAATCATGGACCTATTGCTTAGACCTACTGCCATATGACCTAGAAAAAAAAAAACAAATCAAATTCTAGAACTTATTTTGAATCATGTTACGCACACGTGATATAAATTCCAAATGTTTTCATTTGTAAAAAATGATAAAACATTATTGTGATTCCTTTTGCACGGATTTATTTTATTAACTTATAGCACATACTTTTTACATTAACCATACAATAACAAGGTAACTGGTAAGATTAAAAACTTTCCTTTCGACATACAGAAAATGTTATATTGTATTTGTGGTTTATTTGTTCTAAATTAACAATTCTCTTCGTAATTTTTCCAGGTCCCCGGTACGTTGGCGATGGAAAGGGGACAATGTTTGCAGCAGAGTCAGTCGAGGTCTTGCAGCTTTGATCATTTTAGCTGCAGCAAGACTGACTCTCTTACAGGGATCTTTGCCAGCGTTTTCACCACAAGACAATCCACCTGCTTTTCATCCTTCTTTTAGCGTGAGGTAATTATTATGTACCTATACTAATTATATAAGTGTATGTGTTTCTTGTGTGCGTGTGTTTATCGCAATTCCTAAACGGCCGAACCGATTTTAATTAAATTTTTTGAGCGTCTTCAGATTGAAGAATGGTTTAAATTTACATTCGAACATAAGCGAAGCTAAAAAGAAGATAGTAGGTAGGTATTATATAAGATTTACGTTTAATTTGTTACGACCGAAGCTATTAACCGAAAGGACAAAAATTATAACGAGCGGTGATAGCTAATACTTACACCTGATATTTTTTTTTCTTAACTAACTAATATATTTAGACAGCGTGTAAATTATAACAGGATTATTCTTAGCATTTTAATAAGAACGAACATATTCACTACTTTACCTACTATATAATGATAATGCTGTTATATTTGTATTTCTCTGGCGGTGATGTAACTGTTTCTATGTAACATACAATATTATTACTATTGTCCTTAAATAAATAATAGCTTAAAAACCTAAAAAACACGCTTTATCAAATTAGTGTATTGTCATCGGTCCTCAATAAATCTACAAAGTTTGAACGAAATCTGGCCGTTTAAAAAGGGTCAAAATCGTGCCCAAAGAAGTCGGTTACAAACAAACATACAGGTGAAGCTAATAAAAAGCGTGTAAAAAAAGCCGCTGTTTCCAGACTCATGACGTTCTGCTATCTCGCGGCATTCAACTGGTGGCTGCTCCTCTGCCCGTGGACGCTCAGCCACGACTGGCAGATGGGGTCCGTGCCGCTTGTCACCAGTTTGTGGGACGCGAGGAATCTGTTGACCGGCGCCGCGCTGTTGGCGCTCGTTGCTTTGACGTATAGATGTGTTATGGACTTGGAGGTGAGTGTGTGCGTGGGCGGGCAGGTGTGTGCGTTCGTTAGGTGTGTATATAATTAGGGCTGTTTAAGTGTTTGTGTGCATGTTTATAAGAACGTGTGTGAGTGTGTTGCATTGCACGCTTCATAATGTTGTGTATTATTTCATTTGATGTAGGTATGTTAAGTAATTCTAGTGTCCTTTAAATAAATTTACTCTGATTTTGTTTACAACGAATTCAATTTCAATTAGTTTTGTTTTATTTACATGCTCACGAAACATAAACGATCTATAATTATTATTTTAAGAACGAAAGCTTTTCACGTGCAATTTGTTCAATGATGAATAGTCCATAATTATTTTACAGCTTAAAATAAAATAAATAAAAAAATACTCCTGTAAAACAAAGAATTTATCTTTTTCAGTTACAACGGCACACGCCAGCAGTGGTGGGATTGCTTTTGTTGGTGATCCCATACCTACCTGCTTCCAATTTACTGGTGACTGTTGGCTTCGTGGTCGCCGAACGAGTGCTCTATATACCTAGGTATGTACCTTGATCATACAAAAAAGTATGTAAAAATAATATAAGTACTTACCTAACTAATATTTTTTCTGTGGTAAATGCTTTTTGAACAGGATCAGAATGAAGTAAAATATTTTCTTTGACAATTTGTATTAAGATATTCTTTACTCGTACTTTTTGTGTTCAACGTGTTTGTTATATATATTTTATTTTTATTTAAGTATATATTTATATAATAACTATTTGTCCATTGCATAACTTGCGTGATACTCGGATAATAAGCGACCTATAGCTATATGATAATCCAGGTTATCTAAATTTGTACAAAATTTCATAAATATCTAATATCCATACATTCTCACAAACTTTCGCTTTCAAAATGCTATTAGGATAGAATACCTAAGTACTATTGTTTCCATGAACGCAATTTTGACAACTGTTTTAAACTGTGTCTTTATCTGTAACTTTCACTGGGTTACAATACAAACTTTCCAGGAAAACTTTCTAGTCACGAAAGGAACAAGTTTTGTTAAGATAATTTATAACTAGGTGCGGCAATTACCCACTAAATGATTAGAATTTAACACTAAGAGAAATCAATTGAATTAATTCATTAAATTAAGCTTTGAAATCTGAGTATTGGTAAAATTGTTAATGTAGGTATAATTTATTATTATCATAGTTCTTTCTACATAGCTTTAGCTTTAAATTTGTTTGTTTCATCCTTATAATTTTATTGGCTCTTACGATCGATACAATAAAATGTACAGTTCGTTTGATTCACGTGGCGCAAGCGTATTTTCGAAAATCTATAAAGGCAGTTTTATTTCCTTTTCCAAATAGCGGCATATTTCTTTACAGCAAAATTTGCTATATATCTGTTTTTTGTTAATACTTTTCCTCCAGGGTCCACAGAAAATTTCCACCTTTTATAATGTTTCAGTCGCAGCCATCTGGTCGAATCTGCTATTTGATTAAATGACTAGCGCGTTCATTGAATGACGACATTAATTAAGTGAATGACTTAAGGACCAAGTCGCTAGTCATTCAATCAAATAGCAGATTCAACCAAATGACAGCGAAATATCCACTTCAGAGAGAGATGACATTACAATCTGCTAACTAATTGGACGTTGGGTAACGCTTGTTAAATAAACGTTTGGCCTAGTCATTCAACTGAATGTTAATTATCTATATTATAAGAATTTATTTAAAATTATGTATGTATGTTTATCAGCCATTTAGTTTCCATAACACAAGCGAAAGCTTATGGGATCAGATCGTGCCGTGTGTGAAAAATTGTCCTGAAATATTTATTTATTCAACACACTAGTCATTCAATCACAGCAGATTCAACGGACATAATATCTCTGTATACTTTTCTCTTCTATTATCTTTGATATTTATTTATTTTTTGTTCATTTAAGTTTTACCTCATAAAATAAAGCATTAAGAATAATATAATACATGAATTGCAATTTATTCTTAATACATTAATAAATCGACATTTCATTTACATCCTTGCCTATTTTTGTTTGTTTCTTTATATTTTGTATTGATGCCCACAATACAGGCCACGAGTCTAGTGTGGGCATCTTGGTTCAAATGATGTAAGTATATACTACGTAATTACTGTGTTAACAGCCTTATTGTAATAAGTTCAACGAGATTGTATGCTTGATTTTTGAATAAATATTTTTTACTTTTTTTTACTTACTTTTGTCTTGACTACGCAGCGTGGGCTCACTAGTAGTGACGGTATACGGCGTGCAGCTAGTGTGGGGGTGCGGTGCGCGCGGGCGGCGGCTGGCGGCGCTGGGCACGGCCGCGCTCGTGGCCAGCGGCGCCGCGCGCACGCACCTGCGGAACCGCGACTGGCGCACACGGGAGACACTGCTTAGGTATGTGAGAGACACAAACACATTTCACACACACAAATACACAACAATAAGTTATAAATTAGTAAAAAAAAACGAATAATACAATCTATTCCTTAAACTGCTAAAGTCAGTACGTGGAAGAACAAGCTTGAAATAAAATTGCTTATGACTACTTATGAGTTGGTAAGGTCGGAAAAATGCTGAGGTATAAAAATGAAGGAATGACGCTCGAATTAAATTAAACCTTATTGCGCGCAATTAATTGCGACAACATTTTAAGTTTGGAACGTTATTGTTAGGGTTTTTTTTGTTGGAATGTACCTATGTATCGGTTACTTAATATTTAGCGATCTGTGTCTAAAGTTTAACAATCGGGTATCTAATATCTAATAATATATGAAAAACTAACGCCTACGTGATAATATTAGCAACAAGAATTATCTTATATTTTGCTATAAATTAGCTATATGCTGTTTTTATACATCTTTATGAGTAGGTTCATAACTCAACATAGGTTCATGACTAAATACTTCTAATAAAAAAATATAAACCAAAATATAATGATAATAATGTATAAGTATATTATTTTAACAATTTCAGGGCCGATCTCGCAGTTCTTCCGCATAATGCAAAACTTCACTACAATTTTGCAAACTTCTTAAAAGATATCGAGCAACAGGAAAACGCGATCAAACATTATAAAGAAGCATTGAAGTAAGTTCTTTATTGGTAGATATTTTTGGCCTGATATTGATGGCCATCTCCTGTGAGTGACATAATAATATATCAAAAATATATTTGATTGTTCAGCTAAATATGCAATTTTATTATACCAAGTTGCACGAATAAAGAACAGACATACCACGATCGTTGCCTCACTCCATGTCGCGACGGTATTGCTATGACGCGACCTTTAAATTTTAGTCTCAATCTCGACTAATAAAGTTTCACTTATAAAAACATGAAATTTTATTATTTTTTGTAAAAACGTTACAATATGACAAAATTCTACATAGTTTTTTAAATATTTGATGCAAGTCAAAATATCCCTAGACTCTGTTGATGTACATATTATACTCGAATTGAATCGGCAAAAATCTGTAAAAATGACATCCCCCTTTCGATGGCACTACAAATTTTGACACTGCATATGCGTGTCTGTATGTTAGCAATAAAAAAAAGACGTGTGGCACTCGGGGACTGCCGCGGTAAAGCTATTGCATGCTATGCCTTCAAGCCACACCTCCGAGCCCGTCGGAGTGGGGTCGGTGAGGTTTTTTTCGTTACGGAATTTCTGGATTCGGTCCCCGCGCTCAAGGCCCGTGATAGAAGCTATGCAATAACAACAAAATTTCCCATAAAACAGACTATGGCCGAGCTACGCGAGCGCACACAACAACCTGGGCGCGCTGGCGGCGGGCGAGCGCGCCGAGCAGCACTTCCTGCTCGCGCTGCGCTACAACCGCCGGCACCTCAACGCGCACTACAACCTCGCCAAGCTCTACCGGTGAGTGCACACACACAACGCACACCAAACACTACACATTACACACCAAACACTAGACACGAAACACTACACATTACACACCAAACACTAGACACGAAACACTACACATTACACACCAAACACTAGACACGAAACACTACACATTACACACCAAACACTAGACACCAAACACTACACATTACATACCAAATACTAGACGCCAAACACTACACATTACACACCAAACACTAGACACGAAACACTACACATTACACACCAAACACTAGACACGAAACACTACACATTACACACCAAACACTAGACGCCAAACACTACACATTACACACCAAACACTAGACACCAAACACTACATATTACACACCAAACACTAGACACCAAACACCTACTAACTAAAACTAAACTAAACTACAAACACTTAATAGCCAGCTACTAGTTATTATTCTGTGACCGTACACTGCACACCGCACACCATAGATAACAATTTTATTTTCCAAAATATTATGATACAAAGAAATTAAGAACCCTTAGTCACACAGGATATCCTATGACGTGGGAACAAGTTTCGTTCAGTTGTACATTCTATATATCTTAAGCTAGAAAAAACACTATTACATCAAAAAATTAACAGACACCGGCTGCACACGGATGCTTAACCAGGTGTGGCCGTTGAGTGTTGTTGTGGGCTGGTCAGCGGATCAACCTTTCAGCCCCTCGCTGGTTCAATTTCGCTTCACTCACAGTACTCACAGAAATGATGGTACTCTGAACCAATAGCCCCAATACCATTTCTACTAATTAATATAAAAGTACTATCAAGTTAATATTTATTTCTAAATGCTTGTTTATTGTATTCAAAGGATGTTGCAATGTCAAGTGTACGCTATGCAAAAAGTGTAACTTAAATACTTATCGGCCAAAGACACACAAGTAACAAAGGAACTTTGATTGACGTCAATGTTATGTCTATATGAGCTTCGCTATTTAGTATAGAGATAAGCTTAATTACACAAACGTTCAGAAATTAAATACGAGAAAAAGGTAAATTTACGTCATAGATCCAACTACTTTACCACATAAAATGCAGCATTAACTTAATTATTATCAAATAATACAATATAATATCTAAAATTATGATTCAATTTAATTTAGTATTTAAGTAGTTTTAAGTTCATATGGGCCGTATTTTTTAAGTTATATTAAGACCTTTAACTGTAACTACATTTGTTGCCTGAATTAAAGAAATAATTTGGAAAATCCAAAAGTGCACGCCTCATATTTTTTTTAATAAATATTTATTAATTATTATTTTTGTTTATTTAATAACAATTAAACCACATCGAATCAGACCCTGAAAAATGAAAGGGTTCTATTCCTGAGCATACTCAAGCGTAAGAGAAAAAAAAAGACTCGATTAGTAAAGTATTTCGGTCGCTATCGTGTTAACAAGAAAAAGGATCCGCACATACAGACACACGGACGTCCAAGACAGAACTTTTTTAAACTGTTTTTTAACTAGTTTAAATAACAAAAATGACATCAAAAATAATTATCATGAACGTTAAAAATAGTGTTTTTTCTTAATATGTGTGTGTATGTATTATCTTACAAGTGCAATGTATGATACATAAAGACATTTTAAGTTTGAAAAATCAGATGTTTTGCGCGAAGTGACAGTAGTACCCACCTCAACGCTTCGCTTATGAGGCGTGCAATAAATAAAAAAAAATAAAAAAATAATAATAAAAATCATACTATACCTTGAGGAGAAAAAGAAACGAGCGACTCGACAAACTTAAAGCGCTATTTTCATTAGTTATAATATATATTATATATTTTATATTTTCATTTATTATAATATGATTTCCACAGTCTTGGGTAGGCTAGTGATATTTTACATAGCGTACAAGACTATTTATTTATACACACTGATTTCAACAAACTTATAGCACTATTATAGTGTTCCTATTGGTGGTCTAATTCATATCTAAACTCCGCAGTTTAAAGGCTAGGTGATATTTAACATAACGTACAACACTATATCTATAAAATTAAAATAAAAATAACTTCGTTAAAAACAACCGACTTCAAAAACGCAAAAGTAAAAAATAAAATAGAATTTAATATATTATTAATTATTACTACATATTATTTAGATGTGCTATTTACTAAAAAGGTTTGATGTCGGTGCAGTGTTAATACTTATATCAAATCTATTTTATTTTTACTTTTTCGTTTTTGAAGTCGGTTGTTTTTAACGCAGTTATTTTTATCACTATCGTGATACATATTATGTGACCTCCATATTGGACTTTCCAGAGATCGGTAATGGCTTTGTTAATATTCTGATAATGCTATTCAAAATAATATTAATAAGCGGAGATAGGGACACTTAAGAACATTAATCAATATAATATAACTCCAACATGTTAACTGCATCTTTAAAAAACTAATTATAGTCCAGGATCCTTCGCCCATTTTTGCAAGTGATTACTATCAAGCTAATTTTCCGTGAGTAGCTTTATTTTGATGAGACGCCCAATAATTTCATGTACGAAACTCTCGATTGTGGTAGCTTACAGAGGTAACAAGGATAAAATATTTTGATTTGATGGGTCTCAAATATTTATTACGCAATTTGTAGGACAATATGTCTGTTGAATTATATAAATATTAACTAAGTGAAAACAAAAAAATCTGCTGGTTAGGTTAGGTTAGGTTATGATGACCTCGTTAACGATACATATTGGAAAGAGGGGACTCTTTGATCAAACCATAGATTTTGTAGGACAAATATTTTTTCGAATAATTTAGATAATTATCTTGAGATTGAACACAAAAAAAATTCAGTTAGTAGCAATTAACCTTAGCTTAATTTGGAAAATAGATTGATCGCTTCAACTAGCGTTCTTACTCATTATTTATATAAAAATATAGTGGGTAGGTAATAATGAAATGTAATAATCTATATATGAAAATGAATCCCTATTTCTCTTGGTCACGGCATCACGTGTGAACGGGTGGACTGATTTCGATAATTCTTTTTTTATAATATTCCTTGAAGTACCAGGATGGTTCTGATGAAAAGAAAACATAAACATGTACCACGGGCGAAGCCAGGGCAGACCGCTAGATTTATATAAAAATATATTTAAGGTCAATATCAAATGAAAATGTCAACGATACTGGAAGATTATGTAAAAGATTAATAAATATTCAAATAATAATTCACATTTTTGCTTTTATACTTTTTATTAAAGAGAGTATAAAATATGAATTCAGATTTATCAGCCATCTTTTTTTAATGATTTGCCATGCTATAAGTTCAGTATTATTCTGGTTTCTTTCTATAACTGAAGATAAGAGTACTCTCTGAAGATTCTATTGTAATCGCTGGATTATCAGCAACACATGATTTAATTTTATTGCCAGTTTCAGACAGGTTAAATGGAATAAATATTTCCATATTATCTCCCCGTATCTGCCAATCGGTCGATTTCACATCTAAACCGGCCGGCAATAATTCAACGCTTTCAAACAAAACTGTGGAACCTTCACTGCCCTTTACGTAAATCACTCTGTTATTTATTTTAACTTCCATATCGTCATCGGTGAGTTTTTTCGGCAGACGGTAAGTAAGTTTATAGGAATCTTGAGCTACAGTTGTGGAAACGTCGATATTACATTGTAAAAAGTCCAATTCGTTCAAAAACGAGCCGAGGTGATCAAAAGTTTTGCTTCGAGGCATTTTGTTGGGGGACAAAGATTTTTCCAACTCGAGCATCCTCTCTTTTCGCTTTTGTAACTCTTCTTCTTGTTGTTTCATTGTGTTTTCTTGTTGCTTTTGTAAATCTAGCTGTTTCTGTAGTTCTTGCTGACACTTAGCTCGTTCTGTTTGTGTGATATTTTCTTGAGCTTCTGCGCAGTTTTTCTGTGACTGTTGTTCTTGATTTTTCATTTTATTTTCTAGCTCTTTTTGCAACGCGATCTGTTGTTGTAGTTGCTGTTGGTACTGATCATGTTGTAATTTTGTGTTTTGTTCTTGATCAAGCAATTTCCGCTGCTGCTCTTCTATCTGCTTTTTAAGTTCTTGTTCTTTTGCTTGCAACGTGTTAACTTGTTGCTGTAAAGCGCCTAGCTGTTGCTGGCATTGCGTTCCTGTTTGTGCGGCCCGTTGTTGTTCAGCCAAATTCGCTTGTAGTTGCGTTATCTGTTGTTTAAGTTGTTGTTCTTGTTGCTGATGTGTCGCAGCCTGTTGATTCTTTTGTTGGTGGCACTGATTTAATTGTGTTTGTGCGTTCTGTGATGTAACAGCCGCATTTTGCTGCACTTGCGCTACCTGCCGCTGGTAGGACGCACGTTCGTTCGCCAGTTGCGCCTGCAAGTTATTGACGCTTTGCTGTAGTTGCGCCGCTTGCAGCTGCAGTTGGTAACAGAAAAAGAAGCCATGTGACAAATGGAATGTACACAGCAAAACAAATATGCGGTACATCTTTACGGGTTTGAAACACTGTGATACGTGCTCGTTGAATCGTCCAGTATTTATATGCAAAATTATAATAAGGTTGACCTCTTATCACATATTATTGTGTTATTTATTGGCCAGAATCTCCCTGTGAACTGATACATTATATTTAGAATGAAATAATGACTTTATTATTACTTTACCTCGTGTCGAATATTTCCTTCGTCCTAAGTAGGTATTTTGTTTTTCTATTTTTTTTTATATTTTTTTTCCTAAGCTTATTACTATCATCTCAGTCAGTCATTAAAAATATTTATTTATACACATGGGTGACAATTCATTATCTTATATATAAAAAGGAATCGCAAAATGTGTTGGTAAGCGCATAACTCGAGAACGGCTGAACCGATTTCGATAATTCTTTTTTTATTATGTTCCTTGAAGTACGAGGATGGTTTTTATGTAGAGAAAACGTAAATATTATGTACCACGGGCGAAGCCGGGGCGGACCGCTAGTTATTCATAGAACAGTAAAAACAAATAGAAGTGCTATAATGTCATAATTAGTATGAAAACCAGTGTCGCCAAACCCACACATTTAAACCGATAGTTATACGGTACACTACAAGTAAACTATGCCTTTGATTGGACAGCTTCATTTGAGTAAAAACTGACTTAGGTTATAAATTCAGCATTTCAATATGTACCCGAACGCACCATGTTACGGTTTATTTTAGTAGGTATATCATCCCTAGGTATATAAGCTGTTTTGGTTCTCATTGCTCAGAAATTCCAAATTCGAAAACATTTAGCTATTCCACAACAGAGGGCGTTAGTTTTCGATAGATATAACTTTGAACCTCAACACATAGAGATAAGGTTGAAATTTGTGTCACTCAACATTAATGACATTAACTTGATATTTATCTGATGCCTGCCCTGAGGGATGTCAGCCTTGTTATCGATAATTCACAAATAAATTTTTTTTGTGTATTTTTTTTTCTATCTATTATATGAGTATAGTATAATGTGTCACATTTTGGAGTATGTTTATTACTACTAAGTACGTCTTTTTATATAATATGATTATTAAATAAAAAACGGAATAGAATAGTATTAATCTATATTTACAAAATACAAACAGAAAATATGCATTATTTTAAATCTTGGAACTGCCGTAGGTTTGATGTATCGGTGGCCTTTGTTAGACTGCTTAGTGCTGTTCGGCATCCAGTTAACTCGTCACGTTGCATTTATCCATTTCTCTTTTAAATTAGCCTCTTTGGGAAATCTATAAATAAATTGGATAAATGAAAGCTAAGGAAAAATAAAATAAAATTTAATATTTATAATGTTTGTCTTTTCTAAAGTATCGATACTGTCGATATGCGCCACAAGCATCACTAAACCGACATTCGTTTGTTTATTGCAATAATATTCCAGAAAGTCTTGTTTGCAGTTCAATCTATAATAGTCCTAATTTCTTATGGATTAAGGTTCATTTTGACTAGATATTTGTATAAAATTTTGACAAATTACGACAAGCGAAGTTATAACATAAAATATATGTAAAATAAATAAAAATAAGACTTACCGATGGTATGAAATGCCTCCATTGCTGATATTATTTCGTCTGCTATCATTTTTGCACTCTAATGTAACCGAACAACATCCTAATTAATGAATAAAATATGGAAAAAAGGTTTGAAAGCTGACAACCGACTCGAATATTTTTCTGCGCACAACTGGGAGCAAGTTAGGTGATCTTAACTTATTATTGACACGTGGGCGACGCCCACATCACACTTCTATTTGTTTTTACTGTTCTGTGTTATTATTCTAATTTTTTATTGGAGAAACATTTTTATTCTATAACTCTTCAGAACTTTTACATTCTAATAAAAATAACTGCGTTAAAAACAACCAATTTTTTATTTATTACTTTTCCGTTTTTGAAGTCGGTTAATAATTTCCAGCAAGAAAAACCGCATATCAGACGCGTTAAAAATGCTCGAGCGTTGCATCACTCTCGAGCCTCGCTTCGTGCAAGCGTACCTCGAGCTGTTCCTTGTTGTACCGGAGCGGGAGAAACGAGCCGTGTTGGACAAGCTGCTGCAGTTGGAGCCGAGGAACTGGGAGCATTACTATTTGTATGGGAATTGGTTGAAGGGGAGAGGTGAGTTTAATTTTGCTTTTGTAACTTGAAACTAATAAGTATATTACTTACATTAGTAGGTAATATTTTTTAGTAGGGTTACATTGATGCTGTAATTTTTAAATTAATGAAGCTCATAATATTATGCACAATATTTTATACAACAAAGAGTTATAGCCCATTTTTTAATTTATCAAATACACCTACTGAGGATTGTTTAAAGAAATTTATCTATCAAATTTATATTTCTTTATACGAAAAATCACTGGATACACAATATTTTATATGTAAAAAGAAAATTCGTAAAATTATACCAAATGAAAGTATAATACATTGGACCAAAACAGCAAAAAAATATAATTTGGAAGTGATAATAGTTAATACTTAAAATAGTGGTAGTAGGAATATTTTTTTCGTTTGTGCAATAAAATAACTGTTTAACGAGAACTTTCGGATTAAGTGGTTGTTATAAACAATATTATTTACCTCATATTCCAAAAGTACTTTTTTTTTTAATTGCAATTTTTTTTATCAAATATACCCACATTCCACAGGTCTATGGCCGCTCGCATACGACTACTACGTCCGCGCACTAGCTGTATCACGCACACACACCACACACACCTCCCACACTACACACACACACGCCGCACACACGAGTGGTGTGACACATGGAGGCGGCGGGGGGAGTGCGGCGCTGCGGGCGGCGGGCGTGCTGCTGCGGGCGGCCGGACAGCGAGCTAGACTGCTGCACTTGCTTATAAGGTGGTTTGTTTTATTGTGCTGATTATTTTCCATCCTGTATAGTTGCATTTAATGTTTCAAAATATTAAACTATTTATTTCAATCAAAATTGGATAAAGTAGTTACCTGTATTTTTGTTTTTTGATAATATATGTGTATTGAGGTTTTGATTTATTTTTATCAGTTTAAAAATTATTTTATTTAAAAATATTCATGGTACTTACTAGATACCTAAACATACTTAAATTTTTCACCAAATTCTAAGAAGTATGACTTTTATATGTATAGTAGATAATGTAATTTATAGAAATTGTTTCTTTCAATATTAACAAAATAAAATCGCGTGTTTGTGCCAAATTTCATTAAAATCGGTCCAGTAGTTTATGCGTGAAAACCATAAATACATACAAAACTTTCCTCTTTATAATATTAGTATAGATGTGTGTGTGTGTGTGTAGTTAGCGGCTCAAAGCAGTAATGTATATTACTTACGTAGTATTTGTATTCTCTTTGATATAATATAATATTATATGATGTGTGTGCAGATGGCAGCGCGCGGGCGCGGCGGGCGGGGCGCGGCGCGCGGCCGCCGCACTGCGCGTGCGGGCGGAGCTGGCTTCGCGCGCTGCTAAGTACGCGAAAGCCACGCAGGTAATATAATTATTACGTGAATACTAAGTTTATGGGTTGAGTTGTTCAAATTAAATACACGGTATTAATTAAAAAAAAATGTTAGTACTTTTGTACTGATATCGATTTTTATTGATAGAAATAATTATACTACTGGCTAATTAATATTTTTGAACCGATTCTACCCGCTTGCTATCAATGAAAATAGCCTATTTGATAGTTTTTGACCTAATTTCTTAAAAAATATTAAATCTTTCGACTACACAAACAAATAGAACATTATGCTACAGAGAGCCATGAACCTAATCATAAATGTTAAATATTTAAATTAATATTTTATTAAGGGGATAATTTCTTTCAAATAAATCCAAAAAATAAACTTACCATTAGATTAAAATATAAATTTTAACAAAAATTATCAATAAATAATTTGAATAATGCCAACTACAAATAAAATATAGACATCCTGAACTTTTTTAAAGGACGAATAAAAGCGTCAACATAATATCCGTTCACTTTCCAGGTGAAGTCCACGTGTCTCCATCACAGCCAACTAGAAGTGCCACCAAACGCGTCACCAAACGTGTCACCAAGCAAAAACTATAGAACATTACCAAGTGAAGTGCTAGTGAAACCCAGTTGCCAAAAGAACACAATACCCATCGCGTACAAACAGACACACAACAAGTCAGAAACCACTAAACAGAAAAGTTGTCCCCTAAATAAAAAGAAAATAAAAGATCCCGACCCGTTTTCCATAGTTTCGGATCATTTAATTAAAACTTATTGACGTGAATGGCGGAATAAAGAAAAAAATAAAGCTTCCATTCATGGAGCGTTTACGCATGACATAATATGATAAGACAGAAATTAATAATAACAATAAAATGGTCACACTAAGCAATACAAACATGTAAAAACAAATGGTACTTAATACATAATTATATTTCAAATATTAATTTTTGTTGTAAATAAATGAGTTTGAATTTTATTTCAAAAGTATTAACGTGACTCTATGACATACGCTTCCATGAATGGGAGAATTAAAATAAGGTATCATCTCCTACAAAGTTTATAATAAAATCAATAGAAATCATTGAGATAATATTACTACGTATGGAGGAGACACCACGAACAAAATCTGTGCGCCATTTTTTTGCTCTAACTAAGTTTTAAAAATTATTATCTAGTTAGGTACTTATCGATGAAAGTTATTCCTTTGCACTTTTCCGTATTATTTGTATTATTTGTGCAATATCGTAACACACACGAAGGCATGTTTGATGCGTTTCACTTTAAAACCATTAAAAAATACCGCTCAACATACGTCACATGACGTATGTTGAGTGGAACATAAGTGATGTAGGCGGTGTCGTCTCCATATTAAAATATTATCTCAATGATAGAAATACTATTTTTCATCGCAACGTGTTCTTTTTAATATCGAAAATTTAAGCTTTTCTTCTAGTTCAAAGACATTTGAATTGAATAATTTTAAGATTCTGACTATTATTTATCAATTGACAAATAATGTAAATAATTTTACTTGACATTACATGTTATTAATTTTACTCAATCGAAGATTAAAAACAACACGTAGGTAGGTACCGTATACGAAATAAGAACGGTTTAAAAACTGGGTTATTCGTTAATACACAATATTCTAAAATATTCATCATATTTTATACAGACAGCATTTAAAACATAATATGAATATATTACTTTACGGTATGATCTAAAAAAATACAGACTAGAACATTAATATAATATATATTTTCTTCAACATAATATTGTGAATTTATATTTACGCAATCATAATAAGATGAGAAGTTTTATTTGTTCTTATGTATCCTTTAACATAAAACATATTATAATGAAAACATACATGGACGTATAAAAAAAGGCGGACGGTATATCGCCTAAACATTGAGTGAAGCCTAGTAATGGCGGCGACACATCCATGTGTGTGTGCCATGTTGCCATGGCAACAGCTGTCCTGATGACAATGGCGGCTGTATTTTTTTTCTATAAATTTTGCCGTAATAATTTTGTCATTAAAACATTAATGAAATAACTTGCTTCCCTGTGGAATGTAATCCCTTGTGTTTTGTTATTTAAAATTGTACTGTTGCGACACCATTTAACCACGCAAGACAGCATTTTAAATATTTTTTGTGAAACAGTGACGCAGTTAATCGGTCGGTAGTTCACGACGTAATGGCGGCCGACTAGCTTACTATGGTGAGAGTGTGTGCGTGTTCATTGTCTTTACACGATCGCTAGCTTACTATTGTGGCTTCACGTTGTTTGTTCGTAATACGGCATCCGTCTTTTTTTATACGTCCATGAAAACATAAAAAACCACCACACCACAGAAAATACCTACATACCTGGAAATACTACACAAATAAATATACCTAATTAATATAAGCTACATCAACCATTTTGTAAATTAAAAGACATCATAGGAATTATATTATGTACTAAATAATTTGGAATAAAATTAATGAACGCTATTATTCTTGAGTTTTATTTTCCTATAATAATAATTTAAATAATTTTGCAAATAGGTAAATATTTAATTTGTACCTACCTTTCCTTTCCTTCGAAACTTTATGATGCTGTGAGGTCGTAACGCTTTATTTAGAAAAAAATTAGGATATACAGAATCGCCTATATAAGCAATTTTTAGCATTGTTGGTAATTTATTGACTTATATTGAGAAGCAAATGACCTAGGAAATAGAAAAAAATATGTCTTTATCTAGGCAACCAAAAACAACGACAATCATGTTATATTATTTTTTATTACTAACATTTCCTCAATTGTAAAAAAGACGATGTCGCCAATAACAGCTAGGCTGTATCAAATCTTAATTACATTGTTGATTTAAAATAATTAAAACAGTGAACAAGGTCATGCGTAGCAATCTAGGGATTTTGTAAGATTATCACTTTTTTATAAAATTTAACCGTAAAAAATTATAATCAAACACTTTACAATATTGTGAAATGGCAACAAGATGTCTGCTAATGCACTAAATTAATAGAAAAATAATCTAAATCGAAAAAATGGTATTTAGTTACCTTCAATTTGACTAAAAAGTAATAATTACGTAGGTACCATTTTTAAAGAAAGTATTATAATTTAGAACAATGTTGTCTCTTTCTAATTTTAATAATAAAAATAAAAGTATGTCATTAAAAATATGTTTTATTGTACCTTTAAAATTGGGGTAAAATATACCCCACGCGAGCGTAAGTGTAACAATATGGACGCGAGTAATTAAGGGTTAAAACAGTGCTCAGGGCAATGATGTTATGGTTTAATTGCTTATGATGAATTCATGAATTTATTGTATTGTCACCGATGCCTGGTACAAAGTTTGAATTAAATTTAGAAAGAAAGAAAGAAAGAAAATACATTTAATCCAACACACATACATAAAAAACAATACAAATATAAACAATTTTAAACTATTTTAAAATATAAACAATACAAATTTTATCTATTTATTGTTAGTCGATGTCGAGTCAAGGAGCCATTACATGAAAACATACAGGTGAAGGTACTAAAACGTGTTGAACCTATAGATATATACTTTACTCGCCTTCATGGAGTTTAAAATTACTGTTTTTATTTCTGAACTAGCGGTACGTCCCGGCTTCGCCCGTGGGTATTTATGTTTTCTTTCGATAAGAACCATCCTCGTACTTCAAGGAATATTATAATAAAAGAATTATCGAAATCGGTCCACCCGTTCACGCGTGATGCCGTGACCAAGGAAAACGGGTTTCATTTTTATATGTACAATGTACATGTAGATAGATAGATATAGATCACAGTTCACCATCCTCTTAAAAAAGCCTAAGATCATGAAAAGCGTGTCAAACGCATTATCTATTAAATTACAAAACGCACGTACATAATGTAATGAAAGTGTTTACATAATGTTACATTTCGCTAATTGCTGATTTTATCGAGAGTAGACGTACATCTTTATCACGGCTTCTCGTAAATTCTGACTGTTATGTGACTTTCTAAATCGTGATAATATCACTTTCTATGGCAGTGTTGTTCATTGATACATGGGTGATATTATAGGACAAAAGAAATATAATTCAATTTGTAAAGAGTCATTTTATCTGTCAAAAATAATTATTAACAATTAAATAGCAATGAGAGCAAATGAGAGTCATTAATCATACTATGATGTGAGACACTTTGATATATTAGAATTATTTATTTTACTTTATAAGTACATAGGTAATAATATCTATTATAAAATAAATACAAGCTTTAGTATAGACGGGGTTAACTGGACCATTGTTTTATAAATAACTATCAAGCTAATTGTAGATGTACCTATAATTGAGTAGCTTCCTTTTGACGGTAGACCTAACTTTTTCTATTACAATAGGTACTATTAAATTGTGCAGTGAAAATTAATATGAAGAAATGTTCCTTTTATTGGTAAAATAAGAAAACGTAAAAAATAAATTCCACTAGCTAAATGATTAGTTAGGTACCTACCTATACCTTTTTTTGATAAATGGGCTGTCTAACATAAAAATAATTTTTCAATTCGAATCAGTAGTTCCTGAGATTAGCGCGTTCAAAGAAACAAACTATTCGTAGACTATAAGATAGGTAAATGACATTATTCCACGTAAGCTTTTAATTTTCAAATTTCATAACATTATCGATATCTAATAGAATGACCTGTAAAGAAAATAGAGTATTACAATGAGAAGGTAATCATTACACAATGATATCAAAGAACACTGGTCAAGGATTGTTGCAGAATAATTTGTCACTTTAGACTTGAACGAATATTTAATTATAAATATTAGAGATCGTAAAGATTTGCTACCTAACTACCTAGATGTATAAAATATGTAAAATATATTTTTTAGAACATTTAAAAGCTAAGTTTAAAATCTTAAAAGCATGATATTCTTAAATAATTTTGATTAAAGCTCAAAACTCTGCAGTTATATATTTTACTAGCTGTTGCCCGCGACTTCGTCCACGATTCGGTCGTTTTTCGTCATTCGTCGTTTAAAAAAAATACGTGACACTTTATTTTTGAATGTTCTTAATTGTCTCTTATAAAATTTAACTACATTAAAATTGAATACTCTGATAAGAAAATCTTAAAATCATCGAAAATCATAGACATCGAATATCTGAGGAAAACATGAATGAATGTGATTTAAATTCTACATTTCTTAGTAATTAAAATAATAATCTAAATTAAATGTAGATTAACAGTTCGAGCGCACCATTATAGAATATGTACCTAAGTAATAAATTACGTTAGTTTACATTTTAACTTTACTAAAAACACGATGACTTTCTATCGCGCTCGGTACCACAAACTAAACATGTTTGTGGTACGTGGCCCGCGTCACTTTTCCCCCCACGAGTTCCCCTCCGTTGCTATGCGAAAATACATTCGTCGCCCTACTGTAGGAAAAATTGTAATACTGCGGCCTGGAAGTTATAACACGCTCAGGGAATTCCTGAGTGCTGATAGACTTCCGTCTATCGGCATTTATACCAATTTTATATTAATATCACCATCTTGAGGAAAAGCTTCTAATGTCGATTTAAAACGCATATATACGGATTAACCTGATGAATTAACATGTTCTAAAATTGTGAAATGAGTTCAGTTTTAAATTCGAGAAATATTGATTTCTTGTATTCGATTATTCGTCGTAGTCGAATACAAAATATATTTAAAGAAACTTAGGTTGGCCTTCAGGCAAAAGGGATCCTATCAAATGATAAACTTGACCTTGTATCTTAAAAGTAAGAATGAAAGGAGCATCTAATAATTGTTGAGCACCAAAGGATCATTTAAAACGCAATACTATAAGAGCTAATATTGTCTAAGAACTGTTTAGATTGCACATGTTCCTCTAAAACTTAAAAGTAGTGATTTCAAAGGTTCCGGCGTATCTTCAAACGAAAGCCGACTCCTTACTCCACTTTAAAGCATTACAAAAAGAACATACTACGTTAATATCACCTATACAGAAGATGATCTGTAATCAATTGTGAGGTTATAAGCAAACCCACTTTTATATTATTTTGTCGGACCACACCACCGAATTTGTAGATTGATCTTCTATGTTTACCTCTAAGTCATTAAGACTATGTCGAAATCTGTTTGCAATAAGACGGGCCTCTCGCTATTCGTCCGTTTAAAGAGACCAATAGTTTCAATTCTTAATCTTTCATTAAACAAACTTATTAATCGTTCTTGTCTCAAATAATGGTAATATTCGCGTCCCTACTCTAGTCATTGCTTATGCTCATGTTCATCTTCGAGAGATCGAATAATATTATGGTGCACCCTATTATTTGTCAAACGGTCTTCATATTGAGTAAAAGTTTCAGAATTCTCGAGATAAAATATGACGATCGTGATCAGCTGTGAGACGTAATTCCCTCTCAGTGAGGGTTTCGGTCTCACGGGATAGTACAATATGCCATTTGCGATCAGCTGTGAGACGTTATATATACCCTCAGTGAAGGTTTCGGTCTCACAGGATAGTACATGCCGTTCGCGGTCAGCTGTGAGCCGCAATTCTCGTTGTGAAGCGGTTTCAGGTTCGGCATAACACATGTTGTTTTCGGTCAATAGTAAGCCTCTTATCTCTAACGATCCTTGAGAACTCTTATTTCTCATTTTCTTAACTTTGCTCGAATTTCGATATATAAAGATTTTTTAGGTGGCACTGATGCGGGTGAATAAAAATTAAAACGGACTAAGAGTGTTATAATCTCAATCATCATCATCAATACATATAATAAAATTGTGGAAAAGTGATGTCTGTACAATTAAAATATGTAGAAAAAAATTAGCAGGTGTTATTATTATCGAGAAATCGAGAGAAACCATTTTTTTCTCTTAAAAGCTCCCCCCCTCCCACTTCCCGAACTCCGATTGACCGTAATTTATTTTTCCTTACATTTTTATCATATCCTTTTCTAATGGGTTTCATCCTACTGCGATTTTTTTTTGTTTCAAAAATTATCTACCCTGGTGTATAGGTAAATTTTCCACATAAAATGTCCTTTAAATTATGTCGTATTATATTTTTAACCCCCGACGCAAAAAGACTGGTGTTATGTGTTTGACCGCTATGTATTTCTGTGTGTGTGTGTGTGTGTCTGTCTATGGCACCGTAGCTGGCTAACAGGTAAACCGAATTATATGCGGTTTTTTTTGTTAGGCAGAATATTTTCCGACGCTGGTTCTTAGATAAAGTGTATCAAAATTGGTTCATCCACTTATTATACCTACATAGGGGTAAAAGTGGGAATGAAAAAAATGAAAGTTATAATTTATTTTTAAAGATCGTCGGGAAGTTTATGAAATTATTTATTCCTTTTTCTATACACTTTTCTTCGTCTAAACGGTTTAGTTACGTGCTCTCTCTCTCTTCAGCCTTTAGTTACGTGCGTGAGACAGGAAAGATCTAATTTGGATTTGTTTCTGGATTTGATAAAAACTGAGTATCGATTAAGCTGATCAGTGGCTACTGGCTACACCATAGATTATTAAAAACATCCGTTTAAGAAAGGAAGGAAATAGAATTTGCTCCTCTCCCCCCCCCTGGTTCCTAAAAAATAATATGACATAATTTAAAAGAAATTTTACGTAGAATTAGTTAGGCATTTCTTTTTTGATTTTCGATATTATATACTAATCATAATTTTTAATTACAATATGTAGTAACTATTTGGTATAGGTTAGGCATTTCATTTCTTGATTTTCTTTAATAATTTGGTACGTAAGTTTTTTAGCTCAGTTTAGTAAGAAATTTTAATAACAATTCTTTTAATTATTTATGGTAGTACAACAGTACAGTATGGTTGTACGTATTTACTCAATAATTGTATGTTAAGTAGTAATTCAGCATGGGCGTAGCCACGGTGGGGCTGGGTGGGGCGCTTACCCTGGCTTTGATCTGGTAGGTACTAATTGTGAAGGGGAGTGGGCGTGGGCGTGGGATTGGGACTGAACGTGGCATATGGCGTGGGAGTGCGAGTGGGCGCGGGAGTGGGAGCATGAAAATAAAAATGATTTTTTATTGTTGCCCCACCCTGAGCCCATGGTCATAGGTCCCATAGTCACTATTCCACGCGAACGAAGTCGCGGGGACAGCTAGTAGACAAATATAATCAGAAAGCTTTGAACTCCTAAGCTCAACCATAAAAGATAGACATTTATGATGTCGGGAGATATTTTTTATATAATATGGAGAACATTTCTTTCATACTTGATTTCTGTGTAGCTTTAACCATTAAGATACACGCATTAAGAACGCACACGCGACGAAAGCTTTAAAATGGAGTTGCTGCTCTGCTCACGAATATGAAAAATAATTGTACCAAGTTTCGTTTAAATCCGTCGAGTAGTTTTTGTTTCTATAACGGTTATACAGACAGACAGACGGACAAACATTTTTGACGTCGATGTCGATCTCTAATCACCTCGTGATAGTTATTTAGGAAATATATTTCATGTGCAGAATTGACCTCTACAGATTTAATATAAGTAGGTATACATATATTTAGATTCCAATTTCCATGTAACGTTAAATTCGACTATATAATAACTAACAGACAACGCAGGTTACTCTCGTTTCCGTAAGTTGAGGCGGCTACATATTCGGTCCTAATAACATGACTTTTTGTGAACGAAACGACAGCGCGGTTTAATTCGATGGCAACACCATCAGAAAAAAGGAAATATTTTTAACTTTGAAAAAATATTATGATTTACACTATTAATACTATTTTAACATTAACACAAAATATAAGACTGTGAGTGTGTAAAAATAAATCCAGCTAGTTTCACATCACACTTATGTTTATAATTAGGTATACGACATGAAAATATATTAATTACCAAGCAATAATCATACAGATAAATACTGAACAAAAGTATTAACAGTCAAAGTATATTTTTACTAACAACGTGTAAATGATGAAGGAATAATAATTATCAACGAACTAACCTTTTTGTATTAGAGTCCCGCCTCGTGATCGAATTATTAAAACACGAAGATTTTTAAAAATGTAACCAATGAACACAATCAATATTAGATTAACTGTAATGGTGTCTAGTTTGACTTAAAATAATATACATCTACCCTCACTTTTAAAAATGTAGTATATTCACACGAATTATATAAGCGCACCTTATAGGGAAGGGAAGATTTATTATGGGTTAAAGAGTTAAATAAATAAATAACATAATTATATTTAAATTATTAATTTTTAACATTGTGTTCAGTAGTGTTAACATGTAAATTGATTTGATTTTTACGAAATCTCATAGATGGCGCTGAATCAAATTTGTCTTTATAGTACTAAGATTCATTAAACAGTTTCTCTGCCCAAATAACGTAAATGACGTAGTTTTTATAGTGTAAAGCTAGATAATAGCATGGCTTACTCAAAAACAACATTTAAACATGAGTCTTTAGATTGTACGCTGTCGTAGTTCACGGAATACGTAAGAAAAGTAAAGGTTCACAGCTCCTCCCCCGGAGGTGATAGCATGATAATATGTTTAAAAAAACCTCACACGACCTGTTAGTAATATTCATGCAAAATTTGAAGTCAATCTATGCAGTACTTTTCGAGATTAGCTCGGACAAACATACAGACAAACAGACAAACAGACAAACAGACAAACAGACAAAAATTCTAAAAACTATATTTTTGGCTTCTATATCGATTATAGATCATGGATTATGTATTCTTTTAAAAAAATATTCAATGTACAGTTTTGACTTTCCTACGATTTTATTATATGTATAGATAACCATATTATAATTGTCCGTATTTATGCAAAATGGAACCACTCGACAAATTTCGTTTTTTACTTTTATTGAAGAATACTCATTAAAAAGTGGTCTAAATTCTTATACAAACAAGAACCACATGATTTTTAAGTTGGAAACAAGGTATACTAAAAGCAGAAAGGAACCACCAGCAACAACGAATAATACCATATTAAGCAAAACCGAACCACAGCACCACGGGACTGCTTTGTTCAAACAAATAAACGATATTACTATCATGTCATTTTATACAAAACAGATCCACACCTACTTGGTACCATTATACATTACACATATTTCTATTAATAACAATTATTTTTAATACACAAAATGGAACCAGGTTTCTGTGGTATGGTTATGCGTAAAATAAATACATAATTTAATTGTAATTTTTTATTGCAAAATAAAACCACAAGCATTCGGTTCTATTATACATAAATAAATATTGTAAAACATTCTGAAACCCATCATCGCTATATGGAACCAAATGCCTTGACTTGTTACAATGCTTCTCATCTTTAAACAACGTATTTCATTACTTAAGTGCAAAACTCCAATTTTTTAAGTAAAACGTCGAACATCTGTCAATATAGGTGACATTCAGCGAAGTAGTTCGAATACGTGACGGTGTTTTTTTCCTCCGCGAAGTAAGTTCTATTGTTTTTGTTAATTACCTTTAAAATTAAATGTGAAAATGTTTAGTAATAAATAAATAAGCAAGCAATTGGTAAGAAAAGCATTGGAGACGAACACCGAAGGTAATAATGAAGATACAACGGGTAAGTAGTTTTATTTAATGCATTTAAGTACTTATTGAATCTGAGATGCAGGTAAGCTTTATCCACTTTTGATTCATTCCCGATTGTGGTGTGATTTTAAGAAGATAGTTCATTAAGTAAGTACAAGAGGAATCCTCTGTGGATTTACGTATTTTAACGACAATGTACACGAAGGCGCGGCGAGTCGAATTAAGAGATCATTTTGTTACGATTCATCTGTCATTGTGAGATGAAACTACTAAAGTCTAAACCCTGTTTTAAAAATAACTGTCGATGATCTAGGTACCTACCTACTATTTTGGTAAAATACGTTTAGATTCAGTACAGTACATTCAGCCACATCATTCAGCGCATATAATTATTTGTTTGATTTTAAAACTCGCGCGGCTACTGTTTTGACCGGAACAAGGCCCTAGCCTGCGAAATTCAAAATTTTAACAAGTTTATTTAATTTTTTGCTAGGGTTGCCACTGTTGCGTTTGATTTTTAGGGTTCCGTACCCAAAAGGTAAAACGAGACCCTATTACTAAGACTCCGCTGTCCGTCTGTCTATCCCTCTGTCTCATGAACCGTGACAGTTAGATAGTCGAAATTTCATATGATGTATTTCTGATGCCGCTGTAACAACAAATACTAAAAAAACAGAATAAAAAAAGACGTGTGGCACTCGGGGACTGCCACGGTAAAGCTATTGCATAGCATGCCTTCAAGCCACACCTCCGAGCCCGTCGGAGTGGAGAGCGTGAGGTTTTTTCGTTACGGAATTTCTCGATTCGGTCCCCGCGCTCAAGGCCCGCGATAGAAGCTATGCAATAGCTTAATAAATATTTAAGAAGCTCCCATACAATAAGCCGTGATTTTTTTGCCGTTTTTATAGATAATGGTACGGAACTCTTCGTTGCGCGAGTCCGACTCGCACTTAGCCAGTTTTTTGTACATGGCGCATGTACATACAACATACTTAGTCGTCTAGTAGGGACACGGCTTTATAAGAACTAATAATATTTTGCTGTCGCCATATACCTACCTACGTATAAAAGCCACGCGGCTTTATTATTTTGATTTAAAGCTTTTTTCTTTTGATTACAGAAGATAACGAAGAACCTTATACGTCGCTGCCTCTGGAGAAGCTTTCTTCACCTTCTAGCGATATTCAGTCCATATTACATCTCATTCCACAAGATGCACAGTTTTTATAACGGTCTCATTAGTGATGATGCAATAGAAGACCACATAGATGGACTAGACACGGTGGATTTCGAAATCCAATTTGATGATAACGTCGAATAAACGTCCTATATAAGTATTATTTTATATATTTTATTAATTAAAGCTTTAATTACGATATTATAAATACATAGTTTCATTTATATCATTAAATCCCTGGGATGTGGTTCCTTTTTGTATAAGAGAAAACCTATCAATTGATAAATGTTAAAAGGAACCACATGCACATTTTCTTAATTATCTAGAAAGTTTAAGAATATTCAGAGCAAATTTATATACACATACTTAAATAAGTAATTTATCAATGAATTTAAATAAAATAAATTTTAATTTTACTTCATCTAACAGAGCTGCAAATGTTTTTGTAAATCCTTTGATATCTCAGAAGTGCGTTTTTGCTGGGTGGTTCCTTTTTGCTTAAATACGGACAATTAATTCGAACGGAAACGTTATTCAACATTTAATTTATGTGAATTAAACAAAACACCAGTTGCCAAACAGTTCTTTGTGCTTTTAATAATGATATTATCTTATGCAAATCCATCTAATCTTTCCGATTCACGGTCAACGTTTATTAAATTCGGTAAACCGCGAATAATGGAACCGATTTGCGTGGCTATGAACGCTTTCTACACTCCGTAGTTCCTCTACCGCGGTCGGTCTGCGCAAACGCAGCAAACAGTGTGTTTACCCACCCCGAGGTATAAAGTCGTGTCGCCGGCAGCACCGCGACGATTCCACAGTGAAAGGCGGTACACACGGAGAAAAAATGCGCGCGGCACTCTTGGTCGTCGCCGTCGCCGTCGCCCTGGCAACCGAAGTCTTCGGTGAAGCTGAACCCTGGGTCGAAGAGGAGGACGTACAAGACTACAGCGATTACAGAGACTATCATGATAGGGAGAAACGTGATGTGCACGTCGAAGGGCCGTATGACGAACACGTTCGCGTCAAACGTTGTCACGATGATGGCACAGAATTGAATAGAGCAAAACGATCGGCTCAGCCCGTACATCAGTATGAAGTATACGAGCCCTTCGAGGAAGGCTCTTATCCCGCGCCATCTTACCAGGAAATGTTGGCAGCGAGTGCGGAACATTATCACAAAGTCTATCTACCCCCTAACGCACGTGTAGCCCGGCATTTGAATACGCAAATCGACGCGGGTCCTTTGACATTTGGTGTTCATCCAGACCCCATAGAAATTGTCCCAGGACCGGTGAATCTTGCTCCTGCGCCTGCTAACTTTAATCCGGTACAATTCACAAATCAGCCTGCGTCGATAGGCATAGTTCAAGAGCAGAAAGAAGACTTGGCCCCTGCAGCTGGACACCATGTTGAAAGTCACAAGCCTCACGCTTTTGGTTATGAAAAGGGCTTCGGACATGCACAGGGTGGAAGTCATTTCGCTGATCATGGAGGAAAGGTACCTAATTATTAATATTTTAATATTAATTATAATCATAGAAATGAAATTTAACTATTTATCTAATACGTGAACACTGCTCATATATAAAAAAAACTATAGAATGTACGGTCTAACTATATAAATCTCAATTTGGAAATGCATTATGCAGTTATATGATAAATCATTTATTGACATTATTGGTAATCTGTACACTAATTATTATCAAAGCTTATTTTTAATTTTTAAGTAAATAATAAAACATCCGTATACATATATAAAAAAAAGGTTATTCAAATTATATTCAATTTAGTAAGTACTTATCTATTTTAAGGAATTTAGTCTGATAAAGTAATGTCTAAGAATTACTGTTTTAACCAATATGAGACATAAAATAATAATCTAATAGCAAATTACATTAATTCTTATGAAAATCAAGTAAAAAAACAACGAAATAAGAACGTCCAAATTATTTTCTTTTTAATAATATGAGTTTCCTAAAAATAAATCGTCCCTAAATGTGCCATGGTCAATGGCCGACAATAACGTCACAAAATCACCTGGCAACGTCAGATGAATGTATTTATAGCATTTAACAGTCACGAGATTAACACTTGTGTTTGTTTATCTGTCTACTTTCTCAAGTCTAGACAGGCATGTAATTATTATATCGATAGTTACATGCCCTAGCTGTCAGCAATACTGTGATATTTCGTGTAACTAATATCCGGTATTTAAATATGATCTAGAGAAAGTTCGACATTTAGCCAGTTAAGATATTAAATTAAAAATAGTTTAAATTGCGAAACTCGTAATTGATCTGATATTTAAAACATTTTTTTTTCTTGAATGGCGATAATCTAGTTTCAAAATATACAGACACTATAGTTGAGAAATCGAAATTAATTATGTATTATTTTTCTCAAATAAATATTTAAAATATGCATATATTTTTCAATTAATATAATAGTGTAGATAGTAATATTATTAATTGCAACTACTCCAAAATCAAAAAACAATATATTTTGCATTATTTTGTAGTATAAAATACGGTTGTGGGTCAGAGCTTTTGGACGTATAGAAGCTTTTTTTGGAAATTATTGTCACGTGACTGATCATGTGCATAAAATAAATGAAAAAAGTTTAATTATTTAACTACTTTTTTTCTCTTCCACACATTTCGTTAAAAATATATATATATATATATATATATATATAACGTTTTCCTAGAAAAACCCGCATAGTTCCCGTTCCTGTGGTCTTTCCGGGATAAATCATCAAACCTATTTAATAAATAGCAGATCTAAATAATATTATGTAGTAATTAATGATATCAAATCTTTCTTAATTTTTACTTTTTCGTTTTTGAAGTCGGTTTTTTTTAACGTAGTTATTTTTTCAAACATTTAAACGTCTCGCGTAATCTGAAAGATTCGGATTTAAATTAACGAATGTTTTAACAATGATAAATTATACAAAAATATGCACATGCAATTAATTGTTTATAAGAATTGAGATATTATAATCCCTGTTTAAGATAGAAGACATATTTTATTATAATAAATGTAAATAAGCACTTACATTATTTAAGAAATTTTTGAGTTTAAGTTCAAGATTGAAATTATTTGATACCTACCTAATAATTAAAAAGTAAATTATTGATAATTGTTTCAATTCAATAAAGTAAGTAGTAATCATTTTATGGATGTGGAAGTGTGTATAATGAATATTGTAAGAATATTATAATTGAAAATATGATTCCAAGTATTTTTTGTAGAAGTATAGGGAAAATAAAAGAAAGCTAAATACCACAGATAGTATAGTATAACTTTCTCATATTAGTAAGTTAATATGTATGAAAGAAAATCAGATCCGTTTGTTAACTACGAAAGTGTAACAGATCAAGATTACCTCATTTGTTTCTAAAATTAATTGTATATATAGTTACTTAGTTTTTATTACAATTAGTAATAAAAGCCTTTAATAGTTGCTTTCAAGTTAAGTAACTATGTTAACTACTTTACTAGTTACAAAATTAATTTACCATGAAATGCGTACAAATATTAACTACCTAGTACTTGTTTACGTATTGTTTCAATGGTCTGATATTCAACAATAATTAAAATTTTATCCGCGCCTTTATTAAGTTCTAACATTGGTTACTTACCTATGGGACCTATTAGGACCTATCGAAAACTAAGTTTTAATAAGAAGGCAAAGTTTCTATTTATATTAATTTAATCTCTATTTATATTTTACTTAAATAATACGATTATTGAAACTAGTAGGTACAAAAAAAGACAAATAATTATAACATTTAAATTTTGCTTTGATTCTCTACCGCGTATTCCAACTACGTAGAATAGTTTTATATGTTTTCATGAATTCACGTGTTTTATTTTCATAAAATAAAAATGTTAAATAGCTACGTTCCGAAATTCTGCATTCGATAATAATATTTTGAATAATAAAAATCATCCTAATATGAAGAGGTATCACTTTCAAATACATACATACAAGATGACCCAAAGATGTCCCGACACATAATAATTTATAAATAACAGAACTTAAGGCGAAGCAAATTCCATTTCAGTCAACCAAAGGTTCCAAATCGAACCACTACCTAGACAAAGGTGGTAAGGGACACAAGACTGATGAGCTACACCGCAAGGAGTACGAGGAAGCAGCAGGAAAGAAGAGAAAGCACCACGACCATGCTGGCCATAAGGGCAGTCATGAGGAGGAGGCTTTCGGACAGAGGGGAGCGCACTTTGACGAGAAAAAGGGACACAGAAAAGGACATAAGACAAAGGGTGAGTTACCAGATTTATTATCCTGCAAAATAGTAAAAATTATCTAAAATTATTAACTTTTATAAGCTTTATTACATGAAGTTGTTCATGTACAATGTCAAATGTGTTAAATCAATTAAAAATTTGATTTTTATTTTCAAAACATTAAAAATATCGGTTCTGAAATATTGACATAACATGAAAGTTATGTAAGCAACTAATATGAAAAATATTTCTTAGCACAATAATTATGATCTAATAAGCAAACCTTTTGTTTTATTTTTGTTATGTCTTCGAAGTTTTGTAGTGTATAATGACCGAGTAACTTGTGTAAAATGTTTCCATCAAACTCCAACCGTTCTCATTAAATTTGTAATCAATTAGCGTTCCAGAATATTAAAAAAAAAACTTTCGTTACAAATGAATTTTCGATTACATCACAACTTCCATGTCCGTGAAATTTTAACCGAATTAGACTCGAGGTCAATAATCAATGAATTGTAACAAAATAACTTTATATAACAGGTGATACACTTTCACTTTGACCGCAAAAATAACAAAAGAGAACAATACAGTTCAATGTGGAAGAAAAAAAAAGCGGCGGTCGGTGCAATATTTGGTAACTCGGTCTAGACTGGGTAACGTGCTAGATTTATTAAATGGTAATATTTCGTGATTGATATTGCGAGTGAGATTTGCATAACTATTGTGTATGCAATTACTTTTAGAATAGAATGCGTTCAAAACGTGTCAATTATTGCACAGCAGTCACTTGCGAGCTGACGACATATAAAACGATCGAAAATACGAAATGCTCCTTGCAATTTAGAGATCTCGTTCGAGAACCTTCATACCAACTTCTAAACTTCTAGAATGATTGAACTAGATGAAGCTTCAATCATGTAAATCTAACTACTGAAATAATACTGAAAAAATATTAACCAAAAGTTTGTGTAAGCTAATTAGTAGTTATCATTTTGTTCTATAAACACTTAATAAATAGTTGAACAGTGAACACACAGATCTACAGAAAGAACAAAATCTAGTGAGTTGTGACTTGTGAGTAAGTAATTAAAAAAATAAACATTTTACATACTTATTATAATTATTAGATAAAAATAGGTTTTTTAACTAGTCGTAACGTGTATAGCCTTTTTTGCAGATGCTTTTGCAGATGATTTTTTAAAGATGCTTAAATTAATGAAAAATGTAAAAAAATACTTTTACTTTTGTAGTAAATTATCTAAGAATGAAACGTTGATATGTACCGCTAATAATTTTATTTAATATGCGATTGCCGATTGCGATTTTTATGATCAGTGAATAAGCCGGGTACCTACGTACGAGTGGAATGGATGCAAATTCAACATTTTCAAGAAGCCAATATCCTACGTCCTCATCATCATCCTCATTTTCATTTAGCAAAACATTATCTACTGGACTGAACATGATTATCTACTTTGGATATAAATTAATTATTCATAATGTCCTTTCTCAAAATTAGCATCACATCGACACGAACGTACACCTTAATCCAATAAGATATATACGAGCGTACACGAAATAATTGGTGTAATTTAGATTTATCCAACAACGTTCCACTTCCCAGGCTTCCACAACAAATACCACAAGGACGAGTTCCACAAGGAACATAAGTTCTACGACGACTTCCACAAGGGCGGCGAGCACCACCGCTACGGCAAGTTCAACGCCCGCCACGCCACCAATGAGAGCGGCAAGAAGAAGGCTCACCACGTGAACGCTGGTCATGACTTTGTGGAGAAGGGCAAGAATGGATATAGGTGAGAAAACATAAATGTTTGTTCCTGTAGGAAGAACGCAATGAGGGTTTAGACTGTAGTCAAGGTCGTGCAAGGAATGCATTATATTACTATGTCGAACCTTTTTTGTTTTACATCATCATACTTTGAGTTTTGTGTGTGCTTTTAATCTCTATATAGGTTGTAGGTTGAAAAATATTAAAGTTTTAATATTTGCTAATTACTGAAGTGTATGGAAATCTTCTTGACTCGAACTTTGCACTTTAATATTTTAATATTAATTTATGGCTACTTTAATTATTTATTACTAGCGACCCGCCCCGTGAACGTTGTATATAAAAACATAGCGGCCGGCCGGCCGGTACCGCCGCAAACGCTACGTCCCGCAATTTTTAAATCTGTAATATCTTCGAAAATTATCATACGGTGTAAAGTGCCATATAGATCTATATTAAATGAACAATGTATTCAAGGTATTTAATTGGTTAAGGATTAATGCTGTATTGGTGAAAATCGCTTCGAAAATTAGCTATTATTTGTCGTAAAAAGTAAATGACAAAAAAATGTTATTGTGGGTTATCCATAAGAGATAGACATATACCATCGCGGACTTTTCTGTAGACCTTTTCAATGTGTATAATACTTAGTACATTATTTTGATAAAACTCGTAGGGTTCAGCCTGCGTTTGCAATATAAGCGGAAACAATGTAATTTTTTACGACATCACATTAGAAACCTCAAAAATAACAGTACATCTCCACTATTTAATGGATGTTATTATACATATAAACCTTCCTCTTGAATCACTCTATCTATTAAAAAAAACCGCATCAAAATCCGTTGCGTAGTTTCAAAGATTTAAGCGTACAAAGGGACATAGGGACATAGGGACAGGAAAAGCGACTTTGTTTTATACTATGTAGTGATTAGTATAATCCAGATGGAGATAAATCCAATAAAATTTAAATCATCAAAAATAGACCAAAGTGTATTATGTAATTAAAAGCTTCCAAATCGTAAACAAATACTAAAATTATTATACTTTTTCCAACAGTAAAAAGGGTCACGTAGACGCCGACCACCGCGGGTACAAAGGTCAAGCCGGTCACGAAGACCACCACGAACACCACTCGCAGCATGGCAAGAAAGGCGCGAAGGAAGGCGGCTCCCAGTGGGGATATGCTAAGAAGAATTAGACTGTAGCCCCTAGTGATTAGGTTTAATATTGTAACCATATAGCGAAAATGTTCAAGCCCATAAATTTGATTGTGTCAAATTTTTGCTGCACATTTTCTGTGTCTGTGATTTCCCTGTTGTGGTATGTAGGTAACATTAAGAAAGAGATGTCTGAAAAAAGAATCTTGCTGATTGAGATTTTTCCAAAAATGAAGTACTTATAAATTTAATCCAACTTCAATCTCTTTAAAATCAATCAATCATTAGGTTATCTACTTCTTTGCGTCATTTTCTAAGTTTAGTGTTGTGTTTGATGTAGTGAATAGAGAATAGCCTTCATCACCCTTCCTTATATATACCACAATAATTATTAGCATAGCATTTGATAAGATATACGGTTGGTGTTAAGCAAGCTTTGGTTATTATTTGTATTGTGATTAGAGGTTATTGTTCCTGGCTCAGAAAATACATATTTAATGAAATAAGTATGGCTGGCAGCGAGGTTGCCTTTGAAAATATTTATTATTTAGAAAGGTTGCAATTGTGTACACTTTGTTACAGAAATACCTCAAGGTGTTCTCGATGTGCAATTTAAATATTAAGACATAGATCTACTATTGTTTGCACTAGATCTATTGATACAGTTTCATTTTGTCTTTTATTTGTTTAAGTTTCTAAAGAATATAAATATTGCCTTCTGATGAAATCTTTAATTGTCATCTTTCCTTGAACTTTGAGAAGTTAAGGCATATGAAAATGTACTATAATAATTTTAATTTTTAATACTTTTTCGCCATGAGATCACGCAACCTGCTTTGAAGTGTATAGGGTGTTATTTATAAGTATAAATTATTTCGCCTATCCCAGTATTATTATTACACAGGTTTTGTATTTTTTATAATATAAAATGGTAAATAATAAATATGTGCCTCATTTTTATGGTTTCATTTCTACATTAAGTAAAAGGCCTATACCAATAACATTTAAAAATACTGCTTTGATCGCTAAACAATTCCTTACTCATCCAATGTTGAAAAAGAAATACCCATAGAAATCTAAATAACAAGACACATAGAAGTGCTGTAATGTCATAATTCGTATGAAAACCGCTGTCGCCAAAATCAACACATTCAAACCGAAAGCTAAACAGTACACACAAGTAAACTATGCCTTTTATTGGACAGCTTGATTTTAGTGAAAACTAACTTATCTATTAAATTAAGCTTTTGAATATGTATCCTAACGCACGAATTTACGGTTTATTTTAGAATAACATCCCTAAGTATATGAGACTTTTTGGTCCAATACGAACAAACGTGATAATAAGAATGGTCGACTGTGTCATTCATTGTTATTTCGATTACTATGGTGACACTCGTAATACTTGTAAATATTCTATAATTTTAAGGAAAAACGGCATTATTTCTAAAAAAAAATATTTTCCGATGAAATATTATTCCTTTATAAGTATAATTACAACTTGTGGAAGAATATCCGCAATGGGAATTGCTGAAACACACCATGTATACACTCATACGTCTCCAGAGCAACTGAACAGTGACGAATGCACTGGTGATGTGCAAATCACCTGAGTGGCGACAAGGTCACGCACGCTTACGACTTCTAGTGTCTTGTTATTTAGATTTCTATGGAAATACCCTTTGTTTCACACAGTATCATTAGGTATTTAGAAAGGAAAGATAAATCGCTTGAATAGTCAAGTCATTCAAAATATTGAGTAATTGTTGTAATTTGAGAGTTACTAGGAAACAAAAACCGTATATTTGGGTCTATAATAATTGTATCACTAAGCTCCTATAAAGTATTATTTATTTGTCATATCTATTATCTATGCATCATTGTAGAATGCTTTTCAATAATTAATTATAGATAGCATTTAAATCACTACATTACTTCAGCTCGATAATGGTTTAAACTTAAGCCTGGAAGAGATCGCTTATAAGCGATAAGGTTGCCTTATGTGCTATGCATGTTTAACTATTCTTTTAATAATTATGATTTATGATATCATTGTAAAATAAAGAAATAAACTTTAAACAATAGTCAAAGAAAGAAATAAAACGACTATAGAAATCTTAAAATACAGTTTAATCAATTTGTAAATTTTACAAGATACATGATAAAAAATCAGAACGGAGGTAAGCATGGCTGTCTCCCGCCAATTTTCGGGTCAAAGTATTTCACGTAAATAGAAACTTTTTGGTGCGGACTGCGCGGGAAAAACACGCGCTGGCCAGAGTCGTCTATGAACTCGGAATAGTCCATGGACCATTCCATTTTCATTTCGCATTTCTCGCATATTTTTGCACTGTAATAAAAAAAAAATATTTATTTACAAAATACAAACAAAGACTTTAATATCTAGTAAAATTAGCCCACTATTAAATATAATTTAAAATATCATAGCGTAACTTTACAGCAATATGCAAAATTAACAATTTTAACACTAGAAAGCCTGATAGGTTAAAAATGTTTTTCATAATTCTTGCTAAAAATCAATGAGATTGTTTGACGGAATAGTTGTAACAGTTGTTTACCTGAAAGATTACTAAATTATATCACTTACGTGTACTGGCTGACGGCCACAACCTGGACAAGAGGATGCCGAAGCTCTTCTGCTTGATTTAAAACCTTTTGTAGAAGCATCGTGCCCACACCCTGACCTGATACTTCCGCAGCAGTACCAAGAACTTCAACCTGATAATCATTAAATAGATATCAGTAATCGATAAAATATTTACCATAATTCAATGTTAATTATCTATTTATCATCCGCCGGCAATTTATGAAAAGATTCATTGAAATATCATAGTTTAATCATGTAGCCCATCTTCATTTATTTGCCTTATTATAGTTTTATTTCCAAGAAATCACACTCACATCATACAAATACGCAACATTAAACTTCTTAAACAAGTTAGGGCTCCGTATACAATGCGCACAGAAGTACATGCGGTTCCGTTCTGGCCTCGAGGCAGTGTAATGTGCCCACTCCTCTAACTCGTCAACTGCCCAGGGAAACACTTTGTTTGCCACACATACTCCAATCAGTTTGTTCTCTCCTGTCCTTGGAATGTACTCCCAGGCAAGGAAACGATCACCTGATAAGGAAAGTTTAATTGAGGAACGTAACTAATATTATGAAGATAAGAAGATTTCCTCTACCTTTTTAACATTTGATAATCTATTCTTTAATGCTTTTCAATATCATAGCTTATCAATGTTACTGAAATTGCATAAAACAAATCTTTCGTAAAATTTTTGGTTCAACTTTAACCGTAGATATATTTTTTTTTAATCAGTCATAACGCCGTGGTTGTAGAACGTCATATATAACTACGGTAATAAAGAGCCTAATATTACTGTACCTACAATTCATTCTGCTTAATTTTCCTAACAGAGAAAAAAAATCATACACAACACAGTTAAACCACTTACCAGAATGCGCATACTTGTCAGACAGGACATCTAGATAGGAAGAGTTGTGGCACATCCAGAGACCAACAACGCTGGGCTCGCGGGGCCAGTACTGGTTCTCCAGAAACGAGCGGATGATCTTGCCGTGCTTGTTGCCTCCAATCTCGATGCTAACATTGCGGAGGTCGAAGCACTGATAATAAATGATAGATGTTATTAAAAAATATACATTAATCGTTGTGAAATTAGCAGCAACTTACAGCTTATTTACTGAATCTTTATCTTATTTGCAATGAAACAATTAGCAGATAAACTAAGATTTAGTAAGTATATTTAGATCAGACTAAGTAGCCCTCATAACTCTCTTTCCGAAGCAGGAAACATGTATTTTTTTAGAAAAAAACAATGATGATGATGATCTCATCCACACTAATATTATAAAGCTGAAGAGTTTGTCTGTTTTTTGAAAGTGCTAATCTCAGGAACTACTGGTCCAATTTGAAAAATTCTTTCGGTGTTAGATAGCCCATTTATCGAAGAAGGTTATCATCACGCGGAGTACAGCTATAAGTCACTGATAAACACTCATTCGTCTTTTTTATATTTTAAACAGTAGATATGTAGATACTAACTGGTTTCTTTTCTGGAGGAAATAGACAGACATCGCAAGGAGATGGTTTTCTAAATCTTTTGAACTGCAGATTGCAAGACTGGCGCGGAATACTCGATAGTTTTAAAACATTGCGGCCCAACAACTTAATGCAATTCATTTTGTTTGTGACGACGTAAATAATCTATTTCAACATTTTTTGGATAGTTAATTCACTTTTTATACGGCATTTTTAGATGAACGATTAGGTGGTTTTAATTTGTGTTTTTATGTGCAAAACATGTTCAAATAGTGACAGAAATTATATTTTTTACTGACAAGGCGTTTGAGAAAGAAAAATAATTACAAAGAAGAATTTAAAGGATTATTTTAAAGACTAATGTGTCGAAACTTTTGCATCTTAGCGTCTTAATCTTCTTGTGGAATTTACTACTAAACTAACTAGTAGAGAAACTCAATATAATATTTTATTATCCGGATGTTAACTAATAAACAAGTAGGTATATAAATATTATTTTTTCTCATTTTAATGGAACCTTCATGCTAAATACAAATGACAATTTAAAACACACATAACCGTCAGACCAGCCGTCACCATGCCACCATTGTACTACTTCGGTATTTTATAAAATTATACAAAAATAAACAGCCGTCAAGATGATAAGCCGGTGAAGGAAAATCGCTCCAATTAATATCATTTTTTTCCACCAATATGTCAATAGCATTCAAACTAATCAGACTGCTGTCTCCGAGGGTCCAGTCACCGGCTGTGTGCTCCTGTCATGTGTTGAACTATCGGAATTATGCTGATAAACCGAAAGCACCTTCATCTTCTAAACACTTGGTAGGACTTATTATCTCATCTATACTAATATTATAAAGCTGAAGAGTTTGTTTATTTATTTATTTGCTTGTTTGTTTTAACGCAAAAATCTCAGGAACTACTGGTCCGATTTCAAAAATTCTTTCGGTGTTAGATAGCCCATTTATCGAGGAAGGCTATAGGATCACGCTAAGACCAACAGGAGCGGAGCAATGCGCGTGAAACCGCGGAGCACAGCTAGTTAAATATAACATAACGAGTGGGCTATGATTTTGTCACGTTTTAACATTGTGAAAAAACATTTAATCCATTGTTCAACATTATTTATTTCATAAATTAGTAAGTTAGGTAACTCTCTAAGTAGTTCTCTTATTATATCAATAATGCGCATGATTCAATAGACGATGCCTAAGTTAATTTACCATCTATACTTATTATATAACTAGCTTTCCGCCTGCGGCTTCGCCCGTGTTTTCAAAAAAAAACCCGCATAGTTCCCGTTCCCGTGGGATTTCCGGGATAAAACCTAGCCTATGTCACTCAGAAATGATGTAGTTTTCCAACAGTGAAAGAATTTTTCAAATCTGCCAAGTAGTTTCGGAGCCTATTCAATTCATACAAACAAACAAACAAACAAAAAATCAAACCTTTCCTCTTTATAATATTTGTATAGATATACAATCAACAAAGCCACAACGTTTTTAAAACTATATCTATTCAAGCAACTACTTCTATATTCGCATAGGTCCCACAAAATGAAGAAAGGATCCGCGTCCGGCGAGCACGGCCAACCGACGTGCCGCGCATTCTGCGCTTCGTCAAGGAACACGCCCGGGTCACGTGGCCAAACCTAACACCTAACAGCTCACATAATTTGATTCTGGGAGACTTCGTCGCCAGGACTCTTGCTCAAGGTTACTTTTAAAATACAATATTCCTTTTTCATAGATAACTTAAAGCTTTCTTGATGCTTTTAATTAACTTGAGGAATTAAGCTGTGAAGTAGTCATTTCATGATATTGTTGAATTAAAAAATCTAACAATGTTAGATTTTTTAAGTCGTTCTATATTTTTAGTTTGAATGCAATATGTTTAAAAGTTTCACAAAAACGTTTGTTCTTTAAGCTGATTAAAAGAAACATCATATTATTTCAATTAGTAATATTTGACAAGTAAATGTAATACTCCGGAAATTCTAAAACTTACCTTTGCTTGCTCTACCATAAACAAAGCCTTATATTTCCCAGGTCACTCCATGCTAGCCGAGCAGCAAGAGGCCAAACGCACTTGGGGCACCATCCGTGGCCTCGCCCTCAGCACCTCCGTGTGTCCCTGGGACGCCACACTCCTGGAGAAGTGGGCCCGCTGCGTGCGCTGCACCAAGTCCAGGCAGCTCATGATGTTCACTGCGCACTGCTTGCGAGCCCCAGGGCTGCATGATAAATACAATGTGCATACTGTTATGCAGGTATGTGTGTTATAATAAAATGGAGATAGTTACAATCTATCGTTTACTGAATCCTGTATGTAGGTACATTACTCACTCGATAAAATAGCTCAGATACACAAACTCCAGGTAACTTAAAATAATTGGCTTTTGATGCTACAATAATTGTAATAAATTGAAAATGCAATGTAATGCAAAATAATAATAGCTTTACACACTACAGTGATTCTTTAAGAGCAAATAAATAATCATGACCATTTTCAATAGGTAGTTCTGATGATACCTCCAGATTCTCCTAAGTCTGCGGAGATTGCACTAATGCTAGCAAGAAATACGCTACAGAGAGGTCGGGACACGGGATTTCCTCTCGTCCGGTTTGATGTTACTAATGAATCTATGTGAGTATTCATTGATAGATCTTATTTTCATTTGGGCAGGATAAAAGATAAAAAAATATTTATTTTAGATCAGAGTTGTTACTTACTTTTTTTAAGATACACAAACAAAGACGTATAAATAGAGGCCATTTTTTATTGTGTCAATTTAATTTAGTCATTGTTTTATTAATGTTTAAAGTAGGTATACAATATGTGACATTTTTTTGCAGAACAAAAGCTCTCAGTAGCCTGAATCTCCAGAAGGAATGGGAATTTTCCTACGAAGTCCAACCCGACGCAATCAAAGAGTGCGTCAAAGAAACATTAAAAGAAGACAAAGGTGAAGTGCAGAGTTCTGAAGCGAAAAATCATATCACTGTTTACACAGCTTTTCCCTTACGAAAATAATTCCTACCTATGTATTGTTGACGGCTGCTAATAAAATCCATTTTAATACAGCTGCATTTTAATTTTATCTCCCCCATAGGTACAATATTTGTTTCGATTAAAGTAATTTCATTCGTCTTTTTATCCTACGACACAGACTAATAATAATATACTACGTATACAACCTACGATAAAGAAGTGAAGGTTATTATTATCATCAATTTCTTCCCATCCAAAACGCGCAAAGTTTAGTGTCCACTATAATCAAGGCACAGGCTTTTACTCATGATAACAAACTTTCAGATGAGTTAAATTAACACAGATTTTCATGATAAACGATATTCTATTATGATTCTATTAACCTAAGCAATTAACGATGTTTATAAGGCGATTTATTAAACGCGCAATTGTAACAAAAATTTCAGCTGTCCGTAATTGTTTACTTTAAGTAATATTATAAAACCAGTCCATAGACCAAGAAAATAAAACCATATTAATTAGATACGTTTTCTATCATATTATATTAATCTACATAATGCGTTGTATGGTTTCTATTCCCATAAAAAATAATAATCAATTTAAACTTAAAATAACGTTGACCGCAAATATTACGCTACACCGAACATAACAAAGGAACTTTCAACACAAAAACTTACATTTCATTCTACTATCTTTTGTAGGAATACGTGCAATGGTACCTTGATGACTCAACTAGTGTTGAAAATAAATCTTTTGTATTTATCCAACCGAAGCTTACGTTACGACCACAACACGTTTAAATAGTTTAGTATGAATAGATTACTCATCTGATTCAAAATCGTTCAAAACGATTTGATTATTATTTTTGATTATTATTAGTTTTAAATTACGATGATAAGTACCTTTACTTATAAAATTTCGTCTACTACGACTGCCTGCATCCAAACCTAATGTGCATAGTGCTAATAGAATAAAATTAAGTAAGATATAATACCCCAATGCACCTTATTTAATTTTAACAACAAACAATAAATCTAAAAAATAGTTTTACATTTTCATTAAACTTCCAATTATTTCAACGATAAAAAACAGTTTTGTAAAGATCTTAATTCAAACCGTTTGTAAGATAATTTAGAAACCTATATTGATTCACCTGAACCTTTGGCAACGCAGTGAAGCAACCGTTGTTGAAATTAAATAAAAAGCTATTTAAGTATCGGACTGTTGTGCATGTAACTGGAAAATCGATCCTTGAATGAGTTAATTATCTAATTATACCTTTAGATCAGTTCATTGGCTTTATTTTGTCGTTAGGGCAAAAAACTAACGCCATTTTTTTTCACGGTTCAAAATGTTACGAGCATTAGAGAGCATTAATATTATGTTCTTATCGTGGATAGGTTATTTTATAAGCATAAGATCCGAATTGTTCTAAATTTTCATATTTAGCAAATATGAAAATTTATTTTTCAATATTCAAATTAATAAAATAGGATAATATTGTTAAACCTGGCTCTGGGACTTACGCTTGTAAGTATGCAAAACTTATGCCACAGCGGCTAGCTGGTTTAATTATCATGAATTCTAAATTAATTAATGTTAGCCGATGATCATGATTTTTTGCGCGTTATTTTATTTTTTTTATATTAGGTTCAGTTTAACATAGTTTTAATTTTTATATAGCCATTGAATACTGGAACACCATAAATGAATTATTTTGTAGTTCAGATTGGGAAAGATAAATCGTTGCAATCAGCTGTTATATAAAAAGAGTTGGTTTCTTGTATGAGCTAGTCTGACGGTTGGGTCGGAGAGAATTTTTTGTTGTAAGTAATAAGATTGGTTACTTTATTTAACAAACAGTGTAATGGAATTTTTTATCAGTTTTTTTTAATTCTTAAAATGAACAGAGATGTTGAACATTGAAGACATAACCTATTTGTGTTATTAAAATAAAATTTGACGCTTCTTGGCGCTCTTTTCCTGTGAAAGGAAGCTCATAATTATATGAGTTTAAAAAAAGAAATAAATATTATAATTAATATGAAGTTTACAAATATATTATAGATACGTACATAGAATAGTTTTTTTTAATGTTATCATGATATTCACATATTATAATATTATATTAGATTTACCATTGCTCTATTGGGTAATATCAAAGGAACCGAGCTTTTAACATTTAGGTACCTACCTAGATCAGCAAATTAAATGAAAATAAATTGCCATTAAATTATTATTCCTGTAAAATATCATACAAGTATTCCGTCGCTTCAAAATTAAAGTAGAAATACACACACCTAGGTAGGTAATTAATAATTATTAAAATCTTCGAATTTAAATTGACTAACAATAATAATTTTCAGAAAACATGAAGTTAAAGATATTAGCGCTAAGTTTACTACAGCTGGCGGTAGCGTCGCCCGTGCTGCAGGACCTCATGCTGGCAGACGATTCCCACACCGTCGGCACCTACATTAGACCAGCTCGGTCTGCGGGGGTAAGTAACTTACTATGAATCATTCGTATTACTAGGTATAAAGAGCTTTTATACGCCTCTGTCCCGGTTTCGCCCGGATTGACCGTTGTTAGTAACTTTATAACGGTAATGTTTTTTTTTAAATCGGTCAAGTACTTTTTGAGCAGCGTATATTCGTAAGCATACAGTGTTTATGTTGAATGTTGTCATTCAATGAACACGCTAGTCATTCAATCAAATAGCAGATTAAACCAGATGATGGATGTTATTAATAAAGATATATTACCTACACTATTTTGCTGGACACTATGTAATACAATACACATCTGTTTCTATAATTGATTTTCATTTGTTCTCTTCAATAACTACGCGTGCAAAATAAACTCTACCTAATATTGCTTTTTTTATAGCCTGAAGATTACCACAGATCCTACGAAAATGAAGGTGATGGTGAGATAGGTTACTCACGGAAGAAGACAGGCGGTGGAAAGAAAGGCTATCAACATTTTGACTCGTTCCATAAGAAGGCGGGTGACAACTACGAGTTTGAAAAACAAGACTCCTATGGGTTAGAAGACGAGGGACAGGCTGGCGCTCACAGTCATAAGAATGAGAGGAAAGGTGATACAGAGAATTATTATTACATATTATATAATACTAGGTAGTAATAAAAAAATATTCATTTCATTAATGAGAGTTACAGAGAATATAGCAGTATTCTTTTAGTCACAGAATTATTTTCGTTATGTATGCGAAATAGTGTTAGGTACCTATACCTAGTGGCTAGTACATAAGATTTGTTGGTAGATACCTATACATAATTAATAATTATTATATGCGGGACGCTATCAATTTAAATTTGAATTTATAATAATACTTATAACTTTTCTTCAGCTGATGCATATCGTGAACCAGAAAATGACGAAGAAGAACACGAAGCAGAGGAAAGACCAAAGAAAAAAAAGAACCACGAGGAACTCAGGTATGATTTGTTATGATACTTACCTATTTGCAATATTAGGATTATTATGATGTTTTGAACATGATTTTATTACTGGAAATGCCCACTTATAAAAATATTATCGCAAACGCTTGCCTATGATATATTTTAAATTTTTAACCATTTTAATAATATTCAAAGTTTGAACTGAATATATTTATGGATATGATAAGTCCATGACTAATCATTAAAATTACCTAACAATTATTATTTATTTGAAAGTTACTTATTATTATTCTTTCCTTTACAGAGAAGGACCGAATGACCACAACATAGAAGTTTCTGGTTATGATCCAGCAGATTATACTCTACCAGAAAAATATACGTATGGAACAGGGGAAGAATATAATTTTAAGTAATTATAATTGATAAGCAATTGAAAGTATGTAGTTAATGTAAAAAATAAGAATTTTTGATTTCTTGCGTTGGTACCAAAGAAATGTTCAACATTTAAAATAACGCCCTCTTTTGGAGTTTTTGTGAAACAGTATAAAGTTCAACACTATATTTTATATTGTTTTGTAACATGGAAAATAAATTAATAATAATAAAATAATACTTTGTTTTATTTATTTAAACTAAAATAAATAAATAATCTATGTATTTACGCCACAACACGCGTTATGACGTGATGTTCAAGGCCCTTGCCTTTGAACATGACACAACAACAAACGTTGACGTTAGCTTTGCTGTTTGACAGTTGACATTTGACTTTTGTTTTGCTTGCGCGATCCGAATCAAGGCTGGATTCATCGGCAGCAAAATAAGCCAAAAACTTCTATACTTTCCAACGATTTGTGATGTGATAACCGAAGCTTAAACTATCCAGAAACAATGGGTATAACGGTCATCGAAATAATTGCAACGATACTACTAAATCTCATACATTGCACGAACACGGGTAAGTAGGCTATTATTTAATTGAATCAATTCGTCCGGCTCGTGTTATTCTAGAGCTTTATTCTTTTTAACAGAGCACATCCTGTCCTGCAATACGAGCAGTTTAGAGCCGTGTCCGGGTAAGAACGAAGTATGTAAATACGATCAGTGCGTATGCCCTGACGACTTAGTGAGGGAGGGTGAAGATTGCTTGTTCCCAACCCCCGACTCGGCTGCTAGTCACGACGTCACTGCTGCTATTGTATCCATCTTTACTATAGCGCTTGTTGTCGTCGGTCTAGTATTAGTTATAAGGAAATACAATTTAATTGAGTATATAAGGCAGAAGATTGACTTGAGAAGAAACAACGATGTTATGTATGAAGACGTTATGATAGGGCAAGATGATCCCCCATTAAGTCCTTAGTCTAGTAAAGATTAGCTTTTCTAATGTTTTACAAGGCGACATCAGAAATGTAAATAATATTGTTGATATTGTTGTTTTGTTTTGTAAAATATATACCCACTTTCAGTTTGTGTATTTTATCATGAATGGGTATTTTGACTCTCTGACTTCTAAGTTTTTTTATTGTTATATGTTATTTAAGCTCATACTCATTTCATTCTTTAGGCTTCATTAAGTTATTACTTTGTGTATAATATCTGTTATAGTCAAACCCAGAAGCTCGGGCACTCTTAGGTTCGACTGGTCAAACCTCAGGTCTGGCATAATGACTTTGTCAAACCCCAAATAAATGTAATATTTCAACCTTTTATTAAACAATTTTCATCAGTTATTGTCTAGCTGAGGTGTCTTATGCGCGTGTGATGCCTATACTGTGTTTGCCTACGGCCGAAACTGCTGCTGACTTCAAAGGGTGAAATTCAAATATATTTCAAAGATTGCCCGATGGCTTTTGCTTTCTAAGATAAAACAGTCCTTCCGCAAAGAGATTAGTGTTTTGGGATTGACTATAACATATCAAAATAACATAATATTACGGAGAAATGCCCGTATTATTCTGGACATATTGTAACAGTCAACTGTGGGCTTCTCAAACACCAATTTGTAAACATAATATTATGATGGAAGCAATCAAATAGGAATGTCAAGAAATTTATATATTTTTAATATAGGTCATTACTTTAATCTTCTCACAATATTTTTTGTATCAATATTGTCATTGATTGCACAAATATTACTCATTATATTGATTAACATATTTGTTCACTTTATTATCAAATTTTTGTAAAACTAATAATAATACTGATTATAATACTGCATTATAATACATGTTGATGTGTCTATTCGGGTAACAAAATTGAAGTAATTCTTGTACATAATAAAATATCTCGCATTCATAAAATACCTATAATAATATATTAAATGCCTTCATAAATAAATGTGATATGAATGTTTATTGCTGTACAAAACATTGTACATAAATACAGAATGTTTTAATGTGCAATTATAATCATGTGAACATTCTTATAGGGTCGATAAAATAACATAAATTGTAACATAATATTTTTCTAATAATAAAGTTTTCTATTTTTTATATTAATTTGTTTATTTGCTGTGTTTGTATTTGTTTATTTATTGATCTTGTTTTGAAAAACATTGTAGATATCTGTAAGTGATATTTTCTTGGTGCATTGATGTGAGTCACAATGAAGAACAATTCAGACCATTTCAATCATTATGGAAATGACACTTCTTTAGGTGTGTTAAGAGTAAAATTTCAAGGTCGCGTCATGGCAATACCATGACGCCATGGAGAAAAGCGACGATTTTCGTATCTTTGAATCTTACTAAAGAAGTTTCAACTCTGACACGTGTGCTCAGAATACACGCTCTTATTTTATTTGCATCAGAAAAGCTACTCATTCTCTGATTTTGTTTATAGTCACAAAATTAACCAGTGAAATAAAATGTACGAAAAAACACACATTATAAGAACAACTACATAATATTATTATATTGTGTGGTACAACATTATATATTCTGTGGTACAACAGAAGAATCTGAATAAGTTTCAATATTGTTAAATTTATTTTATAATATTGTTTGTCTATGCTCAATGTCGCCAAAGACTGAATGTTTAAGCATAATATGTTATTCTTTTTTAATGTATCTTTATATTGTTCTAACCCTGTAAACATATTAATGATGTATGACTTATAATAATGTTTCTTGGAACTTGGCTTTTTATAGTTCAAAGTTCAAATTTGTTCCTTAGTAAAGGTTCACACTATTTATACTTTATATTATGGTTCTATATTTTACCTATATACAGGGTATTTTTGCAGACAGTACAGGAATTACCATTTTCAATTAGGCAAGGTTATTGATTACACAATTATTTTTTTATTTTATTATTAATTTTTTATAATAATTGAAATTCAATTTGCATCTCCTGAAAGAATAAATTGAGTAAATAATTAAAACGAAAAACATAAGAAAAGTTCAAAACTGATACTAAACCTACTGTGGAAATTTGAAAAAATATCCTGTACCTAGAAGATAATACAACAACAATTGCTACAAATTAACTTCTATATGCAAGTTAAGTTTCTTTTAAGCTATTGCATAGCTTTTATCTCAGACTGAGCGCGGCGACCGAATGTAAAAATTCCGTAAAGAAAAAACCTAACACCCCCCACTCCAACTGGCACAGCAAAGCGAAGCTTTGCAATAGCTTTACCGCGGCAGTCTTTGAGTGCCACACGTATTTTTTTTTATTAAAAAAAGTGTGAGCCGAAGTTAGCCATTAGATTATTTTTATTACTATGTTACATTATACAGCATGATATTTTAAGGCTCAAGTGAATTAGTTGATCATTTAAGTTTTTTTCCCTATGATTATTACTTTCATTATATTATGTTAAACGGATAAAATAAATTACAAATATTAATTACAGGTAGATCTTCATTTTCAAGGTAATTGTTTTTGTAGGATTAATCATAAATTTCAATACAAAAACAACATGTTTTCGCATAATTAATTGTAAAAAAATATCTAAGTTTTCCTCATCTCATATTGAAACATTGTTTAAAATAAAGATATTATTTTTATTAAAACATGCATTGTAATTTTTGGCAAACTTCCATTATATGCAATGTTAGAAAATTCTATTATGAGTTCCTTATATTTTGGAAGTAATCCATTCACTTGCAATTTAAAAATAAATGCACAAAGGGGTGTCAACCTGATACAACTATAAAAGGAGATCTAAGTGAATTTTATATATTTTTATTACAACACAGCAGTACATTTAGGCATTATTTTTTTTTAACTAAGTTACTCCAATTTGCATGATATTTTCTACTGAAACTTTCAACAGAAAAAAAATGAAGGAACTTTAATGTTTTCTTTATAGCAGACCTAATAATTCAGTGTCCATTTCATATTAAACTTATTTACCATAGTGCACTATAAAACTATATGATCAAGTTTATCAGTTAATGAATATGCATTAAAAAATAAACAATTGGAATTAGAAGCTAGAGCAAGAGCATAGGAAGCTAGATCAAGAGCATTATTCGCGATCTTTTAGTGTACCTAAACGAAAACTGGTATTAATTAGTGTTGTTCCATAGTAGAACATTGCATGGAATCTTTTCGAATGCACTAAGAACAACGCAAGAATGTTCTACGCCTGTTTACACTTAAAGAATTTGACTTATGTAGAATGAGCATTCGCTAGGTAAATGCACCGTAATATGAGATTCCAACTTGCTAAGTTAGGTGTGAAAGGGATAAAAAACATAAAGGCGTCATTCAACGTCATATTTTCTTGTTACAATTTAATGTTCATACTGAAATCTCCAGTGTATTAAATATAAGCTTCTTGGATTCCACACACCGTCAAGCTTGCCATCATGCAAATTGGAGTGTAATCATTGTGCATACAGGTTGTGTTATTGAAGTATATAATTACTTCAACATTCCATATATTTTTAATTCATTTCATGTGCTTTTCTTGTCTTCGTGTATTTAGATTAATATAAATATGTAAATTATAATAAATAAATATATTTTGAGAATAAATACTCTGTGATATTTTGTGTGCATTTTTATTTATTATCCATTGCTGACCATTTGTTTAAAATATAATCTACACTAATATAAGACAGAGAAAAGATTTCTATTTTATGTAACAAATGAACTCAAATCTACTTCATATAGAGCACTAGCTTTCCACCCGCGGCTTCGCCCGCTTTCTCTAAAACCTAATAAATACTAAAACCTTCCTCGAGAACCACTCTATCAAAAAAAAAACCGCATCAATACGTTGCGTACTAGTTTTAAAGATTAGCATACAATGGGACATAGGAACAGAGAAAGCGACTTTGTTTTATACTATGTAGTGATTATCTGTGTTCCACCAATAAATATACTATTGTACCGTGGTATTTATTGAATGTGTAGCTAGAGTACTGTTAAATGTAATCAAATACATCAATTAAAGCAGACATCTATTAGAAAATATTGAACTGTATTTCTTTCAAAACTATTTGCCTTGGAAATGACTTGAGAATGTTACTTACCTGTGTACCCCGCAACTTCGTTCACTTTTGTGCATTTTTGTTAGACGAACCTGATTTTGAATACTAGAATCTTTTGTTTTTAAACATTAAATTAAATTAATATTTCTGAACCCACATAAAATTAACTCAATCATTTATTGTTTGCCGGTGTACATGCATGGATTTAACACGCATTTAATAAAAAATCTGTAAATTTGATATTGTATGTATTAGACTTACATTTTATTTCTATAAATAATATTAAATAACAGTCATCATTTCATAAATTATCACTTAAATCTATATTTACATAATATTAATGTTGAAGTCTTACTCTCTATTTGGAAAAGTTCATCATTTGGACCTTGACATAGTTTCCTTTTTACGTTCAAAATAAATATTATTTTTTTTTCCTAGACAGTTGTAGGTTTTTAAGTTATCATCCTTCTTATGAATGGTGTGGCGTGAAACGTGATCATGTACTTTAACAAATTGCTGGCCAGCAGTACCATTATTGTAACTAGCCTTGGGCTCTCGTATAGAACTGAAAAAATATAAATACAGCAATAGAATTCTTAATTTTAATGCTACTAGCAAGTAGCATCTGAGGGTTGAAGTTATTTTCTTTATACTAAAACTAGCTTACCACCCGCGGCTTCGCTCGCTTTGTCTAAAACCTAATCACTACATTATAGTAACAAAGTCACTTTCTCTGTCCCTTTGTCCCTATGTATGCTAAAATTTTTAAAACTAAGCAGCGAATTTTGACGCGGTTTTTCTAATAGACGGTGTGATTCAAGAGGAAGGTTTTAGTCTATAGAGAAAGCGACTTTGTTTTATACTTTGTACGTATCACGATAAAACATACCTACGCCTAATGTCGTTATTGGTTATTTGCGTGATAGAGTAGCCTATGTATAGGAATTCCTTAGATCATTAAGTAATGGATGGAGTACGCTGGCAAATGTTCTAACTAAACTTTCTGCTGATTTTGGTGCGGGGAGGGTAACTCACACTGATGAAACACAATCACACATTCACAAAAATAATTTGTGTCACGAAAGTCGTAAAAATTTACGACCTTTCAAGCGACGAGTTTTTAAATTCAACTCTATCCCTAAGTTCATAAAGATTAAATTTGTATTTTATTCCAAGTTGTCTCGTTCAATCGCGGTTCAATATCGCGTTCTAAATTCAACTTTATAACTTAGATCATAAAGATTAAATTTGTATTTCTTTAAAAGATAGTCTCGTAAGGAATGCGGTTCATTATCGCGTTTTAAATTCAACTTTATCTCTTAGTCCATAAAGATTAAATTTGTATATTTTCTTTCCATGATAGTCTCGTGGGGCCGCCTCAATGATCGAGTAAACATGACTCGATTATTTGTCTTGATCATATCGCTAAACGATACATCGACGATTATTAGAAATTGCATTTAATTAGAAATGTACGTTAAAAAAATAAAAAAATATACACAAATGAAAGGTTATTCCATCTTTTTTAATATTCGACATGTTTGAATTGCTTCTGCAAGACTTGACAGTGCAAAACGGCATTTTTAGCGGAGCACTCGCAGACGTCCTTTCGACGTTTTACGAATACGCAGAGTGTTCGTAATCGATTACGCAAGTAGTTTTTATGAAAGCATAAGATTTTTCGATTCGAATAATCTTATACCTCGGCAAAAGGGGAAACGCCTGCGAGTGTTATCCATTACTTAATGATCTAAGAGGAATTCAGATTATTTCCTGTCAATTCAAATTAATAAATTCAGTGCAGCCATTTTTTGCAACAAACTACGGACTAAAAACATTACGCTAATAAACATTGTATAGTATATGTTGCAGTATTAATTTTCAACCAGTTATGTTAGTCAATAAACTTGTTTCTTTTCATAGTCACATATACTTTCTTATATCAGCATGAAATATAAAACTGTAAGTAATATTATACACATAACTTCATCGCAGTTTTAATTAACTAAGTATGTATTAAATTATATTCAACTAGTATTAAAAACTCATACATACCACTGAACATATTATAAAACACGGCAAACATATACAGGAATACGAGTGCGTAATGCACTAGCCTCGTACTCGGCTCTGTCTCCCCGGAGCCCCATACTAACATCGGTAATGTTAGGAGGAGACTCATGTTTGCTAGCGAAAATGATTTAAGTAGCTGTAGAATGCTCACTGAAATTAAAAAAACAAATATTATTATTGTATGTCCACTAAAATAAAAAAGGAAATAAAATAATTATCTAATATTGTCTTTAGTTATCAATTACTAGCGGTCCGCCCCGGCTTCGCCCGTGGTACATATTTCGCAATAAAAGGTAGCCTATGTTCTTTCTCAGGGTCTAGAGATTGTCTGTGCCAAATTTCATCAAAATCAGTCCAGTAGTTTATGCGTGAAAACCATACATACATACAATATACATACATACCTTTCCTCTTTATAATATTAGTATAGATTATTAGGTGGTGGGAATAGTTAAACCGAGCACACGTGTCAGAAGTGAAACTTCTTTGGCAAGATTCAAAGACACCAAAACCGTTGCCTTACTGCATGATGTTACGGCATTACCATGACGTGACCTTCAAATTTTACTCTCAAATACAGTCTGCGTAATTGGGAAATGATACACACCTTCATTTTGTAAGGAAAATCCTTTCAATAGCATCATTGCGCTATGAGTGATGTTTATGAAAACAAAAATGCCTGAAATTTAACAAAAAAAATTAAATTAGTAAAAGTTGTATAATATTAAAAAGTTTTATTCAGGGAACTTTGTCTAAAACCTAATATATTGTATACTAAAAGGCCTTCCTCGAGAACAGTGGTTCACAGGTATCAATTTAAAAAAAAACCGCAATAAAAGAAAAAGCTTTTGGCAGCATGTGAGTAAAGCCAAATATAAACTAACTAATTACTAATTTAAAATTTATTATATTAATAATAATAAAATAAAGGCGTAGGGATGTGACGACCCCATCGCCCCCGGATGGCATATCTACAATAGATATCCCAACCGTGCAGTCAGTCACCCGCAGGGCACCTTGTGGCGAGGTGTCGGTGAGTAGCGACCCCGCGGGAACCGAGCGCTCCCGGGGGAGGGCCCTGTCCTCACCTCTGGACTGTCCCAGTGGCAGTTCGGAGTGAACAATGACGAGGTTCAGGATCCCCCACCTCTGGCTTGCCTTTGTTGGCTGTCCAGAGTGGAGCCGCCAGAGCTATATGCTCGGGGGTGGAAGTGTCTAATGGCGTAATAGCGGGGAAACCCGCTCCGGGCCCGCGGGCCCGCGATGGTGAAACCGGTGCCGCACCTCTCTACACCCCTAGCCGTTCAGCTGATGTTGCCCCCTTGTTGCCATTCTCGGTAACCTTTTTGGGAGCCCATCGACCGAACTGGCGAGTCACCGTCTGCCATTATTTTCAATTTTTAATATTGAAAAAGCAGACGTTCATAGTCCCCATAGAACCAATATACCAGTCCATCTAACACCCCCTTCCATAACCCAGTTTTGTTCATTTCCATTTTTCTGCAATAGTCCTACATTGGCCGCGGCTTAGATCATTAAGTAATGGATAACACACGCAGGCGTTTCCCCTTTTGCCGAGGTATAAGATTATTCGAATCGAAAAATCTTATGCTTTCATAAAAACTACTTGCGTAATCGATTACGAACACTCTGCGTATTCGTAAAACATCGAAAGGACGTCTGCGAGTGCTCCGCTAAAAATGCCGTTTTGCACTGTCAAGCCTTGCAGAAGCAATTCAAACATGTCGAATATTAAAAAAGATGGAATAACCTTTCATTTGTGTATATTTTTTTATTTTTTTAACGTACATTTCTAATTAAATGCAATTTCTAATAATCGTCGATGTATCGTTTAGCGATATGATCAAGACAAATAATCGAGTCATGTGTTCGATCATTGATGCGGTTTCACGAGACTATCATGGAAAGAAAATATACAAATTTAATCTTTATGAACTAAGAGATAAAGTTGAATTTAAAACGCGATATTGAACCGCATTCCCCACGAGACTATAAAGCGATGTAGCGAGACTATCTTGAAGAAAAAATATACAAATTTAATCTTTATGAACTAAGCGATAAAGTTGAATTTAGAACGCGATATTGAACCGCACTCCCCACGAGACTATAAACTGATGTAGCGAGACTATCTTGAAGAGAAATTCAAATTTAATCTTTATGAACTTAGTGATAGAGTTGAATTTAAAAACTCGTCGCTTAAAAGGTCGTAAATTTTTACGACTTTCTAAGTGACGGACTGCTTTTAAGTTGAACGTCGATAAAAAAATATTTTTCTAAGTATAATTTGAAATGAGATGAGAATTAATCTTTATTATATTACAATTTAACACAACTGCATAAAAAGGAGTATAATGTTTATTTTGTAAATCTTGTATATATTTATTAAAATTTACGCTCGGCTACTTTTAACTGGCAGAACATTTTAATCGTATGGAACCCTTCGTGCGCGAGTCCGACTCGCACTTAGCCGTTTTTTTGTAATGTTAATCTTGTAACCTTTCTATTATGTAATTTGTTTATATGTATGTATTAATATTGCGTATATTTCAGATTTACAAAAAATCGAATTACAATTTTTATTATATCTGTAGCGACACCTCGGTACAGAAATAAAAAAAGACGGGTTGCACTCCGGGAGTGCCGGGAGAAGTGAAAACTTGATTATTAACGTTGAGCATGTTTGATATATAGCGTAAGATGGATGGCCGTCTTACGCTTTTTCGATCAGGTCACGTGTCCTGACGCGAGTTTAAGATTTTATACCCAACGCCGCTAAAGAAGTTTTCACTTCAAAAAAAGACGGGTTGCACTCCGGGAGTGCCGGCAGAAGTGAAAACATGATTATTAACGTTCAGCATGTTTGATATTTTGGAATGGTATCCGCCTTACGCATGGAATATAAGGGCTAAAAAAAAAAGTCCGTCTTACGCTTTTTCGATCAGGTCACCTGACGCGAGTTTAAGATTTTATACCCAACGCCGCTAAAGAAGTATTCACTTCAATAAAAATTTCTGTACCGATATTTATTTTATTGAATATAATATGTGATGTTTTGAATAAATACATATTCAAATACAAATAAAATGGCGTTTTATTGTTTTTTCGTATACATATATAATAATGATGAAAACGTTACAAATGACCTATGTAGTATTTTTTATGAATATAATATTAATGTTATTTCTAATTTCAACAAAATTATTATTTTTGTAATATCGATATGGTTACATCCCTTTATAGCGATTGTATTATTACGTATATGTACAGAGATTTTTCTGTGTAATCGATGTATGTGTGCAAAAACATGCTAGTCTGCCAATTTTGTATTAGTTTGAGTTTGTAAAGACACAAATTATTTTTGTGAATGTGTGATTGTTTTTCAAAGTGTGAGTTACCCTCCCCGCACCAAAATCGGCAGAAAGTTTAGTTAGAACATTTGCCAGCGTGCTCCATCCATTACTTAATGATCTAAGGGCCGCGGACTGCCCAGGGCTGTATCTCTATAGTGCAGTCATGGGCAGGCTGCGGCTGGTGTCCCACAACACATTAAATTCTCTAAAGGGCCTCTGTGTGTTGGACTTGTGTCCCCACGTAAGCCTTCCAAAGGACCGGGTATCTTCCTTCTGGTGGTACCCGTGTATTATGGAGAGAGACATAATAATAAAATAATATCTTTATTTGCTCAAATGTGGTTTACAAGTTATTACAATAAGGAAAGTACAGCACATTCGCCAATTACACTACACTAGGTACACTACAAAAAATTATATGTATTATATAAACATTATTATAGTTTAGTCACACCCCGGACACTCCATACAAAATTATCGTTGTGACAGTCACACTGTAGAGACTGCAAATGTGTGTGTTAACGCTTTATGGTTGGCACATTTGTGACGAGCACGAGAGTGTCCGTTCTGTAGCGATTAGCTACTATTATGTATTCTGTGGTTTAGTTCAAGTATCTATTAATTATTATACATGTCAATATTTACATTTATCATCAAAAAAGTCCCATTATAAAAATTTTTGCTTAATAGCCACATTTATTTGTGGTCCATCGTGTAGTTGTTTCAAATAGCTCAACAAAATTTATTTCTTCGTTCTTCCTTCTTTCTTTCTAACTATAAGTATACAATATTTTTGGGTCCTCCTGACACAGGTTTTTGTAAACTTACTAGGAGGACTCATCCATTTTCTGTCTTTGAAAATTGTGTGTATGAAATAAATATAATATTTTTCATTTTCATTTTCATTTTTCATACACATTGTGATATTTAACCCGGCGTCATTGAGGTTGGGTCAAAATGACCCGGCTTGTTTATAATTTACAATATCTTTGTAATTACGTGCACGATTGTGCTGTTCTTTGTAGTAGCTGGAGCTAACAATGTGCATTAAACGTTTTGGAAGTAAAATCCTTTCGAAGTCGAGTGTACTGGGAGCTACACGCGTGTATTTTCGAAAAAGGTAAATATGACCCATCCTCACAATTGATGTAACAATTTCGCGCCATGGCTAAGTTATCGATTATTACTGTTGTGTATGATTTCTTGGTGTCTGCAAACATTTTTTTTGCTTGTTTATGTGAATTTAATGTTTTTGTTTGTCCAACAGGTACTTATTATAAAATAGGTACTATAAACGAATAGAATAGAAAATATCACGTATCATGGCGGGTTTAGACTCTTGTCTGACTCAGACTTACCTTATTATGGTGATGAAGTTGAAGAAGAGGATCATGTTAGAGTGCGGAGTATGTTTCAAGTGGAGAAAAGCGAAAACCCAAATTCAATACCTTTTACAATAAAGCTAAATATGGGGTGGACGTCGCTGATGAACTTTGCGCCTCATGTGATGTGAGTCGTAACTCCAAAAGGTGGCCCCTGACAATTTTTATGCCATGTTGGACACACAGGAATTAATGCGTTTATAATACGTCGCATAAATAAAAACAAACCAAGCGATAACAGACGTAATTTTTTGATAAACCTAGGTCTGATCTGGTCTTAGAACATTTGAAAATTCACCGGGAATTGAATCGATAGCAAGGACAAATGGGCAAAAGAATCAGAGAATTTATTGGTGGATCATCAGAGGAGGCACCTGCAATTCCCGCAAAAGATGATAAGAGTCTCCGGAAAAAAAAATAGTAAAACAAAACATTTTGGTCAAGCTTTCCCTAAATTTATTTGTCCTGAACGCATCGTTTCTTTCTGTATTGATTTCATTTACAACGAAGATTCTAATTAGCTTTGGTAAAGTTTTTTTCTAATATATTAGACTTATGTTTATAAAAATGCTATTTGTAGCCAAAATTACTGGTTAATAGTGTAATAATGACATGAAAACGTAAGATGTCTATATTTTGTTCCTATTTTTATGAGTTTATGTCAAAGTTGATTAAAGCGAATAAAACGTTGGTTCAAATTCAAATTCAAATTCAAATTTCTTTATTTGCAGAATGTAGATTTACAAAGATGTTAGGTAGTTCATTATTATTTTTATTTTATATTATCAAAACCAGATTACCTTTATCCTATAATAATAACACAGAATACTAATTTTCTTCAAAAGTTTAGAAATATCAACTATAAAATATATGGGTAATTTTGACCCACCTCAACGTTCGCGTATCTGTTTTCTACCACAATGACGCCGGGTTAACATCAGCTTACCTGCAAATGTAGACAGGAATTGTATATAGAAATCCTTCTCCCATATAAACAGGTCGACTCCATCCTTTTCTTCATGCGCCCAGTCCAAACAATCACTTTTTAATGGTTCTACATGGTTTAATGTCATATTAATTGGAAGTTTTCTGAAATGTATAGATTTGAAGGTTTAATACTGATGATGATGATTGAAGACTGCAATTTTAAAGAACAATGCAAAGATTAGTATAAATACATAGTCTAAAACAAATGAGCCTCATATTATGCTCATTTTATGCTTTCATTTTGTACTTTACAAACAATTCTTGGTTTGGTAGAGAAAAGCTTTGTTAGGCAAACCAAGATGTTTTTGTTAGTAGTGAATCTCAAACTAAGTCATTCATTTATAGTGTTGAAGTAAACATATTTTTTAAAGTCTTAAATTGTCATACATGTGAGATACCAACAGGGCTAGATGAAATCTTTAAATGCTTGTTTGAATGAATATTTTCCTGTAAAGTTACATATTAAAAATATATCCTACTAATATTATAAATGCAAAAAAATGCAAAAGGTTGTGAGGATGTGTGTGTGTGTGTGTTTGTTACTCTTTTACGCGAATACTACTGAACCGATTAAAATGAAATTTAGCACACATATAGAGGGTAACTTGGATTAACACATAGGATGGGTCTTATCCCGGAAATCCCACGGGAAAGGGAACTATGCGGGTATTACTTTGAAAACGCGGGCGAGAATCTAGTAATTTCTATTTCTAGCGGCATTTGTCCGCAAAGGAATCAATCCCCATAATGGAAGCTAATATAACTAAAAGGTATATAGAAAACAGGATTTATGTTATACTAGCTGTGCTCCGTGTTTTTACCCGCATTGCTACACTCCTGTAGGCCTGAGTAAGATGATATATAGCCTAATAGTCTTTCTCAATAAATGGGCTATCTAACACATTTTTTTTTTCAAATCGGACCAGTAGTTCGCGAAATTAGCGTTCCAAACAAATTCTTTAGCTTGATAATATTAGTATACAATATATTATAATCATAAAACTAAATATGTAAGTGTTATTCTCAATGAAAGTACTAAGGTACTTAGTAACCAACTTACATGTGCGTAGAATTATTGATTGTGCTATTGTTCTGTATGTCGCAGATAGAGTTGACCATGATGTTAAATAAGCTATCGTTCCTCCACACTCCATATGTCTCCAGCATCATCAATATGATGAGCAGCTTCCAATAAGCCTGTAACATATTTAAAATGCTTTGATTAAATCATAGCAATAATAAGTTTTTTTTTTATATAAAAGAAGAAATAATGGACTTCACTGAAATATAAGAATTGTGGTAAATTAATAATATTGTTATTATTGTTTAGAAACATGACTTTCAGAAAAGAATTTGAACTTCAGAGCAAAATTAATGTCAATGTGAAAGTTAAATAAAGATACTCAATAATAAAAAAATACTAAATTCATAAAAAATTACTTACTTTAAAATCAGTGTTGAATATAATATGCCTTTGTGCTTCTTTTGATATTAGGACTAGATCTATCATGACTATAACGGGATCATATTCTATGTACTTATCCACTATGCCATTACATTTTACCTGAAAATAAAAGAACATTTTCATTTAAAATTAACTTTATTGAACACAGAGTTGAAATTACACTCAACTACGGAGTTTATTGCTGGTTCTTCTCCATAAATACTGCTTTTCGAATCGGTGGTAAATGTAAAAAATGTTATTACGATTAAAAAGTGCTTTTATAAGAAGTCTTAACTATTGAATAAATAAATGTTTGAGTTTGAAATAGAATGGCATTACACATCCTTCAAACTAAATGTTGCAAATAAGCTAACAAATTAAATATAGGCATTCAAGTATAATTGTTGAATAAATAAATGTTTGAGTATACTACGTTTTAAATTATACTGCAAGATATCTTACGCATTTCGTTAATTTTAACACAGAGGGTCCGTAGGTTCTGTACAGGGCGCCGGCTCCTTCTCCACAATTTACACATTTGTATCGCATTTTGTCGGTAATTTATCCTTTAACTTATATAATATAAGTTACTCTATACCAAATAGTATTGTATAGGATAAACCAATAAACATTTCCACAACACTTCAAGAAAATAAAAAAGTTAAAAACAACAATATTTAAAAATCAGCCGACTGCGGATGTCAATTGTCAACTTTGTCATGTTCAATGACAGTTTGCTTTTATCCATTTTCATCTGGACGGTAATAATACTGAACTATTTGATTATTTTAAAACAGATTATTATACAATAAATAAGCTGCGGATTTTATTAATGCCAGCGTATATCTTCCCAGAAGTGAAATCTGAGTAATAATTATTGTTATAGTGTGACGAGAGCTTCCGAAAACATGTACAGCAATTCCATCTACATTTCACTCAGGGCCACAGTCAGAGGCGGCTCGCCCTAAGGAGCGCTGGTGCAGTGAACTCCCATAAATAATTATAATAAAATCATACTCCTTAATTTAATTATTAACATTAATTATTACTATTTAAAATCAATCGTAATCTTTAAAACTACTGTTAATACCCATGAATATATCCATCGTTCCATCATCCCATACACCTGTATAATACCTACTGTATTATGTAACGCGCGAAGCGGAGCGCTCACGATTGCGCTCCAATGAAAAAAGATTTAGTACATTTCCTAATACGAAATCCAATAGGAGTGAAAGAGAGGGTTTTGTCAGAGCCCTGCGCGTGAAACAGAAGATTTTCTATGGAAAAGTAGCAAAATTCGGAGCGCCGCACCCGCAAACGTTGCCGGTTCGTTTTTACCGCCCGGCAGGACAGCGATTGCGACGTTGCAAGTTGCCACTTCTATAATATAAACAAACACTCGAGTCAACTTCAATGCACGCGCGCGATTCATGCAATTTTCTAATTAAAATTATAAAATACGTGTTGAAATAGCCTGTAGTTATCAGTATTACTTGTGAGTGTTAAAATGAACAATAATTATAATGTGGCGTTCATTAAAAAGTGTGATAAAACGTTACAAATTCGGCTTGAATGTAAAGCTAAGGGACCGCCACGGCCTGAACTTGATCACGCAAAAATGTACGACAAAAACGAAAACATATACGCGTGTGTTTAAATCTGAACATTATGTGAAAACACCGTGGTTGTGTGGTTGTGATGAAAACAACAACATACATTTACGAATGTCTTGTCGCTTTAAGTTATAGATATTTTTGCACACCAAAAAGAAAGACTTATGTATTTCCTTTAAAAGTAATTTTTTTGATAAATGTACTGCTTTACACCATGTATTTTCAGTGTTTTATTTTAAGTGAACACCCATAAAATTTTGTCACGAGCCGCCTCTGGCCACAGTTACATGCCGATTGCCGCTAGAAGTGTCATTTTTTATAATATTTTGTGAAAATTTAGAGAGCGTGTATTTCTAATGCGTTTCATCTTTATAGTATTTTCTTTATGGTGAAATAACATAAATATAAGAAATTATTACAGATAGGTATCTAATATCAAACAATATTATAATAAAAACTTGAGCGATGTCAAGGGACATCCAGATGGAACGAAGTGTTAAGTTAGAGAGAGATAGACAGAGAACCACGCGCACGCCGCACGGCTTACAACTCAAGCAAAAAGAGTCGTGACAACTTTTCATAAGAATTTTTTCCGTCTAGCCCCCTTTCTTTGTTAACTTTGTTCCAATATAATATCTAAATGTGGAATCGTAGTTATAAACAAAATTATTGTTAGTAATAATAATAATTATTAAATGAGTTTGATGTAGTTTTTCAAAATGTTCGACCAACAACAAAGACGACCCGAATATTTCCTATTTTTATCCGCTTCCATATAAAATAGGTATACCTTCAAAAAGCATTAAAAAATAAAGAACGGTAGAAAACTATAACTTGTCACCGCTGACCGCAATATCAATTTCGCTTTTCATAAAAACGTTTCCTCTTTGATCGGGCTTGAACCGTCAATACGATTACTTGCAATATCCGATACGACAAACGATTCATATTATTATAAGTAATTTTAAAGTGAAACTTTTATTACAATATCGTCTCAAACTTTTTGGTCTGTGTACGCGTGCGTGTCTGTGTCACGCGACATGCGCTACACAAAGCAGTGTTCGGAACCGTTCGAACAGTTTCACTTTTACCGTGGTTTCATAAAACCACACAACATTTTTTCTTCTAAATATATCCTGACTTGTAATCTTAAAAATGGAAATTAAAAAAATCCCGGTATATATACCATACTGGTATATATACCGGGATTTTGGACGTACGTGACCAGGATCGAAAAAGCGTAAGACAGATGGATATCAAACATGCTCAACGTTAATAATCAAGTTTTCACTTCTGCCGGCACTCCCCCAGTGCAACCCGTCTTTTTTAAAGTGAAACTTTTATTACATCGTCTCAAACTTTTTGGTCTGTGTAGCGCAGAGAGCTCTCGGTAGAGAGTAGTATATTCTTTGGGCGTATTCAGAAAGAAAGCTTGAAACTTATAAGCGCTTATCGGCGCTTGTCATGTTCTGAATATATTTTCCTGTCAGTGCTGGTAACCCGCGCAGGAAAATATATGAACATGACAAGCGCCGATAAGCGCTTATAAGTTTCAAGCTTTCTTTCTGAATACGCCCTTTGGTGTAGCGCATGTCGCTAGTATCGCGGTCGGCTGCCGAGTAGGTATACCTACTCGGCAGCCGACCGTCACGCGACATTCACATGCGCTACACAAAGCAGTGTTCGGAACCGTTCGAACAGTTTCACTTTTACCGTGGTTTCATAAAACCACACAACATTTTTTTTTATATTTCAACACTTGTGGCGATTACACGGCGATAATGATTTTTATTTATCTGTATCTACAATGTCAATATAACGCAATATAATAATAATGTTATCTGTGACGTTTGGTGAAGAACGCACTTAGCTTTGATACCTCAGTTTGATACAAAATTCGAACCAGCCGTTAATTTTTTCTCGCAATATTGCACGCCTCATAAGCGAAGCGTTGAGGTGGGTACTACTGTCACTTCGCGCAAAACATCTGATTTTTCAAACTTAAAATGTCTTTATATATCATACATTGCACTTGTGATAAATACATACACACACATATTAAGTAAAAACACTATTTTTAACATTCATGATATTTTTGATGTCATTTTTGTTATTTAAACTAGTTAAAAAACAGTTTAAAAAAGTTCTGTCTTGGACGTCCGTGTATCTGTATGTGCGGATCCTTTTTCTTGTTAACACGATAGCGACCGAAATACTTTACTAATCGAGTCTTTTTTTTTCTCTTACGCTTGAGTATGCTCAGGAATAGAACCCTTTCATTTTTCAGGGTCTGATTCGATGTGGTTTAATTGTTATTAAATAAACAAAAATAATAATTAATAAATATTTATTAAAAAAAAATTATGAGGCGTGCACTTTTGGATTTTCCAAATTTTTTTTTAAAAATATAGCAACTCAAGTTATTAGTTATTAATTGATCTCATTGGGAACACAAACTTTTACAAGGTAGGTACGAACCTATAGGACAGAAGAACAGCTAGTGCATGACTACTTTTTAGATATTCTCTCTAAATTTAAAAATCGCTTAGTATAAAGAATCGTAGCTATAATATGAGGACAGGTTATTCCATTAGTGAAGCGCTCTGGTGCAGAGACGTGCACTTTTATGCTTACTTTAAAATTATTGGACGATACGGTCGATATGTCATGGGCATGCCGCATGATTCAATCGGGTTTACGGTTTTGTATACGGAAAAAATTAAATGATTTAATAATTTCATTGCGTGTTTGTGCATTGATGTTGATAATAGTTACGTTTAACAATGTTTTGATAATTTTTATTTATTTAATTTAATACTGTAAGCAGCAGCTTTTCGCCTTTTTCCTATTATAATGAAGTACATTATTAACAATTGGTTCTAAACCAGTATTGGTTTTGTTATTAATTGTCTATTTCATAACCTTTCCTTTCGGAAAAAATAGGGCGCAAACATTTATAATTTTTTTTTATTAACACATTAATAATTATTATTCAATCCAATCATTCAAAGAAAAAAAGCATGAAGTACTTACGAAGGGTAGTTAAAAATTGGTTAATGAGCTAAATGGTTGCCCTAATACTACGATGGATGGTCGGGACGCCGCGGCGCCGCTAACGAGGAAACATGGACCCAAGAAATTAGCAGCATTTAGTGAAGTCTGTGAACCGACATGTAAAATGGCTTTATGGAATATATTCTAGAAACTTCCAACTACTAAACTTCTATAGCTAAAAAATCAGTGTATGGTAGTGGAAAAAAGACGATTAGAAGGTACACAATTTACTCGTAGAGAACCAGTAAGTAAAAAACCCAGGTTTCGATCGGAATTAATCAATAGAAATAAAAGAAAAGTGGAGGTAAACGGAAAGATTTAAAATACAAGAAATTTTAAATTCGAATTTGATCGTAAGTACCTAATTTATTTTGTTTTTGGTTATTAAATAAGATGCCCGTCAAATTATTGCCCTTTTTTATCCACTAATTCTTAGAAATTTATTAAATTCAACAAAATTATTAAATGTTCATAATAATTTTAATTATTATTGCAAACTATTTGAATCACTGCAAGCAACTTGATCAGTATAAATTCTCGTAGCACTAACCCTAAACCTTAGCTTAGAATTAAAAGGACATTAATCTCGCGACGCCATTACAAACGCCTCCACACACCAGTTGCATAGCCTCAGCCATTTGCTTTTTGACGTGAATACTGAATAACTGGAAGAGCTTGGCTTGTGGGTCCACCAGCTTTAAGTCAATTTTAACTGAATAAGGTCTGAACCATTAAAATGTTGCCAAAACTCTGTTTTTTGTCGTATTAAGTACCTATAGCTTCATTGTCTTTGTGTTGGCATTTCCATTATTTTATTCTTTAGAATCAAAAGATCATAATATTATATTGTACAGTGTCTTAAATGCCAAAATTAACTAAATATAAAATGACTACTGTCGGTATATCCAAGCATTATTTGCAAATTGATGTTATCTTATAAATTGCACCAGATTTTATAAAAATAGCGAAAGTGCCTTAGGAAAGACCAATCCGATTTACATCGTTCATACCGCAGTTCCAAAACCTATCTTTCGATTTAGTATAAATCGATCGAGTATAAAAGGAACATTTAGTTCACCTCACACGCTTAAGCTTAACTGTTTATTAAAAGATAGCGGAGTTCCATCCAGGCGATGGAGGTAGGAAGCAATTTCATTCCGTCTTGTGAAGATTACAGAAACCAGTAATGAAGCCTTTGTGACCAAGACGTCTTTTCCTTGGTCGCACAGTTTTTGCTTTGAAAATTAGAACTTTCGGCGAATATTCTTTCTATCAGATTTTACAGAACTTTTTACAAGTTGGATGGAATCGACAATTCTAAATTCAGTTATTCAATTCAGTATTATTTTATTTGATGTATCTTGGAAACAGTTCCTTAATACTTAGAGCATGTGCTTTTTTCGAAAATATGAGTTAATAGTTACTTACTGTACAACTAAAACAGGTACAAGTGCAATACAAGTTGCAGCAAAACTGATTCGAGCCAGGCCGCTGGCGAGGGCTTAAAATTATTAGTCGAAACAACCCTAATATTATTATGATTGATATTAAATGAATATTGATTCATTATTAATTCATACAGAATTTATTGCGTCACCGTCTATGTACATAGATAAACATACTAGGTATTATACCCAGAGAGAAATTAAATAATGAAAAACACAATCTATTATATTTTCTTCTAACTACAAGTACATATTCAATAAAATATAATCGGATGCACGCACCCAGCGGATATAAGCTGAGAGCGCCTCGCGGTAACTCTGTAGTCTGTACTCTGTACCCATAGTTGCAGGAAATTAGACTTCGATTCAACATGAACGCGTCAGATCATTTCCTTACTTGTTATAGATTATGTGATGACGTTTGTGTATGAGATTTTATATATTAAGGGCGCTTGTGCACTACAAGGAATTTTACCGTCCGGCATTCCGATTTTTTACGGTCCGGTGTGGCATGAAAAAACCGATGAATTGCTTGTGCACCTGTCCGTCTTTACTCGGATCAGTGCGGTACAGTTCAAGGAAGTTTGGCGGTATAATGCTATCATAAATGATTGTTTTTGCATTTTACAAGAAACGAGTAAAAAATATAGAAGGTGAAATATCATATTACTTCGTTATAATAAAAAGTAAAGTTCCGTAAGAGATTTAAAATGCGTGTTTCACTTATTTATTTTAATCGGTGACGAGGAGCTAAAGCTATTCCCACTTGAACTTTAACTTACCAACACTTACTTAGATAATAATTATAGGTCAATGCTTGGTCAATGTATATAAAATAACAATACCGACTTCTCAAATCTCATTGCCAACTAAAAGAAAGTAAAACAAGAGCTTGCTTTCAATTGGCATATGCAGTAAAAACAGTAAAATCCAAGCAAGTGGGCATTCGAAAACAATTATACCTACAGCGACTCGTAGACACAAAAAACCATCCGGAATAGGGAAAAGTAAAATGTCGGACAGTAAAATTACGTATAGTGCACAAGCTAGTATATAGATTAATGGCGTGCCATACCGGACCGTAAAAAATCGGAATGCCGGACCGTAAAATTCCTTGTAGTGGACAAACGCCCTAAGGGCGCTTGTGCACTACAAGGAATTTTACTGTCCGGCATTCCGATTTTTTACGGTCCGGTGTGGCATGAAAAAACCGATGAATTGCTTGTGCACCTGTCCGTCTTTACTCGGATCAGTGCGGTACAGTTCAAGGAAGTTTGGCGGTATAATGCTATCATAAATGATTGTGTTTGCATTTTACAAGAAACGAGTAAAAAATAGTTTGGAAAATCCAAAAGTACACGCCTCATAATTTTTTTTTTATTAATTATTTATTAATTATTATTTTTGTTTATTTAATAACAATTAAACCACATCGAATCAGACCCTGAAAAATGAAAGGGTTCTATTCCTGAGCATACTCAAGCGTAAGAGAAAAAAAAAGACTCGATTAGTAAAGTATTTCGGTCGCTATCGTGTTAACAAGAAAATCCTCCGCACATACAGACACACGGACGTCCATGACAGAACTTTTTTAAACTGTTTTTTAACTAGTTTAAATAACAAAAATGACATCAAAAATATCATGAATGTTAAAAATAGTGTTTTTTCTTAATATGTGTGTGTATGTATTATCTTACAAGTGCAATGTATGATACATAAAGACATTTTAAGTTTGAAAAATCAGATGTTTTGCGCGAAGTGACAGTAGTACCCACCTCAACGCTTCGCTTATGAGGCGTGCAATATAGAAGGTGAAATATTATATTACTTCGTTATAATAAAAAGTAAAGTTCCGTAAGAGATTTAAAATGCGTGTTTCACTTATTTATTTTAATCGGTGACGAGGAGCTAAAGCTATTCCCACTTGAACTTTATCTTACCAACACTTACTTAGATAATAATTATAGGTCAATGCTTGGTCAATGTATATAAAATAACGATACCGACTTCTCAAATCTCATTGCCAACTAAAAGAAAGTAAAACAAGAGCTTGCTTTCAATTGGCATATGCAGTAAAAACAGTAAAATCCAAGCAAGTGGGCATTCGAAAACAATTATACCTACAGCGACTCGTAGACACAAAAAACCATCCGGAATAGGGAAAAGTAAAATGTCGGACAGTAAAATTACGTATAGTGCACAAGCTAGTATATAGATTAATGGCGTGCCATACCGGACCGTAAAAAATCGGAATGCCGGACCGTAAAATTCCTTGTAGTGGACAAACGCCCTAAGGCGACCAGATTCCTTTACGAGTATATTATGCTAAGAGCTTGCTAATTTTCAGTGAATAAGAAGGTGCTTGATAGTTGATTTAATACCCGATGGTCTTCAATTTATTGCCAATGATTTACGGAAATTCAATTAAAATATGATGTTTCTCCGTGACCACGCTCGCTGTAAAGTGTTCGAAACGTCGCGTCGGGAAAATAACATAATGAATAAATCGTGTTTAAAATCCGTTAAAAAGTCTTTAATTTCTAAATGTATAATACTCGCGCAAAATTAAACACTAGAAAATACTAACTTCACTGAAATAATTAATTAAACACTGATACAATACCGGTTGCAACCAACGTTTTAAAATAAAATTGTCTTATTGATCAAATTATGTATAATAATAATATGTCAAAATAATATACCAATTAATGTGATGCGACCACGAACATAACGACAAATGCAAAAATGAAAAGTTAAAGAACGTTCTTGTAAATTCAGATAAAACGGTACAAGAAACTACGACATTTATGAAAGGAAAATAAATCTTGTAGTATTTTATAAAGGTCACATTGAATGTGGGTAGTAATAAAAAGCCACGCGAACACTGTAAGTACACGGAAATCACAATAAAATGTACAACGTTAATAAAAAGAAATAGAAATTAAAATTCCATTTAAATACTAATACGAAGATAAATGAATGCTTCAAGTGGAACTGAAAGCCGGAAACTGTGTAGTTTGAATAAGAAAACCTTTATAGAGCGTTTTATATTCACGAGAATTTAAAGAGAAAAACTTTAGAGAATTCTTGAAGGAAATTGGAAAGTTTCTTGCGAATAAAAAGCGCTGGTCTCGCGCTGTCGTCGCCGCGCGGTGGGGCCGGGAAACTAGCGGTTTACTTACATAGTACACGAATTGTCCAAATTTTTGTTTTTACTGTTTATAATTGAAGAAAAAAATTAAAGCACAGTCATTTATTTTACTAGCTGCGATATAGAGCTAATAACGATGAATACGATAAATCAGAAGAACTAGGCTAAAACTTAAACTTAAATTTGTAGGTAGCAATTTGTAATAGAAAATAGATGGATATTAACCAAATTATATTTTTATTGTAACAATAATGTTGAACTTAATAATTAATTATGTAAAAAGATTAAGTAAATAGTTATTTTAATTTTTAAGAATAACTGGTTAGTAACAGTTGGGCCATTCTCCCATTACGGTACGCACAGGCGATTCAAGTATCCTGTTAACTGTTACTTACACTGCTGTAAACAAGTAACCTACGCTACGTTTAAACTTGAAACCGTATCTATATCTACATCTATATATATAATAAAACTAAGTCGATAAAATGTGCGTGCCGATAAAACTTAAAAAGGAGTCCCGACACGATAAAGGGACTTATGTGGTGTGATAGCCCTTTATCCCCCCTCGAACAAGAAAGTTCCCGTTTTAATCTAAAGGGCATGTTTTTAAAGATATAAGGGACTTTCCGACCCTTCAACTTGGAAATTAAGTGCAGTGGCGCCATCTGTTATCGAATATTTGAACTTCGGAGACTATATTACACTCCAATAGACATAGTGTGTAGTCTCCATAGTTGTGAGCCATTGCAGCATGTGTAGTAGTGGCGCGAAATTTAAAATTCCAATTTCAATAAAATCTTAAATTTAAATTTTGTGTATTTATACGTCATTATTTAACGTATATTTTGGAGTTAAAGCGACATAATTTTAGTTATCCAAATTAATTCTCAAAGTATTAAAAAATTTAGGTTTTTAAATTTTGCGCCTTTACTACATACGCTACCGCTACAGAAGCTAGAAAGTTCCCGTTTTAATCTAAGGGCGTGTTTCTAAAGATATAAGGAACTTTCCAACCCTACATAGTGGCGCCATCTGTTATCGAATATTTGAACTTCATTCAGGACAACGATTGTTTGGGTTGCATTTCCAAAAGCGTTGCGAGCAAATTTCAATAAAGTCTTAAATTTAATTTGATGCTATAATAAAGTTATTAAATTTTGTGTATTTGTACGTCATTAGCTAACTTATATTTTGGAGTTAAAGCGACATAATTTTAGTTATCCAAATTAGTTCTCAAAACCTTAAAAAATTTAGGTTTTAAAATTTCGCGCTTTTAGTACAAATGCTACCGCTATAGAACCTTTTATTATGGCGGACGATAGTGACCAGAATACTCTAGAAGGTGTGAGAGAGAAAATATTTTCAAATTTTCTCGAATATTCTAGAGCCTAGCTCTCTGAATATATAAGAGCCCGGTGTCGCTCACCAGAGTTAGTTTAATTTGAACAGCGAAACGAGCGATTTCAAAACGAAAATAAGAGAAGTTATCTGTGAGCCTTTATTTAGAAGTATCACGTGTGAGTATTTTTAATAGTGTGTTTAATTAACTCTCGATTTTGAAACGAAATAGAAATAAGTTATTTGTGGGTTTTTTTCGTGAAATTTCCCTATAATATTAACAACATGTAACCCATCAAACCCAAAACAGCTATGGGACTCTTTCAAAAGGAGTATGAGTGATGATATATTGTACCAAGTCCGACAAGCTAATCCTGAACTGACTATAGAATTCAATGACGAGATCTTCAATGAAACACTCATTCGCTTAGAAGATAAATGTTTAGCAATAAATAATCAAGCCTAAGTAGAACTTGGAATGCCAGCACCACAAAGAAATGCTTTTAGTGTGCTAAACTACGAAATTATGAAGGAAAAAAGTTACAACATCAATCAACTACTTGAATACAATGCTCACAACTCTCAATGACAATAAAAAAAAAGTTTAAGACGTTATAATGAGCCGGATAAATAACGATATTGGTGGAATTATTTACTTAGACGCACCAGGAGGCACCGGTAAAACGTTTCTCATAAATCTAATACTGGCGGAAATACGTGCTAAAAAACTCATCGCACTGGCACTAGCATCATCTGGCATTGCAGCCACACTTATGGAAGGAGGACGATCTGCCCATTCTGCCTTACAACTACCATTGAATATAGCCGAACAACAATTCCCGGTATGTAAAATTTCAGGAAAATCTGGACGTGGTAAATTCTAAACCAAGCTAAAATTTTCATCTGGGATGAATGCACCATGGCCCATAAAAAATTTATAGAAGCCATGGACAGAACATTACAAGAATTGCGAAAAAACTCTGAAATAATGGGAGGAGCTCTACTCATACTCTCAGGAGATTTTCGACAAACACTTCCAGTTATTCCCAAGACAACATCAGAAGACGATATCAATGCATGCTTGAAAAAATCACATCTCTGGCTACAAGTCCAAATACTGCAATTAACAAAAAACATGAGAGTTGAATTATCAAGAGATGAAACAACAGCACAATTTGCTAAAATACTTTTACAAATCGGCGAAGGTACATATCCTACTGACCAAACGACCGGCCTCATTGAACTTAACAGTGATTTCTGTAATATAGCCACTACTGAAGACGAACTAATTGACAAAATTTATCCAAATATTATTCAGAACTATACTAATGCAGAGTGGTTATTTCAAAGAGCAATTTTGGCCACTAAAAATAATATTGTTGACGATATCAATTTTAATATTCTGAAGAAAATACCTGATGAAGAGAAAATATATAAATCGATCGACACGATGGTATCTATTGAAGAAAGTGTCAACTTCCTCACTGAATTTCTAAACTCTTTACAAGTACCAGGAATGCCATTACACTGCCTTCGTCTGAAAATTGGAACTCCAATCATACTACTCAGAAATCTCAACTCCCCAAAATTATGTAATGGAACTAGAATGATCGTAAAACAGCTATCGAATAATATCATTGAAGCTGAACTTATTTCTGGAAAGACCAAAGGACAGACAGTATTTATACCTAGAATACCACTGATCTCTTCGGAATTGCCATTTCAATTTAAAAGACTGTAGTTTCCAATAAAATTAACCTTTAGTTTTACAATTAACAAAGCGCAAGGACAATCTTTAAAATATTGTGGCATTAACCTCAAAGAATCCTGCTTCTCTCACGGTCAGCTATAGGTATGTAGCTTGCTTCAAGAGTAGGAAATCCGAAAAATTTATGTATATATACTCCGGACAATAAAATGAAAAATGTTGTTTATAAACAAGTATTGTAAATAATGAGAAAACGTTTTCAATAAATTTTTTTTTTACTTTTTACGTCATAGTTTATTTTTTTATTTCGACTCTACCACGTCATCTCATATCAACTCCCGGGCGAAGCCGGGTTTTTTAGCTAGTAATATAATAAATCTGTAGAAGGGTCAATTCTGTACATTGAAAATATTGAAAAAATAAATAGCAGGGGGTGTTACTGGATCGATACCAAACCCAAATATGTGATTAAAAAAATTTTTGTCTGTCTGTCTGTCTGTATGTATGTGAAGACATCACGTGAAAACTAACGGTTCGATTTCGATGAAACTTGGTGTAATTATACCTTATTAATTATTATCCTGGGCGTAAAATAGGATACTTTTTATCCTGAAAAAATACGAAGAAAAAAAATAATCTTAATTTTTCAGTTTTATCCATAGACGTTGTTCTGTAGAACAGCGAACACACGTTGGGTATTATTATAGGCCTAGCCGTATTTGAGTCCAATAGATATTTATAAGATGTTATTGTCAGAGTTACTCAAAATGGAGAAATAAACCATCCACGCGAAGACCGACATCCGCGCGGACGGAGTCGCGGGCGGAAGCTAGTTTTAAATATAAAAAAGACGGGTTGCACCCCGGGAGTGCCTTCAGAAGTGAAAACTTGATTATTAACGTTGAGCATGTTTGATATTTTGGTTACGCTTTTTCGATCAGGTCCGTGTCCTCGGGGAAGTTGTCATGAATGTCATACGACTTATACGTACTTTTTATGCTCGGGTCCAATTAAATTAAATTCTTATAGTAAATCCAGTTTAACCTTGCGGAAAGTGTCACTAATCTGTGTAATTTACATATGTACTGAAATAAACAAGTGAAGTTCGTGCTATTGACGTTATTATAATAACAAAATAGAATCTATATTTCGAAGTTTGAACAATTTATAGTGTATCTACCCTCCTCCTACGAAAATAAACATAACAGATAATATTTAAGTCACAGACTCTTGGCACAGACTACACAGATTTGAAAAGATAATATAAAATTATTCTACACAGTAGCGCCATCTGTTGTTGACTTTAAACTTATCCATCATGGTTAAATGCACTTCTTGCGGGAAATTCCTCTCCGCGCTAGATGGCGTTAAGTGTTCAACTTGTGATGCTTTCTTTCATCGGGCTTGTCTTGGGATGACGGCGCGCACGCAAGTTGCGGCTACGTGGAGATGCCCACCGTGTAAAAAAAAAATTCTAAGCCCACCTGCCTCCACATCCACAAATTCCGAAGATAACATCACGACGGACTGTCAAACAAAACCCCATGATCCTTCTCTGGGAAATGATTCATTTGAATCTATCACGAATGTTGATACTTCTCCTTCAATTAATGTAGGTCAAGAAATTAGACTATTTAGAAGGGAAATGCAAACTATGCGATGTGAGTTACAGGAGTTTCGACAGGAGATGAGCGGTCTCACCATTTCACTTACTTCTTTTGAAAGTCGCTTAGACGCTCTGGAGAACAGAGTAGGTGTTTTGGAAGATGGCATGAGTAAAGTTAGTAGGTCAGACGGCACACAGTCCTATGAGAAGCTCGAAACTACTATTTCCGAGCTGCAGGACAAATTACAATCCCGTGATCAGGAACTTTTAATGGATGATATTGAGATTGCTGGTATACCGGAACAAGAAAATGAGAATTTATATCATGTGGTCACTCAGATAGCAGCAAAAATTGCCGTGCAGCTTGATTCTCGCGACGTTATAACCGCATTTAGAGCCGGAGCACGACCGCGACATAGCGAGATCGGCGACGGTCCCCGCCGACCCCGGCCTATTGTTGTACGCCTAGCACGTCGCCCTATACGAGATGATCTGTTAAAAAATGCTCGAACTCGCAGAGGAGTTACCACCGCAGGCATAATACCAGGTGAAACTAAATTTTTCTTTATTAATGAGCGCCTCACGAAATTCAACAGGCAATTGTTCTATAAATCGCGTGAAGCTTGTAAAAAGGCAGGCTGGAAGTATTCCTGGACAAAGGGCGGTAAAATCTTTATTCGTCAGGAAAGTAATAAAAATGCAATCTGTATTCGTAAATATTCTGACCTGGACAGTGTTTTTGATATGGGAACAACTAACTCTAGTGAAATTTAATCGTTCTAATGTGTATTTTTTAACCGTTCATACTGAGTATTACTACTTTTGTTTTATATTATGTTATGTTTGCATATCCTTACTAGGAGCTGAACTTAATCATTTTGTGATTATGATTGGAATAATGTTTGTATATCATGCAATGTTCTCGTTTTGTTGCTTTGGTGCTAGCTGTGTGTCAATTATGTATTGTGATTGCTTTTCATTATATCATTTTAGTAGTTTGGTAATTGCATTAAGTTTGCTAACGGACATAATATTATGGCTGTATCTTGTTAAATATTTTTTAATTCTCCATTGGAACGTAAAAATATTATGTCCGGAATGTGCATTAAGAGGTTCAGTGCCAGGGGTAACCATATTATGTAGATTGATGCTATATACAAGATTATCGTTGAATGTGATTATTTCTTTTATATTAGAGTTTTTTTTATTTTTTTTATTTTCCATGCATAAAAATAGTGCAAACAATTATTTTTACTATAGATGTAATTTAGTGTTATTCCCTTACTGGTGTGGATATATCCGTAATGTCTGTATTGATTCAATATTTTTGTTCTTAATATTTATTTTTGCTTATCAATTCGTCCTGAAGATGAAACGTCTAAAAGTGGCCTTAATCAATCCTGGGTCCTTAGGGACGCACCATGATGAGTTTGAAGCCGCTGTATTGAACTTTTCTGTGGACATTGTTGCTGTTAACGAAACGTGGCTCCGCCCAGGTGAGGAGGCTAGAGCGCCTTCCATACCTGGTTATATGCTTAAGCATATTCCTAGGCCAAGAAGTATCCGATCACGTGGTGGAGGTGTGGGATTCTACATTAAGCAAGGTATAAAAGTGCGTAAACATGACCATCCTCGCTCTAATGTTGTTGAACAAATGTGGATAAGCCTTAATATTAATTCACGTCGCATTATAATTGGTACTGCATATAGACCTCCATGGCTTTGTGCAGAAACCTTCTTTGATGCGCTAGCCGAGTCTATTGCTTCCTTTGTAAATTTCGATTCTGTCATATTACTGGGTGACTTTAATATTGATTATAGTAACAGGAGTACATCAGATTACAGGAATCTTGACATTTTTTTAAAGCAAACCAGTTTGAATCAGTACGTTGATGGCCCCACGCACTTTACTTTAACCTCGCAAACTACTTTGGACTTGATTTGTACTGACGCCACAATAAAAGACATAAAAATTAACCATATTCCGGACCTGAGCGCTCATGCATTTGTTGTTGCTGAATTTAATGTTAAAATAGAGAAACCGCCTCCACGTTTCGTAACATACAGACGTTTAAAGGAAATAGACATGGTTGAATTTAATAAACATTTAGATTTGATACCCTGGGAAGAGATATTAGCCCTAGGCGACATAAACGCTATGGTTTCTACTTTTAATCAATACATAATCGGTCTTTTTGAACATCATGCACCATATAAAACCTCGCGCGTAAAAAATGTAATTACACCATGGCTAACGGATAATGTCAAGCTCATGATGCAACTTAGAGACCAAGCATTTTATAAGTATAAAATAAGTAAATCGGATATTGATAAGACCCAGTACAAAGATATGAAACATTTGGTAAATTCTGCATTATTTTACGAAAAAAGGGCATACTTTGATAACAACATAAATAACAATATTAACGATCCAAAAAAAATGTGGAAGAGTTTAAAAATGTCAATAATGCCTAATAATTTACCTGAGCTGGACCTTCCCGATTGTTTGTCTGACCCTGAAATCATTAATGACCATTTCCTGAAACTGCCTTGTTCAAATTTTGATAACTCTAATGAAAAAATATTTTTCGAAAATAACCTCTATGGGCCAGCAAAGTTTGAGCTTAGCACTGTGAATGAAACAGTTGTTTCTAAATATCTGCTCCACATTAAAACAAAGGCTAGAGGATGTGATGATATATCCATAGATATGTTGTTGCTTACTTTACCAAGAACTCTCTCTGTAATAACATCTTTAACCAACAAAATACTTACCAGTAGTACATTTCCAACCCGCTGGAAAACCTCTATCATTCAGCCAGTACCCAAAAATAGTAATCCCACTGTATTAACTGACTTGCGACCTATTAGCATATTACCGTGTCTCTCTAAGGTGGTGGAGCGTGTAGTATGTGAACAACTTACTCGATATCTCGAAACAAACAATATTCTTCCATCCTTTCAGTCGGGCTTTCGAAAGAGGAAAAGTACCACAACAGCGCTTTTAGATGTTGTTGATAATATTCTCACAGGACGCGATGAAGGCAAGGGAACAATATTAACCCTCCTCGATTTTTCTAGAGCCTTTGACTGCATCGATATTTCGCTTCTTCTCTCGAAGCTCCATTTCTACGGGTTTCAAAAAGATTCAATAAAATTTTTCAGAAGTTACTTAATGGATAGATATCAAATGGTTCGTGTAAATGCTGCTCACGGTTATATTTTTTCTTCATTGAAACCTGTGGAAAGGGGCGTGCCACAAGGCTCTATATTGGGTCCGATTTTATTCATCATTTATTGTACCGACATTACCGCCGCTATTAAATATTGTTCGTATCATATATACGCAGATGACTTACAATTATATGTAAGCTTTCCACCATCTTCCTCTTTATCTGTTGTAGACAAATTAAACAACGATCTTATTAATATAAGCGATTGGTCGAAAAGAAATAAACTTGTTCTCAATCCATCTAAATCTAAATTCTTAGTTCTTGGTTCTCCAAAGCAGGTAGATAGGATAAATGAAATGAGTCTTAAGGTTGAAGTTAATGGTGAACAATTAGAGCAAGTTCAGATAGCAAGAAACCTCGGCTTACTAATGGACTCGTCACTAAACTTTGAAGACCACATAGCTGAAGTAGCACGTAACTGTTTCTACCGTCTAAAAATTATATATAAGATCAGAAATTACATAAACGAGCCGTTGCGTATTCAGCTTTGTAACTCACTCGTGCTATCAAAGCTTAATTACTGCGATGTTGTTTATGATGGCTGTTGTCTGGCAAGAAGTAAGCGTCTCATTCAAAGGATTCAGAATGCCTGTGCGCGCTACTGTTTCCAGATCCCACCTCGCACGCATGTTACGCCTTTCTTAAATAAAGCAGGAATACTAAAGATGTCAGCATGTAGACAGCTCCATCTTTGTAGTCTTTTGCATGGTGTTGTCAATAACCATTCACCGCCTTACCTCTATGAGAAATTAACTTGGTCACGAAGCCAAAAGCTCTGCAAATCAAGGCCTTTCTCTTGTGTTTTTCGAATACCTAAGTATAAAACAGCTGCATTTAGAGGTAGTTTTAAATATCGGGCTAGTAAATGCTGGAACGACCTGCCTCCTCCTATACGCGAATCAAGGTGTCTTGGTACATTCAAAGCTAAACTAAAAAGCTATTTATTAATAAAACAAAAAGAGCAGTGCCCAGTGAATTAGTTGATGAATGGGTAATTTTTATAATATATATATTTTTTTTATACTGTGTTTTTACATATTTAAATACTTCAATAGTAATTATTTCACCCGGGTATGAATGAACTGGCTATTAGATATAATTGTGTGGTTGATTAATTATTATTAATATAAGATGTATCGATGTATCCCACCGGTAGAAACGGAATAAAACATCCTGCATTCCTTTCATTTTCCATTTTTTTGTTGTTTATTTTTTATTGTTTTACCTGTTTTCCTAATGTATTGCATGTTTGTTTTATAAGAAATGCTGTTAGTTTGTATACTTTTATTTTAATAACAAAATTTTTGTTGTATCAACTCGTGTGACATTTGTGGCTACAACAGGCTATGGCTGAAAAACAGCGGTGAAAGCACTGGCCTTTTAGTCATTGCTTCCACCATATGCTGAGTCCATAGCCTTTTCGTAGTAAACTGTTATTTTTCTTGTGTATTTTTTTTGTTTATGTGTTTGATTTTTACTGCGAATAAATTCTTATTCTATTCTATTCTATTCTATTCAAAAGATTTTATATGTAAGTGAACTTAGCAGATCATTTTTATTTTTTCCTGATACTTTTTAGAAATAGTTCTGGCGTTTTTACCTTAAAAAACGACATTTGAAAAAATGATCTGCCAACTTCCCGTAGCAGATCATTTTTAGCTGATCAAAAAAAAAATGTGAGTTCATAACGCGTGCAGTTGAGTTCTACAGTTCCTGATACTTTTTAGAAATAGTTCTGGCGTTTTTACCTTAAAAAACGACATTTGAAAAAATGATCTGCCAACTTCCCGTAGTAGATAATTTTTAGCAGATCAAAAAAAATGTGAGTTCTTATCGCGTGCAGTTGAGTTCTACAGTTCCTGATACTTTTTAGAAATAGTTCTGGCGTTTTTACCTTAAAAAACAACATTTGAAAAAATAATCTGCCAACTTCCCGTAGCAGATCATTTTTAGCAGATCAAAAAAAAAAATGTGAGTTCTTATCGCGTGCAGTTGAGTTCTACAGTTCCTGATACTTTTTAAAAATACTCGCGTAAAATGAAACACTAGAAAATTTATTTATGTCATATTTCATCACGCCGTAGCACCATGCCGTAGCATCACGCCGTAGCACCACGCCGTAGTATCATGCCGTAGCATCATGCCGTAGCTTCATGCCGTAGCATCATGCCGTAGCATCATGCCGTAGCATCCTGCCGTAGCATCATGCCGTAGCATCATGCCGTAGCATCGCGCCGTAGCATCATGCCGTAGCATCACGCCGTAGCATCATGCCGTAGCATCACGCCGTAGCATCACGCCGTAGCATCATGACGTAGCATCATGCCGTAGCATCACACCGTAGCATCACACCGTAGCATCACGCCGTAGCATCACGCCGTAACACATGCTGTAGCATTACGCCGTAGCATCACGCCGTAGCATCACAGCGTAGCATCACGCCGTAGCATCACGTCGTAGCATCACGTCGTAGCATCACGTCGTAGCATTACGTCTTAGCATCGTCTTACGTCCAGGTCGGGTTTTTTCAAATGTCGTTTGTTAAGATAAAAACGCCAGAACTATTTCTAAAAAGTATCAGGAACTGTAGAACTCAACTGCACGCGATAAGAACTCACATTTTTTTTTTTGATCTGCTAAAAATGATCTGCTACGGGAAGTTGGCAGATCATTTTTTCAAATGTCGTTTTTTAAGGTAAAAACGCCAGAACTATTTCTAAAAAGTATCAGGAACTGTAGAACTCAATTGTACGCGATAAGAACTCAAAATTTTTTTTTTGATCTGCTAAAAATGATCTGCTAAGTTCACTAACATAGATTTTATACCCATTACAGAAAAAGTGCTCAACGCCGCTAAAGAAGTTTTCACTTCAAAATTTAGTTAAAGTAAAACAGAAATCCGTTTCGTAGCCACGTAACTAATTAGGTGCTGGCCCTACAACGCTGCACAGAATGTTACTAAAGTTTACCTTCGGCTTTCAGACGCTACTCAACATCAGTTGCGATTCAATTAGTTACATTTAAAACAGTTCCTGTTATTCCACAATTATACTTATTATGAGATCTGTTCAATGGAGAGCTATAGAGTTTTGACGAACCCAATTAATTAAGTTTTAGATTGGTTTAGAATTAATGATTGGATTAGAAAACTTGTGGGCAGCTTGTTTGTTGTTGTAAGAAATGTATTCGTAATTAAGTTTACAAAATACTTAAAGGATTAAATTGCTATTGCCTATTTATAAGTTTTGTTTACGTACATCGCGCATTTAACTTTATGGACTGCGTAATAATTTATACAAATGTCTTCCTACTTCGAAACTTTAACCCATTGAGCCCCGAACGGCCCGATCGGTCCACGACACAATAGATTTTCTATTGTGTCTGTGATTCCGGGGCCTGAGTTATTAAGGCCGGTTACAGAGCTTCACCGACCGTCAGTGCGTACTGTTACATTGTTGTTACATTGTGTTACATTGTCCAATATTGCTGACTTGGGCTATAAACCCCACCGGCCTATATCGCGGTATCAGCAATATTGTACGTATATAACACGTTGATTTCTTAGTTTAGGGGCTTCTCTCTTAATGGTCGCATAACCACCTAAGCTACGGTTTCACCGGCTTAGCCTGAGAGGAGCACCAGTACCAGTAACCGCGCGGGGTGCAGGGGACGAATCCCTATCCTATAGAATACATTAAATTCTATACTGTGTGAATTAAATAGTAAATTATTGTGTTATAATAATTGTGAATAAAAGTTGTGTTGTGTTGTGAAAAATAAATATTTTTTTTACTATATTTGTTTTTTTTTTTTAAACACAAATACACCACAAACTAACATTGGTGTCAGAAGTAAAGGGGATTTTTCATCCCTTGGTCGCCCATACCCTGACAAGGTCGACCTGATTCACACGGTGGGCTCACTACGACGCCCTTCACGAGGGTACTAGTACCGCCCGCTGCAAATTGAAGAAGGATTCTCCCTGTGCCGAGGGTTCACTGCCCGGCACCTGTACCTCCGCCGCTACCAGCTGCTGCCGTCGCTGCTCCACTGTGTCTGATTCCTATCAGGCACCGAGTCAGCCAGCCAGCCACCGAGCCAGCCAGCCAACCAGCCAGCTAGCCAGCTAGCCAGCCAGCTAGCCAGCCCAAGCCTCATAGCTCGCCATCGAGTCACAAAAGCTATACCGGTGTATTACGAAACCCGGTAACACGAATACATCGCGCCACCGACACAATACACAATAGGGTGTCATATGTCGCTGCGTGTCGTCATCGCCGCATTCCTGTGAGTGTTTCGTTACTTTTTATTGCCATTTATTTTATTACGTTATAATATATTTTATCATTGTAAAAGATGTCCAAAAACGAGACTAAGTCTGAGTGTTCCGTTATGTCTGAAACCGAAAATATTCCTCTTAATGTCTTACTTAAATTTATAAAACCTTTCGACGGCGATAGACAAAAATTATCGTCGTTTATTAAGAATTGCGAGAGCGCAATAAGCCTTGCATCCAGTAGGCAGAAAGACATACTATATCGTTTTATTATATCACAGTTAGAGGGAAAAGCTGAATTAGCGTGTTCACTGAAAATTTTTGATAGTTGGCAGGACTTAAAATTATTTTTAAAGGCCACTTTCGGTGAGACTAAACACAGAGATCACCTTTTATTAGACCTTCAGAATTGCAAACAAAAACAAACTGAAACTGTTTCGCAATATAGCTTAAGACTGGAGACATTCCTTACTCGTCTTCAAACTGATATCGCGCATTCAACTAAAAATCCGGACGAATTAAAAGGGCGCATAGCTAGCACGGAAGACCTTGCTTTACATACCTTTTTGTTAGGGTTGCCATCCTATATATCCACAATTGTTCGATGTCGTAACCCTACGACATTAGGTGATGCTATAAATCTCGCGGTGCAAGAAGAAAAATTGTACAACTACGTTCAGTCATCAAAGACTATTGAACAGAGGCCCAAATGTAGTTCTTGTGGGAAACTAGGTCACACAGAAAGGTCCTGTTTCCTCAATCGTCAATTTAAACGTAATATTCAAACTCAAACTCAAACTCAAACATTCATTTATTCAATTAGACTACTATTTAGTAGCACTTTCGAATCGTCATTCACACTGTTTCGCATGATGCAAAGCCATCAACTAGCTCAAATACTACTGCACCATTTTCTAATTCTCAAATTTGTAGATATTGTAAGCATGCAGGCCATAATATTACGGAATGTCGTAAGCGCCAATATAATAATTCTCGGCGAAAAAATCACTCTGAACATAAAGTTCATGTGATTTGTGAAGATAGTAACAATGACTCGTTTTTAAACTAAGAAGGATTCCGTTTCCGCGTCGTACGGAATCATCGACTCAAACCGACGTGACTTATGACTTATCTTATACTATATCGGCTCAATCTCCTACATCGTCTCAATCTATTATATCGGCTCAATCGACTCAATCTACTATATCGGCTCAATTGTCTCAATCTCCTATATCAGCTCAATTGTCTCAATCTACTATATCGGCTCAATCGTCTCAATCTACTATATCGGCTCAATCGCCTCGATCTACTATATCGACTCAATCGTCTCAATCTACTATATCGACTCAATCGTCTCAATCTACTATATCGGCTCAATCGCCTCAATCTACTATATCGACTCAATCGTCTCAATCTCCTATATCGGCTCAATCGCCTCAATCTACTATATCGTCTCAATCGTCTCAATCTCCTATATCGACTCAATCGTCTCAATCTCCTACATCTACTAAATCTCGAAAATCGACTCAATCGCGTGTATCTATTCAATCTCCTAAGTCGACTCAATCACGTGTATCAATTCAATCTCCTCAGTCAAATGTAACTCCTAAATCATTTAACACGAAAAAGTCCCGTACTAAATCTACCTATTCTACATTTCCTAATCCTCCTATATCGAAAGGTTATCGGTCTAATAATTCAGTTAAGACAACTTGCAATTCTACTATTAATCTTCCAAATAGAGTAACTCAGAACAATACCAATTCAGAATCTTTTGAAGCTATTTATGAAATTAATTATAATAGTAAAATTCACTTACCTCATGTTTATGTTAAATCCTCATACTCAGACAAGCCTTTAGTACTTCTTGTTGATTCTGGTGCAGCTATTTCACTTTTGAAAAAATCATCTTTGCAATATGAACCAGAATTGATACCTAAAGTTATAAAATTCAAAGGTATCGATAAACAATCTGAGTATACTGAAAGTCTTGGTCAAATTAAATTTGATTTTAAATTCCCAGATCATTCTATTATCACTGATTTTAATTTAATTCCTGATTCTATTGATATTAATTTTGATGGAATTATTGGCAATGATTTTCTTAAGTCTAAAAATGCTAAAATCGATTATGAGACCAATATCCTGAAGATAGATAATTATTCAATTCCTCTCCACTTTACCAAACCTGTATACACTGTTCCGGCTCGATCCGAAATGATTATTGAGTGTAATGTCACAAATCCTAAAGTAACCACTGGTTTCGTAGAAAAAACCGAAATTCAGAATGGAATTTTCATCTCCGGTTGTCTAGTTTCACTTAAAAGTAATAATCACGTTAATGTGTCTGTCCCGAATACTACTAGCTCTGACGTTATAATTAAGTCTATTTCAGTTGAGTTGAATCCCTGTGATTTAATTGATCAATTCCAAATTTCAAACACGAATGTGGTTTCTGAAACATCTTTAGAGAGAGTAAATAGGGTGCACGAACAAATAAGATCATCACATCTTAATCCTGAGGAAACTCGAGCTCTTTTTGATCTGTGTACCGAGTTTTCTGATCTGTTCCATCTTGAACGTGATGCTTTAACTTGCACAAATACTCTTAAGCATGAGATCAAAACTACTAGCTCTCAACCCATTCATGTAAAAACGTATAGATACCCTGAATGCCACAAAGAGGAAGTTAATAATCAAATTAACAAAATGCTTAATCAAAAAATCATTAGGCCTTCTAATTCTCCCTGGTCTTCACCCATCTGGGTAGTTCCTAAGAAGCAAGATGCTTCTGGCCAAAAGAAATGGCGCATCGTAATTGATTACAGGAAACTCAATGACATTACAATCGGTGACGCCTATCCTATTCCTAATATAACTGATATCCTTGACCAATTAGGACATAGCAAATATTTCAGTACCCTGGACTTAGCATCTGGATTCCACCAGATATGTATGAGTGATAGTGACGCTGCAAAAACAGCCTTTTCAGTTCCCAATGGTCATTTTGAATACACAAGAATGCCATTTGGTTTGAAAAATGCTCCTGCTACATTTCAAAGGTTAATGAACCAAGTCCTCTCTGGTCTTCAAGGTCTCCACTGCTTTATTTATTTAGATGACGTCATAATTTATAGCCACGATCTGTCTTCCCATATCCACAAACTCCGACTCATATTCGAAGCACTTAGAGAACATAATCTAAAGTTGCAACCAGATAAGTGCGAATTTCTTCGTCGTGAAGTCGCTTATCTCGGTCATACTATTACTGATAAAGGTGTATCTCCTAATCCCGATAAAGTAAAAGCTGTTATCTCATATCCTATTCCTAAAAATCCTAAAGATATAAAATCCTTTCTCGGCCTAGTAGGCTATTATCGAAAGTTTATTAAAGACTTTTCCAAAATCACAAAGCCACTTACTTCCTTACTTCGAAAAGATGTTGAATTCAATTGGTCTCAATCCCAAACTCAAGCATTTGAATCCCTTAAATCCATGTTGACTAATGCTCCCATTCTCCAATATCCTGATTTTTCTAAAGATTTTATACTCACCACAGATGCTTCTAATTATGCATTAGGCGCAATCTTATCTCAAGGTGATATTGGTAAAGATCTCCCAATCGCGTATGCCTCTAGAACACTTAATAAAGCCGAAGGTAATTACAGTACAACTGAGAAAGAACTGTTAGGAATTCTTTTTGGTGTTAAAACCTTCAGACCCTATCTTTACGGTCGGAAATTTAAAATTGTCACCGACCATCGCCCATTAGTCTGGCTTTTTAATTGCAAAGATCCCAGCAGTAAACTGGTGCGCTGGAGATTAAAGTTAGAAGAATATGATTATGAAATTATTTACAAACCTGGTAGAGTAAATTCTAACGCTGATGCCTTATCTCGACCTCCTATTAACGCTATTAACGACATCAACGACACTGACGGTACAAGACTTATCACCAACCTATCCTATGAATCCTTTATTAGAAACCGTTCTAGTCCCACAATGTGTGATACCGAAGTTGTTAAACATAATGAAAATCTTTTAAAGACAACTTGTTCAGTTATAGCTTATCCAACATCAATCGATCTAGATGACTCAAATCCTTATTGCAATAATATCTTAGAATTATTAGATGACAAACAGTCCTTTATACTATCAGAAAAGGAACTGCATAAAATCAAAATTTCAAAAGTTAATAACAAGATTTACTTTCATCTTTTTACAAAGGTCCATCATTTTGAATCTGCATCTTATAAAGATATATTTTTAGTCTTAAAAGAATTACGTAAACAATTAGTTATATATCATCCTAATGTAAAAGAAATTTCTATATCTGATTTCTCAAATCCTTTTGACAAACTAAGATTTCCATTAATTTATGAGATGATTATTTACGTTTTTAATCAAACTGGAATTAAGATTAATATTTATCATAACAAAATGATCTATGATCTATCCTACCCCTACTGAAGTCCCAACTATCCTAAAAGACAATCATGACTCACCTGTAGGCGGACATTCTGGTTTTGCACGCATGTATAGTAAATTGAAAGAACTATATTACTGGAAAAATATGAGATCCGAAATCGAGTCTTATGTTAGAAATTGCCCTCAATGTCAACAAAACAAAGCGTTACGTGCTACTAATCGTGCTCCCATGGAAATAACTTCTACTTCCCATGAGCCTCTTCAGAGAATTGCGACTGACATCGTTGGTCCATTACCAGAATCTGGTCCTGAGAATTATCGCTACATTGTCACTTTTCAAGACGATTTAACTAAGTATTCTATGGCGTATCCTATAAAGAATTCTACGGCAGAACAAACATCTCAATGTCTTATTCAGTTTATCTCTCATTTCGGTATTCCTAAGACGCTTTTGTCTGATCAAGGTGTCCATTTTATCGCTGAAGTTTATAAAAATGTTGTTTCCCTTTTTAAGATTAAACATCTCTTTTCTTCTCCGTATCATCCGCAAACTAATGGTGCTCTCGAACGGAGTCATGCAACTCTCAAAGAATATCTCAAATCATATGTTAGTGAAAATCAAGATGACTGGCATAAATATCTTCCTACCGCTCTAATATCTTATAACTCCGCTGTTCATTCATCTACTAACTTTACTCCTCACGAACTTTTATTTGGTTGTAAGCCCCATATTCCAAGTTCAATTTATGACATTTCACCTGACTTTACTTATCCTGACTATATTAAAACACTTAAGCATAAATTTTCTATATCTCGAAACTTAGCTCGTGAAAATATTCTTAGAAGTAAAGAAAGATCGAAACAGTATTATGATAAGCATTCGCGAATAGTATCTTATAATGTCGGGGATATGGTATATATCAAACATCATCATAGATTACGTAAAGCACTGTCTCCCATCTGGAAAGGCCCGTACAGAATCGTAAAAGTTCATAACAACAACAACGTTACTATTCTCATCAATCGCAAACATACTAGATTTCACGTTGACGAAATTAAACTAGCTCATGAAAATTCTCTTCCAGGGCCATCGCGCCAGGAATCATGACATCATCGTCAAATCCAACGACTCCTATCATCAACAGCCCCGGTCTCTTCTTTGATCCTATCGGTACCGTGAAATACTCTAACGATTATTACAAAATCTTAACGTTTTCTGATATTTCTTATTTGCAACCTCGTTTTGAAACACTTAAACATAATCTTGAAACTGCTAAATCTATTTGTTATAATCATCCTTCTAGCCAATTGCGTATTGATTGCACAAATGTCCTTAGTCCTTTAGAAAGTTTATATATTAATGTTTTTAATAACTTCAATTCTCTGTCTCATCTCACTTCATCTAATAAGTCTAGATTTAAAAGAACAGCTTGGTTAGGTTTCGGAGGTCCCATACTGAAACAAGTATTTGGTACTCTCGACGAAGACGACGCAAAAGCTTTTACTGACGCGATTAACGCAGTCCAAGATGATCAAAGACACTTGGCCACGTTAATGAAATCTAATATACATATCGTCTCTTCTTCTATTTCCACATTTAATCAAACTATTCACAGACTCAATGACAATGAACTAACTTTAAATGAAAATATGGAAAAGCTAAACAAAATATTCGAATCAGTTTCTGAGAATACAAATAAACTCCAAGTCAATTCTCATCTCGCTATGACGTTTAGTGCTCTCGAAAGTTCCCTTATGATTTTAAATTCCAATCTTAGAAACTTACTTGATGCTATTCTTTTTGGCAAATTGAATGTAGTTCATCCTTCGATTTTAAGTCCAGTTCAACTTTTTCAAGAATTAACATCTAGCTTAAATAAAATTAATGTCAACTTTCCAGTACCTATCGCATTAAATAATATACACGTCCTTCTTGATATTGCCGATATTTCCTCATTTATGAGCGACAGTAAGCTTATTTTTGTTGTTAAGATTCCTTTAGTTACACTTACAGAGTACAATCTATTTCATGTCTACGCTCTACCAACTCCTCATGACATCAATAACCCGCACTCTTTTGCAATGATAAAACCTAACGCTAAATACTTGGCAATAACCACGGACAAGTTAACTTACTTTGCGTTTGACAATCTAAGTGAGTGTAAAGTGATAACGAGCAAATCTTATGTGTGTAAACTCAGTAATATTGAGTCCAGTGTTTCTAACCCCACGTGTGAAGTGTCTATCCTTACGGAATACATTCATGAACTCCCCACTAATTGTGACTATAAGTTAATTCTTGGTAATATAGATATATGGCAGAAAATTAGTAATAATAGATGGGTATATGTACAATCAAATATTTCTAAGTTAACAATGAATTGTGATGATATTATTAACGATTATGATATAGTTGGATCCGGTATTCTTAAAGTGCCTAAAAATTGTAAAGCATTTCATAAATTATTACAATTCACGCCTTCTAGTGAATTTGAACTTAAAATTCATATACAAACTCCTACTTTCAATATTATAGAAGATGATTGCTGTTCTAAAACTAGAATCAATAACAGCATCCCTAATCTTACTCATATAAAGTTATCTCACATCAATCTCGATTCTTTACAATATGTTTCTCATAGATTAGATCAGAATAGCGACGAATTAACAAAGATAGAAAACCAACCGTATCACATTCGTTACGGCTATTACTTTAGCATTATAACTACCTTATTATCAATAACAGTATTTTCATTCATTTCATATAAACTTTATCGCTGTTTCTGTAATTCTCGAAGTCGACAAAATTCTAATTGTTGTGTACAAATCTTCAATCGTGTTCATACAAGATCGACAACAGCCATAGAGCACAGATCAAGAACAACACATTTTGAAATGAATGAAGTATCTGATGACTCTTCTTCTCCTAGATCTATAAGGAGAAATTTAGAATTTAATTAAATATCATTGTATTGCCATTCTAAATCTTGTTACATCCAGTTTCATATTATTTTTATGTGCCTTAATTTTTATTCCCATTTCTTATATAAATGTTAGCTTATATTAATTTCTAAATCTTATTTCTAGACCCAATATCGATGTGTTATTACTATTTCAAATTTTTATTTTTTACTACTAAACCCTAGATTATTATTATCCTAATTCAATTTCTAAATCGTAAATCGATGTTGTACTATTTCAATGTATTTTTATTTTACTACTAAATCCTAGATTAATGTTATCTTAATTAAATTTCTATATCGTAAATTGATGTTATACTATTTCAATTTTTTACTACTAAATCCTAGAATAATGTTATTCTTATTTTAATTTCTAAATCATAAATTGTTTTAATTGTAAAATGTTTTATTTCAATTGTTTAATTTTATTACTAAATCTTACATTAATGATTTAATTTCTACATCGTAAATTAATGTTATGCCATTTCAATTCTTATATTATATAAATGTTGTGCTATTTCAATTCTACATTGTTGTTTTTATTTTTATTATTATGCTAGTTCCTACATCATAAAATTACTATTGTTCTGTATTATTTTGATTAAATTTTGATTATTTTTTTTGTGTCACGTATTCTTCTCTGCATCCCCACATCATTATTCAAATTTTATTTTTCTTTTATATTTACTATTTCAATTTTGCTTTAATTTCAATTTCAGTACTTTAGATCTTTCGAGATTATTTTGTTTCAATTTCAACACCCTACCTCCTCTTATTTACTATTTCTTGTTTACTATTTCTACTCACATCCTTTTATTGTAGGATGTTCCGTTTTAAAGGAGGGAGGTGTTACATTGTTGTTACATTGTGTTACATTGTCCAATATTGCTGACTTGGGCTATAAACCCCACCGGCCTATATCGCGGTATCAGCAATATTGTACGTATATAACACGTTGATTTCTTAGTTTAGGGGCTTCTCTCTTAATGGTCGCATAACCACCTAAGCTACGGTTTCACCGGCTTAGCCTGAGAGGAGCACCAGTACCAGTAACCGCGCGGGGTGCAGGGGACGAATCCCTATCCTATAGAATACATTAAATTCTATACTGTGTGAATTAAATAGTAAATTATTGTGTTATAATAATTGTGAATAAAAGTTGTGTTGTGTTGTGAAAAATAAATATTTTTTTTACTATATTTGTTTTTTTTTTTAAACACAAATACACCACAAACTAACAGTACGTCAGTCGCGCTTGTCATATGTATGGAAATTCATAAACCGTACAGTGCTAGACCGACCATACGCACGCGTATTTTGCTACGCACTGCGTACGAGGACCGTCGGTCGAGCGCGTGCGCGTGCGTAGCGTCGGTCGACTGACGCGCTATGGAAACAAATGAACGCGTTCAGTGCTGTACCGACCGGTACACTGACTACCAGTAAACTGACTATACTGAACAGGTCTGGTCAGTTTACTGGTACGCAGAGCACTGAATGATACAAACTGACGGTCGGTCAATGCGTATCGTCAGGGCCGATGGTATGCACTGATGGTGAAGCTCTGTAACCGGCCTAAGTAGGTGTATTACCTGTTGTATTTTGTCACAACCAGGAGATAAATAGATGCATTGATATTATAATATGAAGATTTAGTTACAAAGATTCTTGCTAATTCTACAACTTGGCAAGTATGTTAAGTAAATGGTAACTCAGTTGGAAAATTGTGATAATATCTTAACAGGCTCCACATAACTTGTGTAAAGTGCTCGGGTCATCTGATAGGAAACTATGTGGTCCTCTAATGTTTGCAGGTATTTTATGTTGCTTACGGGCTTACCTTTTGCTGTGTTTTAATTATGTGGAAACTAAGAAGCGAATTCAAGGCGTAATTTTATGTATTACATTATATTATTTAAAAGTTCTAAACCTTAGAAATTTTCGATGGAAAAAGTGAGAAATGGGGAGTTTTTTCAATACTTTGTTTATTGATGTCATGTTTTAATCGACGCGGACGTTTTATATTACCGCGAAGACATCTCGAAGAACACATTTAGTCGCGCTCAAAATAACTTTTTAACAACCACATTATTTCGAATTCGCATCGTTTCTACACTTAGTTAAATAATTGAGAAGTTTTGTCATAAAATGCTTAAATAAAAGAAGAAAACTAATATCCAGATATATAACCAGAGTGTGTAAAGATTTAATACACAGATAGCGATATAATCTCAACATTATATCATCATTACTAAAGCGGGAATCGAGGGTACATAAAAGATTTTAGACGCTCGCTTTATGACGCGCAGTTGATTGCTCGTTACAACTTTACGTTCTGCTGGTCCGGGAGCCAGCAGCAGATTTTATGACCAAGTTCCTCTCAAGCGGTAATTAGTAAAATGCATCAAAGTATAGTATTATGAAGCCTCGTGAACGTCAGCTGGAGCTCGGTTGGGGGGAAGAGCGGTTGTAGCCTCCCGTATCAGCTGACGGTTTTTCCACCAAGATACAGCCAGCTGACATATATATTTATCCACAGTTACATATAAGCTATCATCAGGTAAATTTTTGTTTGAGAGGAAATAACGGAAAATAAATTTTTCTTTAAATTTAACTTTCATGTTCGAGACACCAGCTGACGTATAATACACCATTTTGACGTATAATACACCATACTCAATTTGTAACCAGCTGACAATTTTTTTTCGTTGAGATATTGGGTTAGCTACAATTTGACAAATTTTTAGCTGAGAGGAAATGAATGAATGAATGTATTTTTTTTCCTATGTGCGTGGGAGGCTACAACCGCTCACCCCCCCAACCAAGCGCCAGCTGACGTTCACGAGGCTTTATAATACTATACTCTCATGCGTCTGACGAATTATCTCTTGAGAGGAAATAGTTAACCAAATTTGCACCTGGCTCCCTAACCATGCCCGTTTGTTCTAAACCTCCGTAACGTAGACTTGTGGGTTTAAGAAGCGGAATGTCTGGGAATCTATAGCATTTATTAACAGGCAAACGAGGATCGTGAATTTTACCATCTATGTCTGTATTGAAGCTCCCGATATTGAGTGCGGTTTTATCTGTTTGGTGTAAATCAAAGCAGTTGTATTGAACAATATTTTTCTCTTGATACTGCTTATGTATGAGGATATTGGTCAATATTGTAGATTAAAAAACATTCCAAGCACTTCAATATAGATTTCTATTCTACTATTAATTTCGCATCGAATAATGAACATTTTTATTATCTATAGAGTTCAATTGCGTATTGCGTTGAAATAAGACTAAAAAGTACAAAACAATGAAAATGCAGTACCTACTCCATTTAAATCAAATTCTTTTTTAAATTAATTAATTATATTTTTATATAATTATTATGATAATATTATGTTATCTTTTATCTTATACTATATTCCTTTTAACAGTGTCTAACAAACTAAACTGAAATGTCTAATGCATTATTTCCCTCAGTATATTAATTTTTCAGGTGAAAATACGTGAGAACCTAAACGTCTTAACAAATTTGGACGAGATTTGGTAAGAAGATAAAAATACCTTAAAATTATAAGCCATAAAAGTATACCAGAAACATTTAAGTTCTAAACAGAAAACTTGTTCAACGCGAGTAACAGCATAACCTGTTTATTGTTCTTTACTATAATTTAAAAGTTAGCTATATCGACGATTATAATCGAAAATTACGACTCAACAAAAAAATTTTCGTTCTTTGTCCTAAAGTTTATACTATTATTTTCCAGTTAGTTATGCACAAAAACGAAAAGAAAATACCTTTTTTCGGTATAAAGTTTGCTTTTGTGATAGTTATAATAATAATACTAATTTTTCAATTTTTTCATAAATTTTAATTGATTTTAATATTTTTAAAAAGACCGCGCGGTGAGAGTGGGATATTAACGTTTACACTGTGCCGCTAGATGGCACCCGAGTGATAAACAACCATCAGGTATTATTTACAAGCCCAGAATAACTTAAAATGTCGTCACGAAAGTGCAAATACGATGCTGATGCATTTTGTTTTATATGTGGTCAATTTATTAAAGTTCGAGACGTGAAATATGAACTAAAGACATCTCACGTTCTCTGTGAAGCCTATGAAGCATATTTTGACTGTCCTGTACGGAATCAAGATAAGCCATGGGCTCCACATGTTGCTTGTAGATATTGTAAAAGGTGTTTGGAAGGAAAGGCAAATTCCAATTACAAATTTTAAGACCATGGGCTGCAGGATGTCATTAAAAGTACATATGCTGCATGCTCATTTGGATAAATTTAAAAACAATATGGGAGCCTATTCCGAAGAGCAAAGAGAACGTTTCCATCAGGACATCATGAATTTTGTACAACGCTATCAAGGCCAATACAATGAAAACATGATGGGCGACTATATTTGGGGTTTATAGAGAGAAAGTAGCTATGAACATAAAAGAAAAAGTAAAAGTGTGCACTTTTAAGTTATTTTCCACTTCTCTGTAAGCTAATTTGATAGTAAAACTTAATAAAAATAATAAACATTTTTATTTCAATAGTTTTATTTTCAATAAAAAATTAAAATCCGAGATTTTTAAAAATTTCCTTCAATCAGTCTTCTAAGCACAAAAGCAAAGTTTTTCATGCCATATATTTTTTTTTCCGTCTAATTACGACCTAAACTACGAAATTTAATGCTTTGCAATCAAAGTCAAATTTCATGGTGACCCGTTGTTATCTATACTAATATTATAAAGCTGAAGAGTTTGTTTGTTTGTTTGTTTGAACGCGCTAATCTCGGGAACTACTGGTCCGATTTGAAAAATTCTTTCGGTGTTAGATAGCTCATTTATCGAGGAAGGCTATAGGCTATATACCATCACGCTACGACCAACAGGAAAGGAGCCACGGGGGTGAAACCGCGTGGAGCGGCTAGTTATAAATAAAACTAAAGCAAACAGTGTTGCAATAACGGAACGAATAAACAAGCATAATCCCACAACCAAACATTGTAATAACAACACGTAATAACTTCCGAAAATTTCATTTCTCAGCGCTATTATTTTATACAGGATACTTTATCTCATAATAACCGCAAATATAAAATAAACTGGATGAAAGCCAAGAATATGATTGGGTATAACTCGCGGTAACAAAGTGCAAAATAAGTTTTTCAGTGGAATTATGGCGGGAAGTTGCCTAATTTCCAATGCAGGTGGGACCCGAACCTCGTTATTTCACAATCCATTTAATGTGAATTGTATTCTGTAAGTTTATTACCGCTTAATGTGAACGGGATGAGGTTTTCTCATCAAAGGATGTGGGTGGATGAGCGTTATGAAGATGTAATGGATATTACGCGACTGCTAAAAGAGTAGCGTATTCAAGTTTAAGGATATAATCGTTTAAGAATCTAGATTACATTGAGAACTTTTTGAAAAAGTTGCCTGGATGTGCTCGTTTAAAAATATTTTTTAAAAATTTACTTTTCATCTTAGTCTAGTTTTCGTATAATATTAAGTCTACTGCCACTTTATACTCTTGTAAATGTGGTAGTAGGTAACAAATCAAGTGATATCAACACTTAACCACAAGGTATTTCAAGCATTAGACATGTACCACAGTGGTTTACAACGAACTATGTAAATTTCGCACGCGAACACGTAGCGGGCTGTTTTGTTCAAAATAATGAGGCTGAATTTCGAATTTTGCGGTTAAAACACGGCAGTTCATTTTACGCTTTTTATTTATGCTGTTTATGCGAATATTGTTAATTATGGTACATGGTATGTTTCACATTTGTAAGACGTAATAAGGCAGTTATTAAGAAAGAAAATGAAGAAAAACGTGTTTTATGCTTGTAGGTAAGTACTAAGTAGGTTATGGCAGTACCGTTAATTAAATGGAACAGGCATTATTCATAATTTTGGATGTTCAGTTCTAATTATACCAGTACCATCCTCCTTCTTACGGAATTTATGAAATTTCTTTACCTACCTAGAGTTTTGAATAGTCTCAATTCGTGTACACTAAAACATAACTTTCCAAATATAACTTCTCTCCTAAGCGGAAAACAGAAGTCCAGTTTGCATGCGCCTGAAAATTAAAATATTCGCGGTTGGTCCTTATCCAATGTTTTCCTTATAAAATGAGTGACGGAATACATAAAGAAGCGACAGCCACTTCAATACTTATTATTTCCGTGTTGGCAGGATTTCTGTAAGTTGCTTTCTTATTAAATAACAAAAGACGAGCGAAACTCTCAGACAGCGATCGTTGTGAATGAAGACATTATTATTATTTTTTACTCCAGGGTCTTTAAAATGTCGGAGACTGATAAAAGATGTAGTCTTTTGTGTGGTTTTATGTACTTAACTTGTTATTGTGTTTATTTTTAAGTGTTTCGAGCGAATGCAGTAACAGTCTAGGTATTTCCTGAAGAAAGTATTGTACCCAATACGTTTTTAATAATTCTTATAAAAATATTTTCAATACCAATAACGATCACGATTGAATATTGGATGTAAATACAGAATAATATAACACAACCCACTTACAACTTCCAAAAAAAATATAGAAAATAAAATAAAGCCACCATTCACGGCTGCCACAGTTTTAAATTGTTCATAAAATAGACAAAACACGTACACCGCGCAGGTAAGTTTAATTCGTTCAAAGTTATAGGATAAAAGTCGGCAGCAGATATTTCTGGAAGTGAAAAGGCGTGGAAACTGAATCCGATATTAATTAAAACTTTTGCCCGCACTCGGTAATACAATTAGTGGCGGACTTTAACGAATTCAGACTTTCGCTTACAAAGGAATTTTTCTAGAATTGTTCAGCAGTGAAACAGTAGCTAGCTGCTAGGGTTAAGTGTTTCCGAGACGGTAATTTCGTGTTTAATTTGAGGGCGTTGAGGAATGTACGCTCATTGGTTTAGTAGAGTAATGGAGTACTTACCTTATATTTGAGTAATTGTGTTTTCTCGTTAAATTTTTCCAAGTTAATAATAACATTATTTTTATTCCATGTAAAGCTTGTGAATTTTGAACCAACATTTTATTTGGCTTTCATTGCAAATAAAATGTTTACCTACATTAAACGTTATTATAGATAAGCTCTCGTTCATTAGAACATCCGATACGTTTTGTTAATCAAAGTAGGTACAAATGAAACCCACCTTGCGGCATGTCAAATTTCTCATGAAAACATTAATCGACCGTCGATTGAGTTAGAATTTCAAATAAAACGCAACAATTTTCCGTGTGTTCGAGCATTTATTAAAAAAGTTTTCTCGCTTTTTCAACTGTCCGTGTGTTACAATTTCAGCTCTAACTGTGTGGAAAATTTATTTTATGTTCCATTAAGGGTTCTATTGAAAAAAGTTCCGTTTTGAACGCATTTAAGACATTATAATATGATATCCGAAGGTCCAAAAGTCGATAACCTACTATGGTATGTGTTTCATTTATAAAGAACCTATTAGGTATTAATATTAAAAGAAAATTAATTCTTCTTGTCAGTAAATAAAATGGCTCAATTAAACAGATATTTTTATAATGAATCTTCCTCATAAGGATACATGACTTCACAACAGTGATTACAGTCATAAGTCATAACATCTGAAAACCTTAGTTTAAACCATAAAAAGTGATTCAACGATATAGAATGAAATTAAAAATTCATTAATCCGTGGAAACTGCAGTAGTTAAAAGCATTACGTTAATCCAGTTAAAAACGAGGCATTTATTTATTTATGGTTATAAATGGATTATAGTTATTGTAAATGAAAGCGGTTTATTTGAAATGTGGCTTCGATTTTATGAATTAAGTGGCAATCTGCTTTGTATGCTTTATTTTTAATGACTCGAGAACGATGTATAAGCTGTATTTATGGCTTATTAAAATCATTTAATGGTCATTTATTATACATAATTACATACACGTAATTGTATTTTATGAAGTCATCTTGTTACATACATGCAGGCTTGTTAAATTTTAACGACAATAGACAGGGATGGAAAGTGACTCAGACATACTTATTATCCGCGTTTAAAATGCAGTTATTTTGTTATAAACTTAGGTTTATCTTCGAAAAATAGCAAAAGCAATGACTGGGTATAACATGGTAATTACTTTAAGCTCGTAAAGAACATGGATCAGTGAAATAATTACGAAATGCATATCTACTCCCTGCTACTGCAGCCTGCACATTCTACTGTATTACTTTATCCGTCCGAATTTCAAAAGTTTCCACTTCTCATATCTGAAGCACAACGTTTTTAAAAGCAATTACGTTATTAATCGCTCTAATTTGAATTGTAAAGCGATGTATCCATACCAAGTAATAAAGTGCCATAAAAGCGGAATGTTTTACGACTTTGTGAGCGTTTTACTTCGGAAACATGTGCTCTCGTTTTCCATTTACGTGATTAAATTAAGATTTGCCAATTTTGTAAATTATATCGTATGTTTTCTACACAATAAATAAAAACAAAATCTTACATGGCTACGTGTATTTTTTTAAATAGTGTACGCTTCTAATGTGTTAACCGATAAGAGTAAGAGTAATCACAAAGGTTTTAGTAAAAATCATGGAAATTACGAATAGCATCAGATTTTCCTTTTATCAATCCCAAAATTAAACTGTTTCCTCCTTGACTTGTAGCTTCACGTTAATTTCATCACATTTTTAAGCATAAAAATATTAGTATTCATTTTCATTGCTTTCCAAAACAGTAATAATGTAGGTAGGTATATAATAGTATTACGTCACAGTGACCAAAGTCCGTGAGGTCAGTGCATTAGCTGCACTCGGTATATTGATGTATACCTCGCTCAATCATCGCGAGTCAAACAGTGATCGATGCATTTTGTGATGGAACTGCAGAAATACAATATTAAGATGTCTAGCGTCTATTGGTAGTGTTTGCATGTCTACCGATAAGAGGTCTATGGTTCTTTATATTATGTAGTTAGCTTGTTCTAATAATAATTTTCCGCCCGCGGTTTCTAAAACCAAACAAAATATAATATACTAAAACTCTTCTCGGATACCAAGCTACCTGTTGGTGAAAACAGAGATAAAGAAAGGGCACCTTAGTTTTTTGGTTTATCGCAAACAGACAGGCACTTTGTTTTACATCTTGTAGTGATACCTAATGGAAATGAAATAATACAACGCGAAGCCGCGGACTCTACCTAGTTCTACAGTAAAAATATAAATATGGTCATACAGAAAATAATTTGTAAAATTTAAGCACGAAAATTTGGCAGCAGGTTCTTTCAATTTAGAAGATTTATATGTAAGATATTTGCGTCTTATGCTGAAAATGCTGAGGAATATAATATCTGCACGTATTATTAATTATAATTCACGAATGTTTTAAGCGTTTTTACTTCAGAGTCGATTTTGTTCTAATAGAATAATAAAATTTTGTACTTAGTATTTTCAAGACCTCTTTATTTTAAACTAAATAGGATTAACGCATCTTTCTAATAGAATGCGAATAAATATTTTCTTTGTTGTTACCTAAAATATTATGAGAAATATTTATATTTTAAAGAAACAATAGCTTTTCCCTAGTGAAACATAATTCTTATTCGTTGTGATTAAAGTACGCTTCTAAAAGAGGCTTTGAAGAATAAATAAGATCTTGAAATATACAAAATACGCACAATGTTGATTTGATTTTTCTGCAAACGTAACTTTTGTTTTGTGAACTATTATTATTCATAGCTTTTCTTTACAAACTTTACAATTGAGAATAAGAAAAAGACTATTTATTTAGGTGTTCGTTTTTTTGCTCATCATCTGCTTAAAGGATGAAAATTATTAACATGATAAATTCACCTAATTCTAAAAACACATGAAAAAATCAACAGTTCCCTTGAATTTTTCAATATTTGTCAAATTTTGAAAAATTCAAGGAAACTGATTTTTCATTATCTGAACGAGAAGATTTGAGTCAGTGGAGTCAACTCTTGTATTCCCACTTTTCAACTTTTATTTTTTATTTTTTATAGGGTTTTCTGGAAAATCACACTCCGCATCGCTCGAGCGATAGATTAGAATGTGTCACACGACCCTCCTGAAATGCCCGCCATACCTATTAGTATAACCACAAATAATATAATTATCACTATTATCTATATGCAACATTATCTACCAAAAATATCTATAGCTTCGCTGTATATCTACTCTGGACCGAAGCAGCTAGGTTAAGAGATCCAGCGGCAACATCTGCCAATTTCCGTAATGACGTTACGGAACGGCTGCACCGCCATTGACTTGAATATGTTTACGCTTAACAGTATTGTATTAGCATAATATTGACGTCGATGTAAAGAGGACAATGCAATTAATTGAAATTGTTGAAGTAAACAGTTTTTTAAGACTTTTATCTCAGACTTTGAGCGCGGCGACCGAATGTAAAAATTCCGTAACGAAAAACCTAACACCCTCCACTCCAACCGGCACAGCGATGCTATGCTAAGCAATAGCTTTACCGCGGCAGTCCTCGAGTGCCACACGTATTTTTTTTTAAGATCGGTAGATATTTTAAACGATTTTCGATCGGAAATAACGTCTGGAAAGTTAGGTAAGTAATTAAGATTTCATCTGGTGTAGGTAAATAATTCAATCGGAATTCCATAACAATATAATAACAGTTCATACACAAAAGATGTAAAATTTGTCTTATGCAATTGAAATATCATTGGGATCGGAAAGGTTCCCACTCGGAATGTCGTTTAGGAATACGACCACTGATCGAGTCATTGAAATCCTTTTTATTATTTCGTATATATCTTTTACTACGGTTTAAGCTATGAAGATACATTAATATATCTTATGCTACATAGTACCTTCTATTACACCTACATACATTCTATTGTATATAATCTGTGCTTAGGTATGCTACGAAAAATAGAAGCATGTAACTACATAAATGAAAGAAAAAATGTAGTTAAGTTTAAAAAATAATAGTCCTGTTTAAATGACAGCTGCCGTGTCTATTTTTTGTAAAAAAAAACGATAGAACGACGAACGAACCGGACAAAGAATATGCGTATAATTTAAGATTACAAGATGAGAGCTATAATAAATAGGTATACAAAATTATTCATAATATCCTTTTTGTACTCGGTTAAAAGTACAAAGTAAACGGTTAAAAGTAGTGTAAGAGCGATTAATTGTGTTAGAAATCCACACGAGGTCGCTCGCTGCCGCGCTCCGTTTATTTAACAAATTCCTCAGCGTGTATTGGCTCTTTTCATTTATTTCTCGTTTCTATTTATTACGTGGTTTGCTTTTAGTATTGCTAGTGGAAATTTAATCCACAAGTAAACAATTGTGTACATGGTATTACATATTTTATCTATCACATTTATTATAATATGATTTAATTCAAATTTGGATTCTTATCAAGGATAGATACTTACAAGGATAGGCGACATAACAATAATTTCATGAGTGTTTTTAAAGTGAAACTTTTATTACATCGTCTCAAACTTTTTGGTCTGTGTAGCGCATATCGCGTGTATCGCGGCTGCCGAGTAGGTATACCTACTCGGCAGCCGACCGTCACGCGACATGCGCTACACAAAGCAGTGTTCGGAACCGTTCGAACAGTTTCACTTTTACCGTGGTTTCATAAAACCACACAACATTTTTTTAGTTTTTTTTTTTAAACTACATTAATTATTAATTGAAGTATCTTTACAATGCACCTGTAAACTTAAAAATCATAATGTTTTATTGAAAAAGTGTTATCCTCTCTTCTTTAATAGGTTTCCATGACAGCAATGGTTTTCATAACATCCATAACAAAATAAACATATTTTATTCAGTTCCATTCGTAACCCGTAAAACATTTAGGGAGCAGCCCTAATCCCCGGTATTATTTGTGCTCTATTTCTCTCGGGATCAAGTTCGGGTAATGGCAGGTACGTCATACACAATGCTGCGGTTCGTTTAGTGATTACAACGTATGACTGTAGTATGCAGCACATTCTAGGGCTGATACTTGCTAGTTTTACAGCACTTTTTATATTTACGGTCCGGGTAAGTAGAAAGGTGTGGTTGTGTATACTTTTATAATAGAACACTATACCACAATATTTTTTTTATAAATATACACAACCTGAATTTATTGAAATTTGAATTTTACCTAACCGTATTTGTGCCATTTTTAAATAAACAATAAATAAGCTAACTAAATTGAGATCTGTTGGTTCGATAAGCCTTTGAGATGTATTACCTAATTAAAATTTTAATAAAATGTATTTACTTGTATCCTTCCTATTAACTACCTAAGCTAACATTTTGGTATCCATGCAATATGATACTTTTTCATAAGTCTTGATATTTGATTAAAATGCTACAAGTGGCAACCCTACGTGGCGACCACACCGCAAATATTCAAAGCTTGCGGAAACGTCCTGAAGTTGGCTTTTGAAGTTATTTCACTGGACTCTTGATTAGACCAACATAACTAACATAACATTATTTATGTTTATATCTTGTTCGTGAACGGGATTCAAAAGGAAACCTTTATATTTTACTGAAATGAAAGTGTATTTATAGCTTTATTATTTTTACATTTTTCGTGTAAACATCAAAGTCCTTTTCCTGAATTTAATTTTCTGTAGATTCTACAGTAAAAAAGAAAACATGAAATAGAAATTCAGGCTGTCCTATAAGAGAAAATTCGAAGCACATATTATTTTATCATTACATCAAGGTATTTATCATATTCTTAAAAACATTACATACAAAATAACATTTTATATCTTATCAAAGAGCCCTTATAACATGTCTTATAAACAGACCATTTCCACAAACATTCGCAACAAAAACACAGATATGTTATCATTTATAAATTTCAAACGGTATGAAAGAATAGGAAATGAAAAAGGTTTTATTCAAAATATATTCATATTGCTGTAGCTTTACAATTCGATGATTTAATGATTTCAAAAACAAAAAAAACTCGTTTTCCAGTACTCTTTACTCCATGGATATTGAATACATTTATGCTTTAAAATTTCATGACTTTAAAACTTGGAGCGCTATCTTCATCTCCAACACTTAAACTTTTATTTTCTTGATGCTTCGGTACCTACTCTTCTTAATTATTAACTATGAGCGGTAAGTTTGCGAATTGATTGTGTATTTAATTGCTGAACTAAGAAGTTGAAAGTAGATATTAGGCTATTTGGATAAATAAGATAGATTTAACGTTTTTATTGTTTTGTACCAATTGAACCTATCGATTCTATAATAATAATCTATAATAAGTTAAAGACCATCATTTTATTATCGATATTCTTTAAGTGCAAAAGTAGCGACTTTAATGAGAAACAAACGCAAAAACTCTAATCTATTCTCGTATAGTGACTTCTTCCTACATTAAGATTAATTTTATTCCCACATTTCTCTTTGTTTCACCCTGAATATAAAACATAGTCTTAATATTTAACGGGGCCATGTAATGCTGGGCAAATGTAATATTTCGTCGTCCGTATTGGAAATCCGATGTACGTGGTGTCGTTATTAATGTTGGCCCGAACCACAAATGTGTCTATATTTTTATTTTTGTTGACGCAAATGCGATAACGAGAAAATAGGACTTGTTCGTGTTTATGCAAAATTTACCGCAGTGCGGAGCGCGCTTGTTAACTAGTCGGAGCCTCCGGCGCTGTCCCTTCAATTACGATTTTTAGCACTTCCTGTTAACTTTAACGTTACCGCAGTTCTGCGAAGTGCTCCTTTTAATATTTTAATAGTCAAAGTTGTTTTGTATAGCTTTTTACTAGTAAATAGAATATAACAAGAATAACAGCTCTTAATAGTTTCCCACAATCATTTCAATTTATGGTCCAATTTTTCCTTTATTTGTATTTCCGAAAATTTTATCTTTCATACACAATTAAATAAAGGTACTTAATATTCCCAGTTACGAGCTCTTTAAATACAAATGTAGCGTTTCTATGAATCTTCTTTGAATCCAAATAATCACAACATGGTTCGTTCAAATGAAATTGTAATTGGCTTATAGAGACCTCGCCTCCTCAAAAATTGAAAATCTTGGCGAATGAATATTCAAGATCTGCGCGAATTTGCCTTTGAAATAAGTACATTTAAAAGTGTAAAATGAAATGCTAATGGGCTTTTTATATTTATCCAGGATTATCAGGGATTTTGTCGAATCTCTGCATTGGCGAGAGGCCCCTTAAATAAGGGTTTTCGGTTTAATATTGTTGAAAATATACTCGAACATTTTGGAACAAACAGAATTTTGGTTGTTTTATTTTGTTATTTTCTTTAATTAATTAGGGATAAATATTTGCTGTTCTTCAAGTGTGTAGTAGTAGCACAGAATAATAACTAGTAGGTAGGTAGTAGTTAAGTAAAATTTTCAACTACCTCCAATTTTATATAACTGCAAAACAGAAAATATAAATAACAATATTGTCCGATGCGCTAGAAAATAATGGAATTGTAGGAAATCCATTGGAAATCATAGTCTAGCCTAGACGCGAAGAAAATGTAACGAAAATTTCTCGGAAACAAAATGGAATGGAAAAGTTGTTGGCGGGAGACCGCAAGCCCCAACGGCTCTGCAATGAACTCAAACTAGATGTAAACTTAGAGCTTGGAGACTGTTTATGAAGCTAATGCCTTTACACAGACTTGTTGTTTATCGTGCTTAATGCATCTATTAATGGCCTTTACAAAAAGTCGTTGTAGTTGATGTGCATTTGACATGTGTTTATCAATTATGATAAATTATCGTGGGGATGTAACACAAACAAAAAATATAAAACAAGGGCATCTTCTTATATCTTGTATCCACATAAGTTTCGAACTGAGGCGTTCAGGGGCAGCTTTAAGTACAATGCAACTAAATGTTGGAATAACTTGCCGCCCCCGTTTCGCAATATTCAATCCGTATCAACGTTTAGATTAAAGTACAAAAACTATCTTCTTCAGACGCAGTTAGATCAGCATTAGTTGCATTGTAACCTTTTCTACCAGCTCACCACTTTTATGCTAATATAGCCTTCACTCGTCGACTAACTTGCTTTCCTTGGACTCACGTCCATGGTTGTAGGTTTAAGTATATACTGTAGCGGAATCCTTATTAACTTTCATTGCTTTGTTTTATTTATATATTTATTTACCAATTTACCTAATCCTGATTAGTGGTTCTACTTAATGTATTATGCATTAAATTCTTTTATATTATGTAATATATATTATAATACGTGTATGTGTGTATATATTATATTATAGTATATTAATTATGTCTATATTTTACATTATACTATTAATATTGTATTTATTTTCTTTTCTTCAATTAAAAATTATATTATGACGAATAATTGCTCTCGGGGCTCACTGAAAATCGGTGCTGTGACGTTTTTTTTTACGTCACAGATGTTCACCGAGTGATTTCCCCTTTTAATGGCATCATGCTTCACAGACTACACACTTCAATGTGTATTTTTAAGTATTGTAGCATATAAGTATTGTATAAATTGTTTTTCATTATGTACGTGTGGGGCTATGTGTCATTAAATAAACGTTTTTTCTTTCTTTCTTTCTTTCAATTATTTATTAGCTAATTATTAGGAATTGCTTCATAGTTTCTTGTTTATACTTAAGTAATTTTTAACCGGAACTTATAATTAGTAAGTGTTAAAATTACATACGTTATTGATTACAGGCTCAAATTATTTGCTCGTAGTTAATTTCATTATTATATTAATTGCGTTTGTACTATGGCATACCTACTTCTTTGACGGTGTAAATTAATTAACTTTTATCATATTATTCATGTTTATGATGAATATGAAAAATAAATCTTTCACACCATTTAATTTGTTTCAACCTTTGCCTTTTGCATTAGTAGCCCATTTCAGACATCTGTCTCTCACAACCGTTTCCTCTAATTTATTGCATATTAGTTTTTGTAGTCTTATCCATAAGTTAGGTATGAAGACGTGGAGAAAATTATTTTTGTTATTTTATACATTACTAGTGTCTCTAGAGCCAGATTATAATTTATTTTAGATTACATTAAAAAGCAATCAGCTAATTTTGCGTAAAATAGTTCATCTACCCATCCGTCCCTTTTCATAAACTTTCACGATTGTGATAACAGTAGTGTTTAATTTATTAAGTTATTTTAATTGTTTAACTTATCATTTTCAGGTATTTATTTAGTTTTTAAAATATATTAATTAATTATTATTGAATATCTCAAATGTTTATATCTGTGAAGCTATCTGCAGAAAAGTTAATTGTCCTTAATTAAATTCTGGTGCAATATTTTAGAAGATATTTAAAAGTGATTTTCCTCTAAAAGGCATAAATATTGTTTATTTACACTATAAGTGGTTATGTTTAATTCACACTATAAGACACTAATCTTAATGCTTCTTAATCTTCTTATAAACATAATTAGTCGGAAGGTCCAACAGAGCTCTAGAGAATGAATGACAAATATTTATTTTAGTACACTGTAGCAAAATGTAGATGCACATGCAGAAGATGTGATTTCCAAAGAAAACCATTTGCCATTTATGTTTTGTTTAACCATATTTGAACATAGTTTTTACTTGAAATATGTAGGTAACTGTCTGTATGCGAGGTCATCACTAGGTACAAATTTTGGTCTTGGTTTCGAATCTTTACCCACTAGCATGCACTTATGTCATCATCCACCAGACCATTCGGCCACCGAATGAATCAATCACTTCAAGTACTGGAAAGTTAGAAAATTTAGCAATTACATACATCTAAACAAAAGCAATCGATCAGAAGAAACATTAAAACTTCCATTAAACAAAAAAGGCTGTAAATTAAGCTAAGTAGGAGTTTGTTATCTTGCGCTATAACTTACCTTTATCTCAATGCTTTTGAGTTTTACGAAATAAAGCACGCACTGATTACTCTGCGTTTTAAATTTAAATAGATTTAGTTTTTTTTTTTTATGTTTGAATCTAAGGTTTGAATTATTTATTGCTAGGCCTTTAATAGATCAATCTCGATCGATTTTTCTGTTTCCTCTGGAGATCGAACGTTTCCGAGCAAGCTGAACATTTAAGCATTTTTACGAATCTCAATCACAGTTCTAGACGTAACATTTGCCATGTACCAACGATGTACCAATTCTAATCGACAAGTGAAACCAAAACTATGAGTCCATGTTAAAGTATTAGGGACTTGTTATTTGTAAAGAGCCAATCATATTGCTTCATTTAGTTTGAAGTTTCAAGCGTTTAGCGTTTGAAGCGGTAGTATTGGTTATTTACAAGCACATTCCTCGCTACACATCCTCGCACTCTACTGGTGAAAAAGCACCCTTAGTGCTGTAGACATCACGAATGCCTCCTCAACCACAATTTACATTTAAATTGCCGCAGCCTTCCGAAGGCTCGCTGTAAGATTTATAGAATATAGGGCTTTGTATATTAAGTGCTTCTTTGCAGTGCATTTTTGGACTGCAAGACATAGTGACTGTTGATAGAGTGTAGAAAGCTTGCAATAAATTCGTATGTAGGTATGTGTGCGTGTCAAAAAGTTTAGTAATTCATGAGTGCAAATGTGCGTAGTTTGGCTGCGTTTATATATAGCGACTTTTCACTTGAAAACTTGGAGATTACATTTTTTTATGGAAGACTAACTAGTTACTGTCCAATTTGTGTTTCCATATGCATTAATTTTTTGACAAATACTAAAACGGGATTAAACATCTCAATATAAAATTATAATAGTATGTTTACCAAATATACCAAATAAATAAATAAATAAATAAATAAATAAATAAATAAATACAAATCATAATAAACAACTTACAACTTATAACCCTTAAGTATCTTCAGCTCTAAACCTAATAAGCAAGTCGCAAGCACTCGAGATGTAGGCACAAACCAGCTTAATCCTACAAAGAACGGGCTTACTCTGTAAAGAGCACATTTTTCCATATTCTCATACGAGAAAACCGATACCCTAAGCTCTGTGGACATCTCTGGGTATTTACATGTAAAGTAAAAGTTTCAAAGCCTTGACTTTCTGAATGGTTTAGAAAGTCGTCTGTATTTTTAGAATAAAATAAAATATTAAATGTTCGCTATTTATTTTTTGTTTTAAAAAGCAAATATCTCTTCCATTTCAGGTAAAATGTGGACTGCTGGCTGAATATTTAACTACTAGTATTATATTATTTATGGATTAAACAATATTGCAAAATTCAAGGCCAATGTAGTAACGAAACTACCGATTTCACTATCTTGAAAACGGCTATGTCTACATTGAATTAAAAACAACATTTAAAAGCAAATATAACAAATTCACATTGTTATTTTCAATTAGATATATATACATAAACAAATCTATACTAATATTATAAAGCTGAAGAGTTTGTTTGTTTGTTTGTTTGAACGCGCTAATCTCGGGAACTACTAGTCCGATTTGAAAAATTCTTTCGGTGTTAGATAGCCCATTTATCGAGGAAGGTTATAGGCTATATTATTATGTCATCACGCTACGACCAACAGAGGTGGAGCCACGGGGGTGAAACCGCGCAGAGCAGCTAGTATAATAATATAACTATTCATTTTCCCGCGTCAAAGCGAACCACTATGAATGATCCGTAAATATTGACAGACGCGGAAATTTTAGCAAACACATTGGAAATCGTTGCAGTGTACTTTGTGCTCCTGTATCACATAGATCTAAGATAAACAGCGTTATTTGAATAAATATTATTTCTATTAAATGCTTTTATAAGACTGTAATGTTAAATGTTGCCTTATTTTATACCGTGGGTCTGTATCTGTAATCAACACAAATATAATAGTACCTACCCTTTATACTATAATTTTGGAATAACTAATTTTTTTATAGGAACATCATGATCATAGAGAATATAAAAAGAAACTTAAGAAGTATTTCCTATGAAATACCAGACTTGAAGGCATTTGCCTGGTGAAATTTGCAAAACTTAATACTTAGTTGAAAATAGTTTGGCTTTTCGGTTTCTGTTGCGGTAAAAAGTCTTAGTAATTTCATCAAAATCTGTTAAGAAGATTGGCGTAAAGTAACAAACGTTCATAAAGTTTATATTTAAACATATTTATCCGTAATCTGTGCATATTTTATATTACTATCTACCTTACTTATCGTTTTTTACATAATAAATTATCATAATATCTCATTCATTCAAATCTAATTACTTAAAATAATTAAGAAAATTTGCGTCGATGTAAGTCGAAGTGACTAGTCTAGGACTTAAGTTCATTACTTAAGAGCAATTTCATTCCACGTCACAGAAGACATGATGTGTACATTTTTCATCTTGAAGTATTTAATCTGCGGTTGTTTTTCCGAGGCTCGCTGTTGATTACTTTCTTTGAAGCGAGTTTTCATTAAGAAGTAGTTATCTCATAATTTGGAAGATGTTCAATTATTTGTTCTTCCTTTTTATAAAGGATCTTGAAGGCAATAATGTTGGAAGGTTCCTGAAGGAATGTTATAAACGCGTTAAATATAAGTAGCTGTACCTATTGCTATGTAAGTATTTTTTCATAAACGATTGTAATTACTTACCTTATTATTTCTATGTTTACTGTATATTAACTTATACTTGTACTTTTATATGAGTATCATATTTCCAATCTATTGTGTAGGTATTACTTTGTAAAATCTGATTTGTTTAATAACTATACTATTTGTTTTACGTAAATAGGCTATGGATATTGTCTAATTAACTATGTAGTTAATTACAAATATGTTTTTATTTTCCATGTTCAATATTCTCTACACCATGTTTTCAACATAGAAACAAAATACAATGCACCCACGTTTTGTAAAATCACGCCATTAAATTATAACATGACAGCAAACAGGCGATGACAAACACGATCCCGTATCAATGTATCATGGCAGCCATATTTAAACAGCCTTATTTAATACTAACAAGACTGAAAACGTAATTTTATATTTTCTTGGTACGTCGATATTAATTGTATTTATTAAATCACGATTTTAAATACTGTTGTTCTCTTTAAATAATATAAGCCATTTTTTATTGGTTAAATCGATTATATTATCTTCTAATATTATAATATTATGTTCAGCCCAGTAAATATTATAATTTCATAGTTGATACCGAAATCAAAGATTAATAAAATCTAAGATTAATTACAAACAGAAAAGTAATTAGAAATTCATGATTATTAAGTATATAAGGTATACTTTATAATCATGAATTTCACGACGCTACATTTTCTAGTTTTATACTTACTTAATAATATTTATTTCATATAATTTAGACAAAAGCTTCAAGATGAATGTAAAACATTGTAAATATGAGACAGACACCTTCGTGTGAATGTGAGCACGAATAATAAATTTCTCTACATTATTTATGCTACAATTGTTATTTGAAATAATACCTAAACTACTACGAATTCACTGCATAATAAAGACTTACGACTTGCAGCCTACAGCGTAAGAGGTAATATAATAATTATTTCAGTTGCCACAATCAAAAATCCATCATTACCGTGTTCAAAGCAATAACCAGCGCGCAAGACTGTAAAATCGGCGAGCAGTTTTAAAATGGATGACGTCAGCGAAAAAGTTCGTTCAGGAATACGGGAAAATTCTGTTCCATTGGCGATAAGGTCGGCCATATTTCAGTTCTAGAAGTTTCCACAACTTCGGAATTTGGAGGCGACGGCTATACGTCAGTGAGATTTAACGATGATTTTTGAGTTATGGCTCTGACAGGATGCTTGGCGGGAAACGCCGTGTAGAGCATTTTTGTGCACTTAACGATGTACTGTATGTGTAATCACTCCAATATTATCATATACTTGACTAGCTGCTCGTCCCGGATTCGCACGCGTTACCCATAATAGAAAATCCAAGTCTGACAAAATAATGTTTCTGCTGATGAAAGAATTTTTTAAATCAGTCGAGTAGTAACAGAGCCTTTACAGAGCCAATTCAATGCAAATAAACAGACAATTAAATCTTTAATATTTATAATGTCAGTGTTGATATAAGATTGTAATTATTCCTACAGGTTTAAGACATTATAAACTTATATTTATTTTATTTCTTATATTTGGGAAAAGTTTACGAAAGTCTTAAGACTTAACAACAGTTTTAAAGTGTAATTTATTCAATAAATTACTGAACCAGGCGTTCCGAACAATATTGCAAACTCGTCGAGAGAGTGGTCACTGTAAGATTAAAATTGTTTGCAATTTCTTATAAAGTTGTTATCTTCTAATTTATAAAGATGTATTGTTATTCATTTAAAGAACATAATTATATTTTAATGTTTATACTATTAAAATAGGCTGAACTATTTCAACTTACCTATCCCACGTCTCCTTACCTTCCATATTGACTTGGAAGTTGGATTTGATTATTTTTATACATAAATGCAATACTATAACAATATTAAACTGCTGAAAATAAGGCTTCACGCCTTTCACAAAATTAGCATGTCATAGAATACTCCAGACAGCACGTTTAAATTTACAGCTCAATGCGGTTTAGAAATTTTGAAAAACAAAACAAAACCCTAAGTAATTAAGATTGAATGATTTATGTTGGTTTTTAATAAACTTCGCGCGTAATTCTTATTTGGGTCCTAATGAAAATTTACGATCTCCCTAATGCGAGTGTATTTTGTACGCAATTATGACTCTTTGGGCCTTTTTATATACTTTTTAAGGGTCTTATTAAAAGGTGTAATGAGGTGGAAGGGAATAACGGTGGGTCATGGAAAACCTTTGGATGTTATTTACGTAAAACAATATTATTAATGTATGAAATAATGAAAATTGATTGAGGTATTTTGGCGCCTCTTATTTATCTTACACGCTGATTATGATTTCATTCTAAGGTAGTCAATAAAAAGTTAATCTTTTATTTGCTAAACCTTCCAGCAATACCTTCAAATACTCGTATATGCGTTCATAGTACATATTATATGCAATATGCATACACAAGTACATAAATCTATAGCTCAGACCAAAGTACAAATTTAAATAAAAATACCCTAAATGAAATTAGTTAAAGCCTAATAAATAATGCGTATCACAGCGAGCCGCTATTTGCCGCACACAATAAATTTTTTATTTTAATTACGTTCACTGCGGTACTTTTGTCCCTTTGTCCATATACCTACTGTGTTTTTGGCATTTACACGATTTTATTATGAAGGAATAAATTGTTTAGTGTTTTTATTATTTTTTCCTTCGTAAAATTGTTATTCTGGTATAGAGTAATAAAACGGAATTTGTATTTGACTAAATGTGGACTGTATTTTATTCTAAGAAGACCTTGATTGTATTTTTTGAATAATTCCCTAAAATAGAACAGGCGTTAAAAATATCTGCTAAGTAGAGTATCTTTATATAAATTTTATAACAGACAGGAGAAATAAAATTATTGTCTACTAGCGGTCCGCCCCGGCTTCGCCCATGGTACATATTTACGGTTTCTCTACATAAGAACTATCCTCGTATTTCAAGGAATATAATAAAACAAGAATTATCGACATCGGTCCACCCGTTCACGCGTGATGCCGTGACCAAGGAAAACGAGTTACATTTATATATTTAGAAATTTAATTTTAAAAACTATACGTGAAAAGAAACTACAAGACAGTATAACCAATAATTTTCTAAAGAAGCAATTTTCAACCCGCCTTTACTAGAATTGTAAAATGAAACTGCAAATCAAATTTTAAAGGGATCTTACAATGGAACTAATGACTCAAGTTGCTGCAATCTTGAGTGGCGCTGAGAGAAATAACAGACGGACAGAATGATTCAACTTATAACTTTATTATATGTTACGGCTCACGACTGCGTCATAGTGTTTTATTTTATAAATATTGTTGTAAGAGGTCTCATTGTAACACTATAAAATAAGAACGATAATTTGGATTAATGCTTGTGCCTTGTTAAATTTAATAATTTTACAAATGAAAGCCTTATTTTTTTGTAGACTTTTTGCAATTAAAGTAAAGGAAAATATTTATTACTTAATCAAGCACACTGCTGTTCTCGTTGATACATAAGGCTACAAAAAATTGTAACACAGTAAATTAAGTATAATTTGAGCCAAGATGTAAGGCAATTAAACTTCATTTGTTATAGTGCTGCATTTTTGCTTTTTTTAAAGGGTTTTTAACAGTATTTCTTCACGAATAATATACACCCACATTAGTATGTGTATCTATATGAATGTTCATAATATATTTAATGCTATTAAGAAGCAACACACCGTACCAATTTCACAGAGCTCTAAACTCAAAAGGAAAACCTGAATTTAAATCAATGCTCCAGTAACGTAAAAAATATCCAATATATTTGAGAGTAACGAAGCGGACTAAAGGGAACATTGTCTTCAAAGAATCTATTTAAGTGTTGCTATTTAATACCGAGTGATCCGGAAAATCCCTGCCTTTAGAAAAATAGACGGAATTACGAGAATGATTCGAGGAAAGCGTGGGCTGATGGGATTATTTATAACTAGGTAATAGGTGAGCGAGGTAGGTGGCAAGAATTAGTTTAACGCTTTAAAGTGTCTAGGAATTTTTACACTTACTTACTTTAAAGATGTTATTCATTACGAGCTGTGCCCCACTGCAGTTTGTTCAGCATTGCTCCATTCTTATTGGTCTAAGCGTGATATTAATAATTATAATATGTCCCAAAAATCTTTAGGGAATTTGAAAAAGTCTCCAAAATTTTATCTTCATTTAAAATGTATCGGTACTAAATAAATGGGTGTTTCTTTATAATTTTTGCATTAAACAACAATGCTATTCGATGGATACTCAAGGGAGGGAGTGAGGGATGTCACTCCGTACACAATATGTAAACTGTACATTACTACTAATGTACCGGCATCCTGAGGGAGATTACCCATTTATGTTTATTTTAAATTCTTTTGCACTTAAATGGAGTCGATTTCGATTTAAACATGTATTTACTTTCTTTAACTACTTGAATAACAGTTTTGAACAAACTTTTATACCTTTGATTACCAGGTATATTATAGACAATTAATACGATTTCCACAAGCAAGTATGAGGTAGGTAAGTATGACTAGTCCGATTTGAAAAATTATTCAAGTGATAAATAGCCCATTTTACGAGGCAGGTAGTGAAGATATACTACATAATAATATGTTCACTTTAGACAAATAAGAGCAACAATGAACATTGCGTCGAAAGTTAGGTCGAGTTAGAAACACTGAGCAATCCTATACTTTACAGTTTACAATAATTTGGCGGTTTTATTTTATATAACGATTAATTACTATTATATCAAAAAAGGACAATAATATGTAATGATAGAGATTAAACAGGAAACTCAAATGGGCCGGAGATAAAAACTACCTACGAACATTAATTTGTTCCTCTCTTTTCCCTGAAGAGATGAAATCCATTGTATTACAAAATACACTGAAACATACAATGTTTATCTTATATATAAAAATGAATCGCAAAATGTGTTGGTAAGCGCATAACTCGAGAACGGCTGAACCGATTTCGATAATTCTTTTTTTATTATATTCCTTGAAGTACGAGGATGGTTTTTATGTAGAGAAAACGTAAATATGTACCACGGGCGAAGCCGGGGCGGACCGCTAGTTATGTTATAAAATTGATCACGCCATTTTAATACTTACATGGAGGGTATAGGGAACATTATCCTGCTATCAGTTTACGTCAATTAATTTTTTATTGAGTTCGGAATTTGCTTGCTGTAGTATGGTGAAGAAATTATTATCAACGTTATAGTGGTGTTTATGTTGTTATTTGCTAGCTGAAATAAAGTGTTTAGAATAAAATCAAGTTGTTTAATTTGCTTACTAGTTAAACCAGTTAAAGATTATAAATAAATAATCTTTGGTAAATAATACTCGTAGCTAAATAGGCTTAGGCTTTTTTACGATTCAGAAGTAAGGAATAATACAGGTAATAGAATTTTCAAAATAAGTGGCGCTTATTGCTACGCAAAAATACCCGTTGAAAGGTAGTGAAAAATTACTTACCAAATTATATATTTTACATATTTACTCGAGTGAAGTCAGGTTAAATATTTAGTATTATAATACATTATCCACAATCCAGGTAAGCCATGCTAAATTGTACCCGGTATACAAACACGAAGTTCGAGTAAATACGGGTCGCAAACTAGCAAACATGACGAATTGAAATACCCTATGTTTAATATTGATTCAAAGCTTACCTATTCGAAAATTAAACTGTGTAATGTGTATTTAAATTAAAGGTGAAAAGAAGTTTAAGTACCTATACAATATTTTACTATTCAATATTTTAAATATGGCTGTTATGTTTCGTTTTAAATGTTATAACACTATTATAATAAATAAGCTTATGTATTTCTTGTGATCGTTTAGTAGTTTTTATACAATACTCAAATATTGGTTATTTTTCAAGATACCTTATCCATTCTTCCGTGTTATATAGGTACCTAACTGAAGATGCATTATTTGCGTGTCGCTTGTAGCAGATGCATTTAAAAGATTTTCACACGCAAGGAGGTAATTAGTCTATTTTTATCTTCTCTTTAAACATAAACTCCTAGTACTTCAAAAAGACGAACAAAATAATAGGAAACAATCGAAATAATTTAACCGTATTTAATGCCCTATTTGCTAAATCCCACAACATTTAAGCCGTAACATAGTTCGCAGTATTTATTATACTAAATTTCACACCGCAGTTGAAATTACCGTGTGTAACATAATAACATGATATGATGCCATGTTAGGGAGCAGTTAGCAAATATCTATCCGTTTAATGTACCGTGTACGTAGCATGTACTAGCGTAAATATAATTAATATATTGTACAATGCAGCAAACAGTTTTCTAACGTTTTAATTCTAAATTTCGAAATAAAATAAAGGTCTAAACTTTTACTTTATTTATAATTAAAAAAAAATTAATTGAAACTTCTTTAGGCGAGATGAGGGTAAAATTTCAGAGTCGCGTCATGGCAATACCGTCGCTTCATGGAGTAGGGCGACAATTTTGGTATCTACCTTTGAATCTTGCCAAAGAATTTTCACTTCTGACAAGTGTGCTCACACGCTCTTTTTTTAAGTGATAGAAGGAAATCATTTATAGATGTTTGTCGAGCGATGTTTGTCATTTCGGCGAATTATTCGTACCTATTAATAACTGCAATGTTTTTGAACTATTCTAACACGTTAAGAGCATACATCATGTGACATTTAACCTAACCATCAAACCGCACGCTACAATTTATGTAAATTAATTAAAACTAGACTAGTGTTAGCTGAATGCTGCGGTTTTGCTTTCGGTCACGTTCAATAGATGAACCTATCTAATCAATTAAATTTCCGAAACTTGTATGTTTAGTGTTTATAGTGATAGTTTGGGATAGTTCGAAGGTTGTTAGATGAATTTAAAGGTCGTTTGTGGGAAGGAGAGTGTTTCAGAGGTTGGGGTAATGATGCTTCAATATAATTAAGTCATGGATGTTTTCTGGTTGCTCTTTCTGGCCATCTCTGTATAATAATAGTACCTATATGAGTAGGTATTGAGTATTTGAGTATACTACATAATATACACAATAGTTTTAAATGGAATTGTGAAAGTTTTAAATCTATCATTACTACGTTATAAAAGATTTAAAATTGAATTTAACGTCAGATAAAATTGTAACATTTTTACGCTAACGAGTGCGTGAGAAATTTTTCCTGAGGGCATGCGATCCATTTTTACTACTAGAAAATATAATATATTGTGAAATGAATAAGGTGTGAAGTCCCATGTGGGGAGTGGGGTAAGGGGCAGATGCATTATACATCTGTTTCACTGATCGATTTTCTTTAGGGACAAGTAGGTGATCAGCCTTCTGTGTCCTACCAGACCGAGACATTTTTTTTCTTCGTCTCCACCGGGGAATCGAACCCAGGACCCCTCGGTGCTACGCTCACGCGTCAACCACTGTACCAAGGAGGTGGTCGATGAATAAGGTAAGTACTGTGTAGTAGCTGTGTATTTAAAACCTTTATTTTCCTTGAAATAAAAATAGTGTAAGTATAATTTATTGAAATTCTTTGGTCACAACTCACAATCTATTGTATGTTGTGTTGCTCATGTGGGTAATTTTGTATGAGTGCAAATATTCGCCAAAAGCGGAGATTTATGAGGTTTCACGGTTTTGCGATAAATCCTGTTATTATTTACTATGGTTAGTGATTAATTACTTACTAAGGTGATTTACTTATCTTTATCTACATAATATTATTATATATCATATAATATAACATTAATCGCGATACAATATCACAACAACACAGTGTCACTAGGGTTTATAAGCGGTAGTTAGCTACCTACCACTTAACATCAGGTGGCCCTGCCCCATTGCTTGAAAAAGAAAACAATTACAAACTCTCATAAACTACTCGGTAATAATCAGATCGACACTTTCACATCATATTACCAATGTGTAGAATTAAAATTAAAACAACCGAAAAACTTGTATTAGCCTAGTACACTGATCTCAATGGATCCCATCAAGTGGTGCTGAGTGAACAGAAAGCAGTGCTCAAGTTCGGAATCAGCGCGGCCGTAAATCAGTGTCGCGAGCTCATGCACGTCGATAAACGTGATTTGTCGTGTATTGAACGAGTTAAGGCTGCTTGTGCATGAGGATTAAATTATTATATTTTTTATTAGTAATAAAAAGAAGATTGGTGTATTTATATGTGAACAGCACATGCAATACACACTGTATTTATTGATGTATGCTTTTGAATTCATTGTCATCATTCATTTATTGTATAATTTGTGACATAATTCTACCATTAATTGGGAATGTTTAACATAGACAAAATTTTGTTGAACTTAATATGATAAAGCTAATAGTATATATCTAAACGTTAATATGTGCAAATTAAATAAAGGGCACAAAGCCAGTGAAGCTGTGGGCTACAACATATCTCATTCTCGATATCTCACAGGATATTTACGAACTCAGAAACTGTAATCACTCGTGCCGTTTTACTCTTCGTTTAGATTTAATCCTAATATTAGTCTAGTATTGATTGATGTTTTCACACGTGCGTTATAGCATTTATGTATTATTCCAGGCAGCGATTGATGATGAAAAGAAGAGCCCTATCATATTTCGTCCAATTCCAGCCAAATAAAAAAATGTATTTGAAGGAGTTTTCTGAATGTTTTAATTGAGCAATTTAATTTTATTATTTAATGATGATGATGAAGTCAAGTTATATTTGGCAATATTGTGATAATATTATTTTTCTTCATAGGTAAATGCATTTGACTTAGATAATCCAGACCATACAACATTAAGCATTCCAATAAAAAGGCTTATTATATTTACACTTGCGATCCAGCCGTTCGTGCATAAACAGCCTAACCAATACGAACATAAATCAGTGCCACGAACCTCATAACCGTCGCCGATAAACGTGCATTTGTCGCTTTGAACACTCAAAAATATACACTGAACGCATGTAGCGGGTCAATTTGAACCACATTACCTTGTATTAAGGTTACATCTCGTGTGCGCATTGTATCGCTTCGGTTGCAAATGTGACGTACCTACATGATGTGTGATGGATTATCGAGATTATACTGATGGGTTAAATACTTGAGTTTCTGTTGTCACATCTTTTGTTTGGTTTTGGCCTTTGGGATACCATGGAGAAGTAGAGTTTATTGAATAGAGTATTTTTGTTAGTTTTAGGTAAGTATTTGAAGTAGGTATGAATGAGCTTTCATTTTTAAATCTGGCTGTTTTTTTTTGTTAAATAAAAAAATATAGCAATTGAATTGTCTTCCCAAAAGCAGCTCTTTGGGTGCGGACGTGTATCAGCCGAAAAAAAGCGGACCACGCGCTTTACGCGTTCTTTGTGGCAAGCGAAAGGTTTTGTAAAAATAATATTTAATGTATACTACTGTGTCTATTATCTGGGTTCCAGCTGAAAAAATAAGGGTTGAGAAATTCACTCGAATAGGACAGAATTTCACAGCACTGAACACTTTACAATATAAGTAAACCCAGTAAGATACTGTAATTTCATGTCTAACATTTTCTAACCAATATCAAACTGAACAACCTAGTTAACTTCACTCAACCAGTCCACCCATACATAAAGGAACAGTTTTGCAGAACGTTACAATGTTCTGTGTTCATATATTTTCTTTACAAGTCGTACAAAGACGTAAGTAAACAAGAAAGCAACAAAAGATACGTCACAAGGATACGAATCTTCATACATCAAACAGACAGTGGAAATTTAAGCTTTTTCTCTAAATTATCCTGTATCCTACATCCTTTCATTTGAGAAAAGGAACCTAAAATGAAAACTTACAATGACTGTATATTCTAAAGAAATGTATGTACAATATATTTTTACACAAAATATACTTTATAACGGATTTAAAACGCAACTTCTTTTTCTGGCTTACCTATTACGGTTCAAAAGACTTTCTGAATACGTTATTATAAAACACATTAAAATCACATAACATACTTTCTCTACCCTTTTAAAAAGCAATATCTTCTCTGCCATTGATTTATCGATGATAATTATTTCTGAAACACATCCTTGATTTTTATTATATACTACATTAAATTAACATAACATAATTATTTATTTACTTTTTTATAAAGCAAGCAAGTGATTTAAGTTCAACAATGTCCATTGTTTTTATCCTTAAACTTTTTAACATCGCAAAACGATTATTTTTGATCCCTTAATACAAAACACCAATAATAATACCAAAAAATATGTATCATAACAGAATTATGGAAAAACCTGGTGTAATTTTCAGGGCAAGTAAGTTTTAAACAGAGTGACTCGGGAACGATATTACCAGCCTATTACAGAGTTTATCACTAACTTCCTTGTTCTGCTGTTTACATCAATCTTTGGGTAATTGTTCACAGCTTAAAAGTCTACATAATTTTATTATATTTATGTTGTAAAACATTTACTTGTGTATTTTAGAGATTTTGAATGTTGTCTTGGAGGTAAGCAGATTTTTTTTAATTATAGAAATAGTAACGATAGTATTTTATGATTGGAGATAAAACAACGACCTGCACATTCTGTGAATTGTAGATAGTAAAATGGTTCCCTACATTGCTGTACTTACCCACAAAATCGATACCACAGGTATATCGATACATTCCAAAACTTCTATATAGCAAACAGTTGTTTTTACCGAGCCAATCGAATTAAGGCTTATCGAGTTCTGAGAGGTTAGTTAAACATATCAAACATTGGTAAATCGAGTCAGCTCGATAAATAGCTGGCGGAATAATCGATTCAACAAGTGGTATTATTAGCTTATGCTCATTGCTCGTGGCACGCATTATTGTGCATCAATTATTCTGAATGAGTTGAGTGGTAAATTGCTGTTTTCATGAAATCTGTTCAGCTGAGCATTCGTTGGAACTAATTTTGTTGTTAAGCTATGTTAAAGAATATTATGCTTACTATATAATATTTTAAATGCGAAAGTGTTCGTGTTTGACCTTCATTCACGACGCAAAGGAGCGGTTTAATAATATAGTTTTTTATGCCTGGTGACAGTCAGGAGGCTAGAGAGTCACATAGGCTTCTTTTTACCTTGAAAAGTCCAATTTCCTTTGACCATGCAGGCGAAGCCACGTGCGGAAAGCCAGTAAGTATGTGTAATATATATGCGTAATTTAAACATAAATGTGGGTACCTTTATGAATATTTTATTACAGCACTTCTTAAACTTTTATATGTTTGTTATGGAAAATGTTCTACGGTAGTATACGATTAGATGCATCACTGTTATGTTATGAGACACAAGTGCTCATCTTCGCAAGTGAAATGTGCAATTTTTGTTACTTTAATATTATAATGTAATGGTTTTGTTTTGTTAAAGTTTTGAAGTTGCTTTGTAGGTACAGGACAATTTCACGTTTATACATTGAATGATATTAAAGATAAATAAGTGTCTAATATCAATACATGTTTTCAGGCTCTACAACTGCTCTATGTCTTTTAAAACCTGCTGTTGAAAAGGAGACTAGTCTTTTTCTACTTTTTTTAATCATGACTGTAAATTACCGTGAGATGTATATTGTATGTAATATAAACATATAATATGTAACATAGATATATGCACTGGTATAAATACAAACTGTTTTGTTATTACCATTTGTTATTATTGTATTGATTTATTACCTACTTTGTTGAACTGTAATAAAGCATAAAAATACATATTGACAATTTTGATTTCCATATAATGTATTATTTTATTTATTTAATATTAATTAACAGGAACATAGATCATCCCAAAAAATGTTGCCATCAACAATTCAATATAAACAATGACGCATTCACATTATAATTTTATTGTAACATTGTGTACAATAACACAGATTCACAATAAACTTCATTTGCATTGCAATTACTGAATTATAAACAAAATATTACACAAATATTGAACTTAGCGACTGCGTCGAGGAACAATAAATTGTAATTAAAACGATCGAATAATAATTAATAGAATCTAATGTATAGATATTGGAAATAGAAAATTAATTGTTAATGGTATGCTTTTAATTGCTTTATTATATTTCTCAATTAATAATTAAATTCCTGGTGAAATTTAAACCGATGCATATGCTTTGACTGAATGAGATTATGGGAAAAATAAATTGGTGTAAATTACATGTTATGAATTTTAAAATAAACTCCTAAATAGTCCAAAATGTAACTAAATATAATCTAAGATCCTAATACTATTGTGAGTTTTATTTCATACGGTATATCCTCTATTGTGAGTTTTATTTCATACGGTACAAAATGTAGAAAATGAAAATTTTGATAAAAAACTCACTCAAATTTTATGATACAAACATAAAGGAAAACATTACCCATTTAGGAGTTTGAGTATAATTTTTATCAGATCAGAAACTACTTATAAAAATCATTAAAACGTCCACTATAAATATACAAATAGCACCAAATAACCAAAACACAAATAACGAACCAAATCCCCCATAAACAGGAACTAAAACCATTTCAGTGTTGGGGCTAATTGAATCCCATATCAATCATTTGGCTCGATAATGTAAGCTTGTTCCCTGTTTATTGCTAATAACTTTGGATTTGTGATGTGGGAAATTATAAAATACCTAATCATCTATAGCAAGCGGCACAATTCAAATTATTAAGCAATTCGAATTATTAATTTTTACACTACAGCGTTTTTATTAATTTTACAGAGATCGTGTTGCATCAAGTATTTTTTAATAGATTTGCTGTCGATTCACAATTGTTAAGAATTCATCTTTTCTTATGTGCGTCTTAATTTCGCCATTTACGCGATTCAAATTATTCTCGACAGTACATTTTTATCAATAACATAATATAATTATCACGTCATAATATTTAAAAATACATACATAAATTGCTAAAAATCGCAACAAAAGGCCAACTACCATTTGTCATATTATGCGCCATTCATGCAACTTACAGAAACTAAAACTCATACATTTTGCACCTGAACGTGAAACCGAACTTCGGGTTTCATATCAGAATCGAGAAGTTTCCGTCTTGTATAACATTTTAACATTGAATATAAGTTATTCGATGCCGCAGTTCAGAGTTTTAGCTTTGGAAAGATACGTAAATTGCACGAGAGTTTACTAGACGTATGAAATTTAATATCGCTGCACGGGAATACAATGGAAATTCGAACTATTCTTGCCTGTTTACGACGCTGTCTAATCTCTATTCAAACTCAAATTCGAAGAATTATTTGTAAGGCTTTTGAAACGTAAACAGCACATAGAAGTAAGACACAGTTAGCGTTTCGGAAAGCAGTTGCTACATATCAATAGAAGATGACGTAGGAACACGGTGTGATTCAATGTTATTGTAATAATTTTAGTGATATCAATTATTAATAAATAAATTGAATTGTGCTCTAAAGAATCATCAATATTTAAAATTTCACATGCGATCAGGACCAAATTAACAAAGTATCTTTTGAGATACGTCATAGTTATGCTTAGCAAACTATGCAATATTGCATTAACTATAGTACGTCTATGATTAATAGCGTATATTAGTCGTAGCTTGACAATATCGTGTCTGCCTGAGATTGTATTTAGCCAACACTATACTCTGTGTAGTGTTTGATAACATAACGTTGCTTGCATTAAATAATTATATTGGGGAATGGCACTTTGGACACGCAAGAGGTTATAAGCACTTAATTCCTAACTGATGTTCGGAAATCTGGCTTGTATGAGGGACTTCATAAGATTACTAGTGAGAGAGAATGAGGGACTGAATTAAATTTTATATAGGTTATTTCAACGACGTTAACTATCATTATAAGCAATATCACAGAATTGATCAGTATTATTACGACCGATAGTTTTACATTATGCTCATAGGAAAACTTATGTATTACCAAATTACAAATAAAAGAATCTCTATATTTTCTTATTTTGGACTAATAATAAAAACGTTTATTTCCTAGATCCATTCTTGCTTATCAAACAAAACCTTGCAGTTTTAATATTTATAATATGTAGTGGTGACTCATAGTAATAATTTTAAAAATATAGTCCAGAATGAACAACTTCATAAAAATAAACCCATAAAATCCATTTGTCATTAATGAGAAATGCTTAAAGCGGAATCCAGTGGCTTTTACGACAATTTGCTCAACAAAGACGCCATTCATGTTTATCGCATACTCATAACATTTTTATACAGATTCTAGAGCTTCATTTAAAGAGATATTAGTTTTATTGTTGCTCATGTATGGATAGCAATGCGGTTTATGGGATCGTTTCATTATACTGTATTGTGGATTAACGTTTTACGGTGGTAGTTTATTCATTTGGAAAAAGGGAAATGCTTAATAATTGCGATTTGGTTAAGGCTGAAACTTTTAAGCTATTGCATAGCTTCTATCGCAGGCCTTGAGCGCGGGGACCGAATCCAGAAATTCCGTAACGAAAAAACCTCACGCTCCCCGCTCCGACGGGCGCGGAGGTGTGGCTTGAAGGCATAGCGTGCAATAGCTTTACCGCGGCAGTCCCCGAGTGCCACACGTCTTTTTTTTTACTGAAAACCATACAGCTGATTCTCGTGCTTATCAAACACAGATATGCACATACAGTATACACTTCTATATAGTATTAGTAAAATAAATTATGTATGATAAGGAAAATATAGTAGTAAAAGCGTATCATAAAATAAAGAAGTCAGACACAGCAATCACATTTGTGAAATACCACATAGTCATCCATTTTTGTGCTCAAAATTAAAAACTGCACTCACATTCGCTCAAACTCAGCAAAAAGCATGAAAACATCAAAAAGAACAGATTCGTTTTATACAATTTGAGGTGAAATTAAAAACGCAAGGCTTTTCCCTGTGAGCCTTTTCGTTAACACAATTTCATGGATCCAATCTCATTCCACTTTGGAGGTTTCTTGTGAGCTCTTTTATGGGATTTGCAGCGATAATCCGCCTTGTTGCTACACGCTTTTTTCTGTTATTTCACTTTTTGCTAGTAAATATAAAATAAGGATAAACTAGATTCGTCGCACGACTCCTACTTCCTAGTCGGTTTACCTTAGCAACGTGTATTTTGTGGAAACACGAGTAAGGTATTTTTGGATTTGTTATATTTGGCTCTGAGCTTCTTTACGATTTAGAGGACATATTCAAGGTAGCAATGGTATTACTATATTTTGTTGAGGAATTTTGCATCTCGTTTTGTTATTAAACTTGTTTCTTAGTTGAACCACATAATATAATAGCAACAATTTTTAAAACACTATTTCAAATTCAATATAATTTTCAAAATTTCTATTCAGAGCACAATAAGATTCTAGGATTTATATCTAGGATTAATACCAGCTGATATTAGAATTATGTGTTCAATAAATTGAAACCGAAGCATAGATTATTGACTATGGGCACATTAATCTGACGTCACTAAGTCATTAGCACGTTGGAGGCAATCTCTCACCGATGTATTGAGATTTTATAGCGCCATAACTCACGCCGAATTTAACAGATTGCTTCTGAGAACTTTCCAGAATGTTTTTCTAGATAAGACGCCTTTTTAAGGATAAAACATAATTTATTACGTTTTACAGGCGTAAGCCAAATTTTGGGCGGTTTCCTTGAATCGGTATGGTGTTTAGTTATATAAGCTTCCCAATCGCGCGACTTCACTCGCGTCGGAATTTCGGGATATAACTATCTACTGTTTTATGTCCTTTCACAGGTCTCAAGCTATCTTTGGACAAAATTTCATCTTAATCAGTTAAGGATAATGGTTAGGTTCGGGCGTAAAAAAAGATAGACAGATAACTTTCTTAACTTTCGCATTTCTTATTTAGTTACCATTTTGTAAATGATTAACTGTTATTTTAAGGATTGAAATATATTAAATATAATTAATAAATGTAAACTTTCATATTTATTCATCTATACACCCTTCCTAGAACCGAACGTTTACAATTATTACTATTACGTTAATAATGTCTAAGATTTTTGGATCGTACATAATTCAGTCGTATTCCAACATCCAAGAGCCTTTGCAAGCATACAGTGTCATCTACAGAATCCCACAGCAGTCGAAATGAATTAACTCCCAGTTTGCCTCTTGACGCATGTAATTAATATAAATATAGCCTAGAGCGGTGTTGTGCTGTCGTCAATTATTGTAGACACTGTTAATAATTTCATTGGTGCCTATTTATTTTGATAGGAAATAATAATTGGTTGGTAAATACACGAAGTAATTAAGCAATATTATGTGTGTATCTAATAATCAAAACACAGATAAGTAGAGGATTCATTCCTATCAAAAAATTTAGGTCCGTCTCAATATAGTTAGATTTCGTAGATGAAGAAGCTCACACGAGTCACCTCATGGAAAACATTTCACTCTTTTTTTCTTATTTAGTAACTATATAGATATTTAGCAATGGTAATACAAGTTGCCTATTGTATAACAAAAGGAGTCAATACAATGTATTACGTGTAATAAATTCATACCTTTAACTGGGTATAGGATTTCATTTGTCACATGTTTATTTTACTTTTTATGTAAAAGCATTACAATATATCAATTAATTTTAATTTGTTAATTTCCAACAGAATACGTATCCGAAAACGAATTTACGAAATAAGCAGTTAACCGTTTAACGTACAAATTCTTTAAATCCAAGTTGTCCAATACGATTCCAATTAATGTATTCAGAGCGTATTTCGCGCCATTTTTCCCAATTCAGCCATTTTCACCGAATTAATTCACGGGCAATTAATCCCATTCAGCGGCAATATCGCTGAAAAGCGCTCCAGCGGTTGTGAAGCGTTACAGGAAGGTTACAGGCTACAGTGCTGCAAGCGCTAATTCATTTACCGTTGGGAATACAGAGGCGCGTGGCAGCGTGTTCCGGCCGCGGCTTTGTGCCTAATTTGTGACACTGGGATTTTAGGGCGCTCTCTGGTTATTGTGTGAAACCTGAATATGCTTTTTGCGTCGCTGATCCTATCGTGAATATATTCTGTGGTACACGACTGCGGGCATGTGACGAGATACTAAACAATGTACATATACAATTTCGTACAAAGAGAATGTGTAGGGTAGGAAATGTTTGTGGAGAAGTTTTGAATGGAATTTGCCTGACTTATTGTACTAAAGATAAACAGTTTTATTACGCGTTCGTTATCACTCCATTTAACTGTTTAATATGAAAATCATTCATAGCAGCACACATCCTCAAATGTTACCCTTGTTCTATTGGACGACATGGCTGTAAAATTAATCGAATTAAAAATCTATAAATAAAAGATTCTTTAGAAATTTTACAAAAGCTACTAAATATAAACTTTTCAACATTACTGATTAGCAATAGTTTGAAATCCTCCATCTCTCATTGAATTTATTCTTCAACATCTGTCACAGCAATCACAAGAACACGCCTTAGAAATTAATTCGCTCCCAGAGGTCCCTTTGAATGACATGATCACGAGTAATTCGAGTCCATTCATATTACTCCAATTGCTGTATAATGCAATTAAAGCTCTCTTCAGTTGTATGGATGATAATTTTTCCTAATTCTCTCTCATTGGACTAAATGAGTGCCGAATTATTTGGTTGTAACTAGTATTATTATATTATCTTTTAAATGACTCTATAATACATTTTCTATATCTGCAGTAGTATTACTTGAAAACAAAACTTGAATTAGTTAGAATAAATATTATATTAGCCTAGTATTAAACATAAGTTCTTTATAGTATTATGTGATAAAATTCCAAAAGATTATTAAAATAAAACAACAACAACCAGCTAGCGGTAGGTATATTCATTCACAAAATATAATACGTGAACGCGTAGCCTTATCCGAAGCGTAGCGGTTAGTAGCATATTGTAGATCGTAGACAAATACGTAGATCAGTGTAGCAATGCTACGAAAATCGGCTCATGTTTTATAAAGAGCTTAGTCTACAGATAGTTTTTGAGAAAAAAGAGATGTAATAAGTTACAAGTAATCTTCTTATATATAAAAATGAATCGCAAAATGTGTTGGTAAGCGCATAACTCGAGAACGGCTGAACCGAATTCGATAATTCTTTTTTTATTATATTCCTTGAAGTACGAGGATGGTTTTTATGTAGAGAAAACGTAAATATGTACCACGGGCGAAGCCGGGGCGGACCGCTAGTATTATAATAAAACGTTGTTACGTGTTTATTTGTTGCCTACTGTTAAAGCTGTGTTGGCTCTAAAAATACATAAAATATACACAGTAAAAAATTTTTATACATAATTTAGCATAAAAAAAATTGTGACGTCAACATACTAAATGAAGTACTTTTCTCAATAGGTAATTTATTGCGTTCAATTCGTAACATTGTCTATGAAATATGGCGCGGCTAAAATCAACGGTTTTCATAAGATATTGAGCGCCAACTTTTTATGATTTATTGTGCTAAGATAAGTGAATGATTGATTTATGATTTTTACGTAAAATGTGCTTCATTTTGCCTGAAGTAGGTCTAGATTTATAGCCTTTTTTATTGATTTTGCGATGGCAGTTGTATCTCGTTTTGGATAGTTAGTATAGTTGGTAATTGTTTGAATTTATTAAATATTATTAACCTTAAAACAAACACATACATGCTCTTAAACCCACTTAATAACTCAGTACTAATTCATATACCCAAACGTTGTTCACTTTGCGCTTATTTTGCGTAGAACATGTGAAGTCATTTTTCCACAACTTTTGTTCATAATACCCAACTGTCCTTGCTTACCAAAGTACTAGACGATGTCAACTTTCAATATTACATTCTTATGAGTTCCCAGAAGTACTCAGAAACTATATTAATATAGAGGGAAGTGTATATTTATATTGCACTAAATGCCCTTTGCGAATTTGTTCAAAACTTTGCACCGAGGAAAGCGTTTTATTTATTTTATACGAGCTCTTGTGTTTATACGAAATTATATTTACATTGCTCAATTATTCTTCATAATATATAAATAGCTTTTATAATTCCTCACAATACGGGCTAGAGTTCTGTGAACATTTTAACTGTCTTTATGCATAACGATGCAGAAGTGTTACCTACGTAAAACATGAAACAGTTGATCAGGTAACGCACATGTTCGTTGTATATTATATCCTTGCCATATTTAATTAAACAAACCGCCAGAAAGGACTTCAAAAACATTAATTTCATTATAAATTTTAAGATATCTATCAAATGCACCAATAATTTTAACAATCGCGAAATCAGTAACAATTCTATTCTTAATGACACTTGGAAATTTTAAAATGGCCGCCCACTCTGTGAAAAGATTTATCACAGAAGTATAAAATGGATTCCCGAACATAAGACGCGAGTGTTGAGTTTTGATAAAGCGCAGTGTTCAATGAACAAACCTACATTCAATATTTCTGAAAAGATTTGAGTAATGGCGTCGTTTATTATGAGATTTTCTAAGTCATTTGTTAAATTTTAGTGAGAAATGCTTTTATATAATAGGAGCGTAATAAAGTTGGGACTACATCCCACTTGTTATACTGAGGATAGAGAGTACAGTAATTTGCTGTATTATAACCTTAATTCTGCCCATTGTTATTTAGGGTTTCCATTTGGAAGGACCTAATAATATAAAACCCAGCGTCCAAACGAGTAACCGTACTAAGTAATGCGTGTTGTTTTTATTTCATGTTTATTACTTTTTCTGCCATTTTATTTTATTAAGTTTTTGTATTTACTCTATATTTTGTAACCCTCACATTTTCACGCTACTTAAAAATATTGGGTTCTATCTGCTCAATTTTTAATTCATTTTACTAAATTCATTCAAAACCTGCAAGCGTATTTCAACCCTTAGACTAACAAGGCCGTTGAGGTAATTTAATATTATTTAATAATCCAATATACCTTCCATTTGTATCACATAAAGAGATTTCCAACGTTAACCCATTTAGCATTGACCTAGACACACTTAAATACAAAAATTTAAAGCGAAACATGCAACCATTTCAATCGCAAACCACTCACAATTTCAAAACGTTTAAACTAAATAGCAAAGAAGTGAAATAGTCGTCAAGTAGTTTGTAATTAAGTTGCTCGCAATTGCAGTTGTTGAAGTTAAAATACAAGAACTCATTTTGAAGTTTTATTTATCACGAGAATGGGGAGCGCTTGCTCAACGATTTGCCTTTAGTCAAATTTGTCGTGCGTTGCTACGCCATTACCTTCGTAATCTAGTAGCTTGTCTCTTGTAGAATACATTTTCAACAATACAAGATAGTCGTAGTTTTTGTGTGCGAATAAATTTCAACAATACAAAAGCTACGGAACTTTGTTAGTGCTTTTTTTTGGACAATTCTTACTTTGGTGAGACAACAGAACCTCCTTATTTATTTAAGGCATTAATAATTTACATTGTGGTTGTATCTATTGACTAAATTATAGATTAGTAGTTATTAGATTTAAAAAAAAACTTTGGGAGACCGAGCCTAGAGGCTGTGCTAGAGGAATATTAAGTATTATATTTTTAAACATTTAATAAATCCTCTCATGGTTCACATGAACACTGCTTCTATCGCCTTAGAAAAAACATCACGAGGAAATTGGCACGTTGAGCAGCCAAAAAAGTCATAATTAAAAAAGCAAATTCAGTAATAATTATAAAAGCATTTCTAACTTACATGAATCCTCAATGTTTTTTGTTTAAATTTAATTTCTAAAAAAAAGTGAAATTTTAAGCATTACCAAAACAAATTTTCTTACGTAAATGCCATACATAAATTACTGTTTAATCAAACAACTACAACCATAGCCGTAGTTCGCTTGACAGCACTTTACACGGCCATGAATAATTAACGAGATGGAACTAAATCAAACCATTTATTTTCGTAGCCTTTGTCAACAATTTATTCATAAATTCATTAGGAAATTATCTGGCTGTTCCACGCGAACACTTTGCGATGAAAATCATTTTATTGTACGGATTGTTAATGGAAATCATTTTATTGTACGGTTTGTTAAGAAATTAATTATCGGTTTTCATTCTCTTAACCGTTGACGGATGGTGAACGTAAACAGGTTTAATAAAACTTTTTAATTGATTTTAATGCTATTTATTTGTTATAGCGAATCCACTTCGATACAATTTGTTTGTGTTATTTGTTTACTCGACAAATAAAACATATTTAAATTATCGGTAACGTTTGACTCGACCATAATATCTCGAAATGCAATACCTACAACAAAAGAAGCATGAATTATATGAAAAAGAAAACCTCACGAAAGGAAAAAATGGAAATTACATAAAAAGACCGAGACCTAGACCCATAAAAAATCATTCAAAAGACGCACCTGTGGACCATTGCACGACGCACGTATCATAAGAAAATATACATTTGCCAAATCTAAATTGTAATATCATTCAATGATATGATATTAAGTACATTGCAATACGTGGTCGGAACACTAAACAACATAAAAACTCCATTATGAAATTTCCGGAAAAACTAAGGTACAGGCACCTACTGAAATTCAAAACCGAACATAACATACCTACCTCCTATTACAATTTTATTAGCACACAGAATTTATACAACGTTAAATATTGCATGTTACGTATTACATTTTAATTAAAAATATATTATTATAGCACAATTATTCATAACGATTAAACATGAACCTCTTGACCGGGAGGACGATGCCGAGGGTATAACGTGACGAGCCTGCAAAATTAAATAATATGCTAAACAGCTCTTAAACTGGATGCTCTTAAACACCTGCTTAATTAATCGTTAGCTTGCTCTTTAAGGATACTTTTTAGATTTTTTACCTGCTCATTTTCAGGGTTTTAATATAGTCTTAAGACTTCTACTGTAACAAAAACAAATGTAAACTCTAACAGTAATTTAGTAAATTTTTAGAAGGGTTTTTGTCACAATACAAGTAGAAATAAAACTAAAATACACAAAATAATACAAAAAAAATATTTTTTTGTATTATTTTCCACTTAACAGGTTCTACGTAAACCTACAAATTGAAAAAGCCTGGAAGGGATTACAATTTTATACAGATGGGTTTTATCAGAAATGCGTCATTGAACTTACATATTATACTGTATTTCTTAAAGTATTTTTACTGGATTATATACTGGATAGTTTTATATTTTTAAAATACTGCGTCATAAAATATATTTTATATCGTCTCATTGTTCTTGTAGATATACAATAGGCATTAAACGCGCGAGTCGAATTTAATGCGATTTTTACAACCGATCCAGTGCTCCTATAAAAATTTATTCCCGTTAGAGATATGAAGATTGTTTCGCTGTAAAACTCAATAAGTTTACGATTTATTGCTCCTTACATTGAATGTTTCACAAAGTATTTGAAGTTACCTTTAAAAGAAAATTGTACGATTTAATTTTGATCGAAAAATCTTTCAAGTTTTATATTGATCTATTCATGTAATTTAAGATGAACCTATTCATCTTAAAATATAATCTTCTGTAAATAAATCTATACTTAATATTATAAAGCTGAAGAGTTTGTTTTCTTGAACGCGCTAATCTCAGGAACTACTGGTCGGATTTGAAAAATTCTTTCGGTGTTAGATGCCCATTTATCGAGAAAGGCTATATAATTATATATCATCACGCTAAGACCAACATGAGCGGAGCAACGCGGGGCACAGCTTGTACTCTATAAGATGCCAAAATTATTATATTTTTACATAATATTACAACTCATTCACGTTAAGTAAAAAAGATGAATAATGTATGACGATATATAAATACGTAAATCCATACTAATATTATAAATGCGAAAGTAACTCTGTCTGTCTGTCTGTTACTCAATCACGCCTTAACTACTGAACCAATTAGCATGAAATTTGGTATAGAGATATTTTGATACCCGAGAAAGGACATAGGATAGGTTTTATCCCGGAAATCCTACGGGAACAGGTTTTTCTTTGAAAACGCGGGCGAAGCCGCGGGCGGAAAGCTAGTAATGTATAAATATCATGCAATCAGAGACTATCAGCAATTAGTGATGAAAAGATGTCATCGCTTCTGAATGTCAATTTTCGTTAGTATTATAAATTAAGTTTAGATAGAAATATCCATTATTATTCCTCAGATTATGGCGTTTATTGATATTTATTAAATTGTATATGTCAAAATAAACCCGGGCATTTCCTCCCCGGGGCACCTGGTTATTATTTCCCGGGATTCATAAATCATCGCAGATGAACTCGGACCCACTGACTAAATCTCTATTGTTCTTAATTGTGTTTCGTTTTCACTTTAAACGCTCACATTTTTATTGTGTTGGGTAAAGTTTGAAAATGATGTAAGTGTAGTGAATAGTTCGTGGAGGTAAGCTTATATTTAGTATTACATCTTAATGCTTATGCTCAATTTTAGTATGACTATTAAATACGTGTTTCGAATTACATATATTTAAGAGGTCATTTTTACAACTGAAGGAGATTCATAAACTACCTACCTACGTAAGTAATATTAAAAACTGCAGCTGACAAACATAGATGATGTAATTCCGCAATGAATAATTTACAGTTAAATAACATTAATTGGGCTGAAATTTCAATATGAGTAACCATATTTCTAAATAATCACCGTATTTATTGATACCCTATTTTACTAGAACATCCATAATTTTAAAGCAAATAAAATATATGCAAAATGAATTTAAATCATTTAACGGAAATGTGCGAGATAGGAGTGCACGGTTCACATCCGAGCGAGGTCCATTTCCTCTCGCGTTTATACTTACAACGAATAAGCTTTCAATTTATCATACATAGCTGGTAATGTATTTTGTTTATGATTAAAAGCATTGTAATGCTATAAAAAAATTATTGATATATTTTACAACTTCGAATATTATATCTCACCAGTTAATTACTTCTTTCTTATTTATAAATTAATCTTGTAAGTATGTATGAGACAGCCAGTTGGAAATAATGCTATATTGTAAATTTGGAAAAGTCACGTTTAAATACACAAAACGAGCTCGAAAAAGATGTAATTACTTCACAAATTGTCATTGCTTACTGTTTAGTGTTTACTTACTAATATTATAAATGCGATGGCTGGTTCGTTTGTTTGTTTATTGCACGCCTCATAAGCGAAGCGTTGAGGTGGGTACTACTGTCACTTCGCGCAAAACATCTGATTTTTCAAACTTATTTGTTACTCCTTCAAGCAAAAACTGCAGAACCGATTTTTATGAAATTTGTCCCATCCGATAGGAGCGGGAAAATACGGATATAACGCGGGCACAACTAGTATTCTAATAAAACCTTTGCTATTTATTATTATTGTCTATATCTGTTTAATCTGCAAGACAAATCGTAGCATCATTAATATTCATTAAGCGAAGTCGCAGGACTTTGACAGCGCAATTGCAACGTGAAATACGACGCTGTTGGATTTTCTATTTCCTTAAGTAAGTTTAGCCCCTTGTCTCGTTGAAGCCTGTTTGGGTTTGGTTCCGAGACTTATTTTTCTTACTAATGTTTCAATGTTTTAGATATTTTTGTTGAGGCCAACAATATTAAGTTTTTAATGAACTCTATATTCATGCTATTATAATAGCATAATTTGATATAGAGATTCGATAAAGGAGTTAAAAAATATTTTTCTCTTCGTTTCGTTGTATTATAGATTATTGTGCACCAAAAAAAAAAAAAAATAACGTTTGTTATAATTTTACTAACCTCTGCCAACTTAATTTTGCCCTATTTTTTACACAATTTTTGTCAAACCAATGTTCAACCGTTCAATACACCCCGGATTTAATCACCCATAGTTCAAATCGCAAGCCACCAGCATGCCCACATATGAGACTACCTAAGGCATACGTAATGTCCCCGGAATGTTATTACCAAGCGTGCGCTAGAGAAAGAATGTGGAATTACACATTCATAGATGCTTCAGCGTAATAATTCTTGGCATGATTTATTAGAGCACCTTATCTCTGAAGGCATTGCAGTACTGTCATCGTATTTGCGGTTGTTATGTGATGTTAATAGTTAATGTAACTAGCATTCTACCCGCGGATTTTCACGCTTTTTTATTGCGTTAAGCCATCTATCTAAGTCTAAGTTTTGATGTCACGATAAAAAGGATTCCGTTTTTCTAATATGGTTAAAATCTCTTTTTAATAGTATATTACGCAATACGCAATTTCATGCAAAATAATTATTGTGTTCAAAATGTTACCATACAAGGGAAGTAATCGATACTACCTAATTTCTGTATAATTAAGCGATTTCCAAGTGCCTTTGAAATAAAACTAATTGAATGAATAAATGTTTGAGTTTGAGTTTAACTTTTAATGCAAGACGGGCGAAGACGGCTAACTTTTCTGCGCTCAGTAATATCAACATTTGAGGATAAAATTAGCCATATTGTAACAGTCCGCTTCCAGCAGTAGATTAAACAATGATCATTCATTTATTTATACGCTAATTTATTAAGAAATGTTATAAACTAAAAATATGACTTCAGATATATATTTTTCTATTACATAACGTAGTAACAATAGGCATGCCAATATTGATTGTTACAAAATATAAATAATTTGGAAAATCCAAAAGTGCACGCCTCATAATTTTTTTTTAATAATTATTTATTAATTATTATTTTTGTTTATTTAATAACAATTAAACCACATCGAATCAGACCCTGAAAAATGAAAGGGTTCTATTCCTGAGCATACTCAAGCGTAAGAGAAAAAAAAAAGACTCGATTAGTAAAGTATTTCGGTCGCTATCGTGTTAACAAGAAAATCCTCCGCACATACAGACACACGGACGTCCAAGACAGAACTTTTTAAACTGTTTTTTAACTAGTTTAAATAACAAAAATGACATCAAAAGTATCATGAATGTTAAAAATAGTGTTTTTTCTTAATATGTGTGTGTATGTATTATCTTACAAGTGAAATGTATGATACATAAAGACATTTTAAGTTTGAAAAATCAGATGTTTTGCGCGAAGTGACAGTAGTACCCACCTCAACGCTTCGCTTATGAGGCGTGCAATAGTTAGTTATTTCATATACAAATTTCATGCAGCACCATGAAGATAGTAACAATACGTGTCACAGATTGAATTGGCTAATATTCTTCTCTAACTATTCATACCACTACAAATTCCCAATGACTGGACACGGCTCACCCGCCCATGTCATAAACTTGATCTTACTGTTCCGCACAAACCAACAGAACAGATGTCGTCTATCATCTCACAAATCGGCGCTAAAACGTGTACCGAATCAATTAATAAGCAACGAAATTAATAAAGTTCCTCAATTCTCAAACAACTCCCAACTTGTTATTGTACAAAGGGATTCCTATTACAACAATTATCTCTATTATCTCTAAGTTTCGCTATTTACACCGCTAATCTTATTAATTTCGTTATTCAGTTCATTATTCGAAGTATTTTCATATTGTTTGAATTTAAAGGCGTTATTTTAATTGCCCCGTCGATTGTCAAGGGGTACAATGATGGCGGCTTATTGCGTTATTAATTGAGATGTTTCTATTTACATAACCGCTTATAACCATTATCTTATTAAATTTATAATGTCATGCCATTACGCTGTTAAATTATTGAATATTATACCCGTATAACATTGAAGACGGTAAAACCCTTTGTTGTTTGAGACTGCTCTTAATTTCGGAAGTAATATAATGAGAATAACATACTATAATGGTTTATTTAATCTATTTTATTTAATTTATTTTATTTTCTCTGATAGTAGAGCTTACCTTACTCGACCTATAAATAGGTGTTTGTCAGTAATATTAATTTGATACTAAATGTTTGTCATGCTGAATTATCTACGCTAATCTAGCAGATTGTACTATTAATACATCCCAGTAAAGCCCAATGTAATGGATATTTTAGTGTTGAATATTAAAATTTAGTGTATCTACTTTCCTTACTTAATTATTTACTTCATAAAAATGCAACAAAATACCACTATGTTTCGGGGAGCCAAAAAGTATTTTTTTGCATTTATATTAAAAACAAAAATTGTTTTGAATTTTGTAAAAGTTTCATAAACTGTTTCGTGTAAAAAAGGTAAAAGTTCCACGATAAAATGTAGACGCTGGCGCTATGTGGCCACAAAATTTAGATTTTTTTGCATTATTGATATCTATATATTTTTTATTTCTTAATATACATAGTGAGAATAAGTAAATAATCGTAACTTTTAATTCTATAATAGTACATAATTCTGGGAAGCCATAATCTTTGAAGATAACCTTACAATCAGCCCCTATTAGTTTCAGTGCAAGCAAATGTGGGCTTATTGTGATGCCCTATAATAAACTTACTATGAAGGATATTTCAAAACAATGGCTCAAAATTAATGTAGGGAGTTAAACCTTTTTATGAATATACTAGCTGTTTACATAATTTTTACCTGGGTAGTTAATGATTTCAAATTTTCTTCAGATAAAAATCAAACAAAATCATGAAAATCCGCTTCTCTGGAGTGTACCGTTATCTTGAGTTTTAACACGACTTTCTTTTACTTTTATAAGTATATATTATACCAAATAGATTATTTCGAAGACTACATAATTAATACTTTCTTTTCTTTATCCAGGTTAAGGAGTGTACCAGCTTGGAAACCGCGTGTTTGCTAGCCCAACCGCCAATAAGAAGCAAGAGCAAGTTAGCAGCATAATACCGTTCACCTGCAGCTGCCCAGTATTTACATCTCGCCATAATTAGTGACTTAATGAACTCCGCGACGTTCTGTCAACAGATATAGCTTGAATGAATTATTTTAGTTTTGTTCAAGCTTTTCTGAAGGGTTTAAATGTAGTTGATGAGACTGATAGAGTTACAAGAATTTTCTTTTCATACATTTTAGGTCAATGAATATTTTGTATATGCGTTTTTCAGGGGATATCGTTTCTTACGTATGTAGTACCTATGGTGTGCAAGATTATCTATATGAATACATAATAATATTGTGAACCATCGAGGAGGTTTCGACGAAAATTTGAACCGATGGCAATTGACAAGTAAAATACGTGTGCATATTTACGCACATTCATAGGAAACCTAAAATTCCGAAAGAGACAAGTTTTTTATCATCTTGTGAGATAATCTGTTTCCTTATAATCTTAATGATCTAAAGCTTTTCATTTTTTTTATCAATAAACTACTAAATTCTGATTAAAAAATTAAAATTTGATCATAAGTATTAATTGCATTTTAACTTGTTAGTTTCTGGATTTTATTATAAAAGAAAGTACGAACAAAACATACAAACTCCGTCTCAGTGAAAAGTAAACAATAATCTTATTGTGAACTCTTTACTCGCTCGAAGTGGGCGCCTTTTCTTTTCTTATTTGTAAATGGGAGTCGATAACATTTTTATTAAGAAGTTTTTATTAAATCACTTGTTGTCTTTTAAAAGAAACGTTTATTTTTATGGAGTTGTTTATATTTTCTTTTGACACTTCAAGCCTCATGTTATAAGTATATTTTATTATTTGAAATGTACATTTCATTGTTTGTCATTTTAAGTACATAATATAAATGTATTTAAAATAGCAAACGTGCAAATCATTACAGATTTAAACGGAGCATCGCAGCATCTATGAAAATTTTGATACGATTTATGTATTACATTGTATAGTGGGCACCTTAGTGACACATTGTATTTTTTCATGCAATTCCTATCTCAAAGAAAAAACGGTGTTAAATATTATGTATTTTAACGATTCAAAAGCGCTCCCAGGAGAATTATAATTAAATAAATAAATGTATTCATACGCACTCTAATCGTAAAGACGTAGTATTCCATATTATCCAAACATAATATATACGATAGATAAGTTTAAACCAAATATCCGAGAGTCTAATAAGGGGTAGCAGTCTGCGGACATTCATTAGGACTTGGTGTGGAAGTGTAGCTTGACTTGCAGACTTGCAGACTTGTGGACTAGTTAGTTCTCAACTGTCTAAGATGTTAGCACTGTTTATAAGAGGACTAGTTATTGAATACGTTATTTTGATTCTTGTTTAGCATTGGTGTGAAGTTTGCGTGGGATTTGTTCTTGTGTTTTATGTACGTAAGGATATTTTCTAGGATTTTTGAACAATGTTAACAATAAGTACAACCAAAACAAAATTGTAATAATATATTCATTTGAAAACAATGCACTCATTAGTAATTTCCTATAATTATTTTAAATAATACTGGAAGTTATGTTTAAATATATCCATGTTTTTCGCAGATAATATACCGGTCAGAAAACAGATTTAAATATAAACATTGGTTTTCATCGAGAAGAATCTGTTAAAATACTTATTCATTTAAAACCGCATATTCATTACAAACAGGAATTTTAACTTTATTACAAAGCCAAATGGGAATTATTTTTCCCTTCAACCTTCAAATTTTACCTGGAATTGAAACAATCTTAATCCAAATTAATAGTTTCCTAGCCGCAACCCTCACAAGGGATTACCTACTCGTAGTTTAATTAAAGATATTTCATTAATCACATCGCAAATTAATATGTGTTAAGGTAACACATGCTACGATAGAGACGAGATAATAATTAGGAAGATGTTTATTTCTAATCATATAATTATTGTTACATAATACCATTATTTTCTCAATAATGATATAGCAATATTCAGATCATCATCATCAGGCCATATATACGTTCCCTCTGCTGGGATACGGGCCTCCAATAAACAGGTAATGTAATCCATCGTCCGGTGCGGTGAGGCGACTTGAGAAGTGTTCCGCTCATGCCGCCAACGGGAGGGAAGAGCAGGCAAACCACCTATCCTGTTCTTGGCTTGCGCCTGGCCTGGAGATGGGCTGCCGCCGAGGGGGTCGCGGAAGAATTCTAACAAATACCCGCGGCCCCATCATTAAAGCGGCTCGACGGAACACAGTGGGGTTTTAGTCGGTAAGAATCCGACATAACCCACGGCTCCTTCCCCGGGGGCCGTGGGTATCTTTGGAAGATTTCCCCACTATAAAAAAGGTGCCTCAGGTACCTCTTATTTCCAGTTTAAAAATTGGATAAATAAATTCATAAGAATAAGTTCATGTACATCACAATTTCAGATTAGTGTCATTAAAAGCAGTAATGTTTTGATAATAAATAGTAACATGAGCTTATTTCATAGCCGTATTCAGGTTAACCATCTTAATCGAATGTATTTCAATAATCTGGTAACAAATTGATATTAATTTTTAATTTAAACAAACAGGCATTACGTCGCCATATCCACGTGCAGCATTACGCGTAATTAATGCATTTATAAATCAGAATGCATCGATTACAAATAAAATAAAGGCAATTATGATTATTTTATTCTATACCTTTTAGGATTAAGCGCTTTAATGTGGATTGTAATCACTTATTAATGTTAAGAAACAAGTTGAACATTTGTTCGCGTAAAATCAGAAATTAGTATTCGTTTGAAACTGCAGAGCTAATATGGCTATTATTACAAAATGAAATAAGCATGAAAATACAAGAACTACGCGTTAATTTCACCAAAATATTCGTTTCATTTAGCTATAAATCTGTAAGTATCGGCTGCTCCTAATTTCAAGGCATGTAATCAAATTCAGGCTTCACTAAGTAGGCTTTTATGGAAGCAATTACGTGTTTATGAGTTCGGTTGATTAATTTGAATTTATGTTACGAAGGATGCTCGTAAAATACATCTCTATGAGATAGAAAGTTTGGGTTATATTAGAGTCATTGAAAAAATAATATAATATAATAATTATATTAGGTATCATTTTTCCTTGTATTGGTATATTTGGAAAAGTTTTCATTTAAATATTACAAACAACTAGCTTTCCGCCCGCGAATTCGCCCGCGTTTTCAGAGAAAACCCCGTATAGTTCCCTTTCCCGTGGGATTTCCGGGATAAAACCTATCCTATCTCTCAAGTTGGATCGAACTGCAAATGGTGTGCGAATTTTATTATAATCGGTTAAGTGATTTAGGAGTCCATTGATCGTATAGGAGCTACCAACGTTGACAAGAGAGAATTTTAGTATAGTTGGTTCTTTGATATACTGTTTCTCTTCCTATTTCGGTTAGAGTCCGGGCTGTCTGGCTGACCGCAGTGGTTGCGTTTATTAGTGCGCATCTTATCTGCACAGGAAAATATCCGTAATTTAAAGTCATTTATTAACGCGTAATTTTTAACCTTTTGCCTTTAGATAGATCCATCAGACATAAATTTTTTTAAAAAAACGCCTTGCAAAAAAACGTCTTGCAATAAAAAACTGTCACCTGCCAGACGCAATTTTTTATTTCAAAATCATTAAAATGTCATCGAAATAAGTGAAATTCCATCAACATGAGTCCGCTTAAAAGGTAAGTAATAACTTTATTACTTATATCCCTGTGCCTTATTATTTTAATATGATTTCTACGGAGAAGACACATTATACAAATAAATTGTCTTTCACGATGAAGATGGGGTGTCTATTAACTACCAAAAGCCATTTCAAAGAAAAAAGATACGTAGACTTTTTGTCGACATCTATGAAGAAAGTTCCAGAAAGTTCTAGTAAGTTCGAGTTTTTTGTTAGAGCTCATCCGACTCCCCACGCTCTGTATATCACGGGTACGATCAACAGGTTACTTGAATTATATTCTTAAATACGCTTGCTTTACGGTTATCAAGTTTTTAGTACAAATTAAATTATCATAATGTCTTATTATATGGGATTGTGTCGTTTATCTGTGTTAGAATTTATGTAGCTATATTTCTGGGAGGTAATAGTTTTAGTTCAAAAATAATACAGGAACGAAAATGTAATGAACGAATATGTACCAGTGTGTTAAATTTTCTATCAATTCTATCTTATAATCTACTAGCTGTGCCCCGCGACTTTACTCGCATTGCTCCACTCCTATTGGTTTTAGCGTGATGTTAATATATTATAGCCTCGATAAATGGAAATCGGACTAGTAGTTCCTGAGATTAGCGCGTTCAAACAAACAAACTCTTCAGCTTTATAATATTAGTACCTATAGATATAAGTAATTTATTCATTAAATCAAGCCTCTTTCCTTCCTTAGACGAATTATAATTAAAACACGTACTTACACTCCTCGTATACTTTTGTTTAAAGAATAAACACAATGATAATCTGAAAACCGATAGCAAAACAAAACCAGCAGATAAGCGGATAATCGATCAGGCGGTTCAATGATAGATTGCTCCTAATTACTGCGCTCTTGTGGAATACTTCAACTATGATGTATGATATTTTTTATGGTTTTATAAGAACATCGTGTATCCGCTTTTGTAGGATAAAAATAATATATAGTTGATATTGCCTGGATTCTGCTATTTCTGAAACACTCTATATATCTAAACATAATATCTATTTTATCTTAATCAGCGTTCCAGGAAGATAAATATCTGGTAAATAATATGTCTCATAGTCAGCAAGAGACATATTATTTACCAATTAACAAGCAATACATATGATAATAACTTTGTGTTTATCGTGGCTTCAATACTAAGAATTAAATGAAAACTAAAACTTTATTCCTACCTTTTTCTCTTCACTGTATGAACACACATAATTAAAGCTGCGCTTTTTAAACAAATATTCCACCCGAGTTCGCTTATTTTTATTAATATAATGAAAATTATTAAAAAAACACGTACAGTACCATGCGAACAAAGACCGCGGATTACATTCTTAGTACGAAAACAAAATATTTCTATTTTCATTCCGCTTTTGTTAGAGCAAGCCTTAAGCGGATTATTTTAAATGGAAAAATTGAAACTACGAGAAACAAAGGCAGCAATAATTTATTTAAACGAAATGGCTTCGCAGAATTAGTTGAATCACTAGCGCTTTTGAAATTTATACACAAAGCATTATTTATTTGACGTTTCACTAGAAATATGTTCAGCTAGAAGCAGAATTTTTAGCTGTATAATCCTTCCATTTTACTCATGTACTATGCTAAAACTAGCTCTCCAAACCACCTTATGACGCATCTAACTCTAAAACCATGCATGTTATGAATACAAGCCAATCCAGTCTACAATCTTTGTATCAATGTTCGTACAGGTAATCTGATTTTGCATGAAGTAACAAATATTCCATATGTCGGCGCAACGACGATAAACGACTACCCTCAAACTACTAAATAATTATAACTAGCTAAAGTTTACTTTGATCTTTTTAAATAAGTGGTTGATTCATTAATCAACCACTAATGAAATAATTAAATTAACGAAATAATTAATGTTTGTTAAAACTGATGAAAATTCATTGTAAAAATTCGAGTGGCAACACTCAAACTAATTCTTGTGAGTCATTGTTTGCTTTAAATACGAGCGACCGACGGCACAGAGCACATTCACTCGCCGGCCGTCGCGGTCGGAGCGTTCGGAGCTCTCTCTATAATTTCCACGTAGATTAAAAAGGCAGTAAAATACCTACGGGCGTTCTACTTCGAGTATGAGCGTCTGCTCTGATGATGTTGACGTCAGAATTGCTGATGTCACTCTATTTAAAAATAGCCTTCGGGCCCTTCTTCCGTCACATATATTCTTCAAAACTTTCGCTTATATAATATTAGCAGTATATCTCTTTTTGATCCTCTATAATCGTTTAAAAAGAAGCCTTTGCCTCTTGACTCGACACATCACACGGAAAATCTTAAAAGTCGTTCATCTTAAAGCGGGCTTACACACGACTTACCCGCAATAAGGAACATTAGTAAATCAGAGATGAAAATTTCGGTTCACATTTTCACGTGAAAGCACCGTATGAGAGATATCTCGAACCCGGAGGGCCTGTGAGGAATTATATGCCTTGTTTTGTAAAGGTAAATACCGTAGAAAGATATGACGTAATATAGAAGTAATTCAGAATTTAAACCATTCCAACTTTACCATACTGTGTCGCGCAGTATCAAAAATAAAAATCAAGGATATTACATTTCTGTAAAGTTTCATCCAAATTCATCCAGTAGTTTTTTGTCATACATCCATCCTCATAATTTTAGTAGGATAGAATTATAGCTGAAGTCAGAAATTTTTAAATTTATATTTATTGCAATTTTTCCTTTTCTCTCATTATTGCAGCGTTGTTTGTTTCTAGATAAATCTTGGAAAGGATTATTGTATCTTCGAAATTCTCAGAAAGCGTAGGGTGGGTAAAGCGCTATTTATCAAATGGTAAAGTGGTCTGCCTTCGTCTGATAGGCGTCTAGTATTTTACTACAGGCAATTAGTAGAATAAGCCTTGCATACTAATTTATGGAATTAAATTTAAATGGAGGAATATATTAGTTATGATCTTAACATTTAAACTACCTACTAAATATATAAAATCTTATCTGGTATCAAAGCCTCAATTTCGACTCAAAGTTAAAATCTGAATTATTTAGATGTAGAAGTTAGTATCATTCATCTTTATAAAGCGTACAATCAAGTAAGTATTAAATAAAACACAGAATTTACATAAACTATAAAACATTTCTAGCTCTCATAAAATACGCGACGAACAGACACCCCATTAGCGGTACATTTTATATTTTAATATAAATTTACAAGTAAAATGACATTATTTCGTCGAGGAAACGCTTTCTCAATGCACAAGGCACGTCTGGAATATTCTATTCATAATATTAAAATATATTTTTATGAAATGATTATACAATGTTTAAACTGCGATTTCAATTGGATTTTATATTTAATTAAATGCTTATTAGAAGGTTTATTTAATGAAATAAACCATTAATTATACGATAAGGATGCATTTCAAATTAATTAATTTAAATAGCTTAACATTTTAGACAAAACTTTCATATTTTTCAAAAAGGAAAATTATCTCCAACCTTCTTATCGTGGGATGTTTACGTTTGCAGTTTTTCTTCAAACTTGCTGCTTACCTTACCAAACTTAAAGCTTTGATAAATAAGATCTTCCATTGATTTAATTGCCTTATGAGCGATACTTCTGAAGGACTCACAAACAAATATTCAACTTAGTAACATCTGCGATGAGCCAGCTGCTTCTCATGATAAATTATTTTATCTCCTACCATAACGCTATTTCAATTTATATATATGTTACGGCTAAAGGTAGGTGAGAACATAAACTTAAGATTAGCCGGCTAAACTTAGGTTTATTTTCGACGAGGTGTTAATGTTAGTTTGTTCTATCTTTAGCCGGCTAAACTTAAGTGTAACCGCAGGCCCGTGGCTAAAAATGTCGGGGTGGGTAGATTTGGTTACTATAATACATGTAAGGAACAGGGCGAGTGTTTTCTGGCACTTCGCCGGCTGCTGCCGCAGCACGCTCGCTGCGCTCGCTCGGCTCGTGCGGGTCTTAAGAGTTCTAACCTAACCTAACCTAGCCACCAGCTTTCTGCCCTGAGTCGGGGTGGGTAGATTTGGTTACTATAATACATGTAAGGAACAGGGCGAGTGTTTTCTGGCACTGTGCGGGCCCCTCAAGCCCTCCACCGGCCCGGCGCTAACCAAATCTACCCACCCCGACATTTTTAGCCACGGGCCTGCGGTTACACTTAAGTTTAGCCGGCTAAAGATAGAACAAACTAACATTAACACCTCGTCGAAAATAAACCTAAGTTTAGCCGGCTAATCTTAAGTTTATGTTCTCACCTACCTTTAGCCGTGACATATATATCTATCTGGTTCTAAATCTGGTTTTAAATCTATACTAATATTATAAAGCTGAAGAATTTGTTTGTTTGAAAGCACTAATCTCAGTAACTACTGGTCCGATTTGAAAAATTATTTCGGTGTTATATAGCCCATTTATCTAGGAAGGCTTTAGGCTATCCTATATCATCATGCTAAGACCAAGAGGAACGGAGCAATGCGGATAAACCCGCAGAGCACCACTAGTATCATATAACAACATATACAATACCAAGTAATATATTATGATATACTTTCTGACATTTTTTATTCAGGCTCTATCAGAGTAAAGTGGGAACAAACAGAGAAAAATAAACATTTTAAATATCAAATGCCTTGCTGTATCTTTATTATGAATGAAATTATCCATAACATTAAGATAAGATTCACAAGAGTCCAATACATTTGTGAATATTAACAGACGTTGTAAGGTAAATGCGTAAGCTTTGTGCCTACAATGTCAAATTAATTCAATTACGCACATTACAATAGGCTGTAATCCCGCTCCATTATGCAAATAATGTTTGTCTGTTTGTCATTTAAATATAAACAACGTTATTATCAAATCCTGTTAGAATTTCGCTTATTTTGCTTTGATCAAATACGTTGCTCGAAGCTAATACTCTTTTTAGAGTTTCGCGAATCGAAACTGTTATTAAGAATTATGAAAATAAATATGAGCAAGTTTGCCTAATAGAAAATAATTAACATAGGTGGGTAGATCTAAATTAGAAAATTTGTATGGTAGAGTTATACAATCTTAAATTCAACTTAATTAAAAATATTTTTAAATAACAAAATTCTTATGAAAATATAACCGACGTTTTATAATTAATGTATATTATCTAGTAAACAATATTCAAAATTATTTCCATAACTACAGAGGAAAATAAAAGCATTGTAATATTTCAACTACGCAAATACGTATACTTTCTATCTTCGAGAAACTCTATACCTAGTTTCTAGTATCTAATCTGTGACCTAGTGCTTACAAACCTGACGTCACGGAACCGATGGATCCGACATAATATGCGAGCGGATATTACGGGGAAATAACGATACCGGCTTATGTGCCGTATGAAACAGGTAACGTCACTAAATATGACAGCTACTAGCTTTGAGCTGGCTGTTTGCTGGTTGATTTTGACAGGCCAAGTAAAATGGTCAGGGTTTGGTTACTGCTTTGCGGTTTCGACTGTGCGTCAGGGCGTAGAAGGTAGTCAAAGGTTGTTTGATATATGACAGCTCTATGTGCTAAACGGGAGAAGTAATTAGAAATTAAATATTAATAGAATTAAAAATGTACTTATTTCATATAATATAATAATATGATATTTATTTCCACGCTACGAGTATATTCAGGGAGCATAATGTGATCGATAGTGGAAATCGAAAAGAGGACTATGAAAAATTTGTTGTTAAGTTCTTAATATGAATAATTTTCTAGAATAATTTTTCTTGCAAACTTTCTGGTATAAATAATATGATTGCTAAACTAATGATGCTACGAAGATGACGACGTCTAGGAATATAATTACAGTTACAAAAGTGTAACCAAAACATAGACAAAAAAATCGGTTTCGTAATTTTAATCACCATTATTAAGTACCATTTGAGTATTCAAACATTAATCTATACCGATATTATAAAGCTGAAGAGTTTGTTTGTTTATTTGTTTGTTTGAACGCGCTAATCTCGCGAACCACTGGTCCGATTTGAAAAATTCTTTCGGTGTTAGATAGCCCATTTATTGAGGAAGGCTATAGGCTATAATATATCATCACGCAACGACTAACAGGAGTGGAGCCACGGGGGTGAAACCACATGGAGCAGCTAGTTTATTATACAGTTATTAAATTCATGTGAAGTGTAGTTACGCCTCACTTGTATTAGTTAATTATGCCACAAAATCCATCCCACCGCTTAATTGCAAAACAATCGAGTTCACACACGATATAATAACATAAATTATACATTTATTACTCTGATAATTATTAAAATTAATTATTTTATTTACAGTATTAATGAACTAGTGTATTGCAGTAAAAGGCGTGATTTATTTGTTATTTATTCATGTTTAATATTCATAGTACGTATATAATAAGTATTTATTATGCGCAAAATAATCCTTTTGTTGCCATTATTATAGTACAAGCAGTGCCCCGCAGTTTCACTCGTTGATAGCATCAAACACAAAAATTATTGGGTACATTATTTCAACACTTTAAGGAAGAGAGACAGCCAGACATTTCGCATTATTTTGTGATAATATGAGTATAGTCTATGGATGTATATTTGAATATAAACCACGGCAATATAACCGCAGGGTGATATTGTTCGTATTTTTTTCAGTTTGAACCCTATAAAGAGCAGACGTAGAGTCTAAAAATAACCGATACAATATATTTTATTCAGCACAATACAAAAACAAATAACATAAATATAATATAACTAGCGGTCCGCCCCGGCTTCACTCGTGGTACATATTTACGTTCCGGGATAAAATATAGCCTATACGGATTCGGAAGAATCCCTCTAAGTAATGGTAAAATAAATTTTGAAATCGGCCAGTTGTTTTTGAGCCTATTCAATACAAACATACAAAAATACAAAGATTTCCTCTTTATAATATTAGTATAGATAATAACCATTATTATTTCAAAATAAATATACATTGAATAGGGTACTTCCATGGAACAAAGGCCTTTCATAAACGCGAATGAGGTACTGATAAGAAATAATTATGTTACATACGTACAGGGTGTTTATATTTATTATATTCGATGAAATTCCAGATAAGTCCATACTGAAATATTATTATACTTCGTTATTTACGAACAATATACTTCGTATACTTTTAACAAAGATAGTTACGCATCCACCCCAACCCTCTGTGTTAGGTTGAGCAATAGCTTTCCGCTGGCCTCAGCAAGACCACCGGAGAGTTCTTGCAATTTAACATAAGCATAGCAGTTATTGAAAAACATTTGTTTCGTAATAAGGTATCGATTGTATCATTGCATGTAATTCTGGCATTAACATTTGTGACTCCAAATCGTCCACTTGTTATAGTTAATAATTAAATAAGTTTAATTTTAATTTAATTTTATTTTTTTAAAAAAGTCAAATCGCTCCCGCAAAGTTTAACTGGCGCAGCCGGTAGGATAGCCACATAAGGTCTGCATGTCTAGAGGTCTTCAAAATTAGCCCTAGAACATTGCTATAAAGGCCGTGCTATCCTGAAAGAACCGAAAAATAAATTTGTTAAACGACCACGACGAGGAATAATGGGATCGACGATCGGTTGGTGAGTAAAACTTTTTGCCATCCTTTCTGATATATTCCCATATCCTTTTCACGAGAGTGTAATTTTGACTTTTAATTATTTTTAACTGTTATTTTGGGATTGAACGTCTCGCATTATAACGGATCTGGTTTTAATATGAAATTCTATTAAATCAGTAATTAGTTATAACTTATACATAAGAAATATCGTATTTAATTCTAAGAAATTGTCTTGCATAAAACTCTGCACAGACTAATTAACTATAGAGTGTAACTTAATTCAAAGTTTTAAATTAGAAAATTAAATGATTTTTGCATAAAGAAATATTAATATTAATTGATTTAATTGATCTCAAAATCGATCGTAATTCAATTAATAATTTTTATATTTTATATGTGATTTTATAACTTATTTCAAGTTTTAATTCTTATAGTAATTGATAACATATATTTTTTTTTATTGTGCTATATTTTAAGAATTTTTATTATATTGTGTTTTAAATTGATTTCTGTGTGTGTGCGATTTTTATAATTCGAAATTATTGTAATTGGTTAAAGACTTCAGAAATTTAATTACTCTGTACTTATTTAACATGGAAAGCGTAAACATAATAACAATTCCGAGTGATATGTTAAAGCTTATTCCTCTTTTTGGTGGAGACAAAAGAATTTTGAATCTATTCTTTCGAAAATGTGAATATATAATTAATAAATTTAGAGGGCATGAAGAGCAGAATATTTACGTTTTACATGCAATAACTAGTAGATTAATAGGCGATGCCGCCGCGTTATTATCCGAGCGCGAAGATATTAACACTTGGCCCGCGCTAAAAGAATTACTGGAACAACATTTTGGCGATCCGCGAACTGAGGATTGCATAAAAATCTCTCTCGAGTCCTGTAAAATAAAATCCGGGGAAAGTTATCTTGAATTTTGTAATAGGATACAGAATATTAGATCGTTACTAATATCGAAGGTTAATTTATCGGTAGATACGGAAATTAAACGCGCGAAAATTGCGATTTATAATCATACAGCCCTGAACGTTTTCTTGTATAATTTGCCCGAAAGCATGGTGCGAATTGTTAGACTAAAATCGCCTAATACATTAGAACAAGCTCTAGAAATTGTGTTAGAAGAAGTTAATTTTCACGAACAATATCAGTCGCGCAATCGTACCCATAATAATACAACGGTGCCCCAATTTTTACAAAATCCTCAACAAAGATTTAATTTTGGGACACCAAATGTACCTCAAAAATTTGGTTTTAAATTCACACCCCAACAACCGTTTAATAAAAATCCACAATTTGGTTATAAGCCACCGTTTAATAAAAACCCACAGTTCGGGTATAGGCCTTCATTCAATCAAAATCCACAATTTGGTTATAGACCAACATTAAATCAAAATCCACAATTTGGTTATAGGCCAACATTTAATCAAAACCCACAATTTGGTTATAGGCCTCCTGAAACTTTTGGTATGACGCCACAGAATTTCGGTCAAAGACCTCCTCAAAATAACCGCTTTGAGTCTACTGACGTTTCCATGAGGACGGCACCCCCTCGACCACAAAATATAACTCAGCCAGGTTTTAGAGTGAATGAAACCGACTTACATAATGACAATTCACTATATGACAATTATTACTATGACTATAATCCTTACGACTATACGAATTATTATGGCTGTAATCCTTACGATACGAATTACGAATACGACGCGAATGAGATTTATACACCCACTGACGATACTCAAGACGATAATGTGCTTCCGTCTGATGAAGAAAATTTTCAAACGAAAGCCTCTATAAAGAAAAAATCATAGAATTAAATTGCGATCCAAATCTGAAATTGCCACACATTTATATTCCTGAAACTAATTCCAAATTTATGATTGATACTGGGAAGCAAAATTTTAACGCGGACGCTTTATCTAGAATTAGAGTTAACGCTACGCATTCCGATAATGAAAACGAATCTATGGTTGTTACTATAGGCGATAAAGACAATAGCCCAAGAGCGCGTAACGACTCTAGTACAATTACTATATCAGAACGCGATTCTAGTGAAACGATATCTATTCCCGACTCTGAAACTTTATCGGCGCTAAGTTCTCCTAGAACATGTGACTACCCAGTCAGGTCACCATCTGTAACGTCAAAATCGGATACAGTTCATTCAGCTAATATAGTAGAATCGTCCGGTATACCTATATTACATGAAGCAATAGATACGAAACCAAATCAAATTTTAGTATATACGTGGTGTAAGAACGAAATGCAAGTTCACGACCTTTCACGTGAAAAGCAAAAGGTAAAGGATAGGAGAGGTGATGAAGATCAAATCAGTCTCCCTTCAGGAAAAATTATATTTGCGAAAGACGTTAATAAGCGAAAAAGCAAGGATAAGCCGCGATTCCATAAAGCTAAGGTTATAGGTCAAGGTTCAAGGAACGTTATACCGATAGAGATTGGTAAAAGGAAGACTATGGTCCCTATTAAAAATGTAAAACGCCTTCCGCGTTGTGGTGTTGGCTGATAGTGATGAGGTCCGCGCTGGCCCTTCAACTACAACTTCTTCAACATAACCCGGGAATTTATCCTGTGAAAGAAGGGCAAGCATATCTCCAAACAGACTATTGGACCATAATTAAGGTTTTAAATTTAGATAAGATAAATGATGACTTAAATTTTATTATTAGCAAATACAGTGAATTCGATAGTTTAATTAATAAGAATATTTCATACTTACACGATTTTCAAGTGGCAAAATATCACGCTGAATATATTCGTGACATAACGGTTCAGAAATACGAACAGTTAGTTCCACACAAACGCGTCAAAAGAGGTATCCTCAACCCTCTGGGTTCCTTAATTAAAATTATAACGGGAAATTTAGACTATAGTGACGCAATTAGATACGATAAACTTACAGCTAAACTTGAAAACGATCAGACTATCATTAGAAATAAAATTACCTTAACATCTAAAATGCTCGATAGTTTTATCAATTCTACTGAAGTCTTAAATCAAAATTCTAATATATTAGATAAGCGTTTAAAAATTGTAGAATCTATGATTAAGGAATTAGCATCTAAGGATAATCATTGGGTTTATACTACTTATGTTGTAAGCCTTTTAAATTTATTTGTTAGTAATTTTCGTTCTATTTTTATAAAATTAGGAGAAATAGAGACTGCTCTAGCATTTAGTAAAGTATCCATATTACATCAAAGTATTATTAATTCTACTGAGCTGTTGCAACATTTAATTCTTATATCTCAAACTGAAAATTTAGTGTTTAAAGCGAGTGAGGCAAATTTAGTAAAACTAGAAGAAACTATTAATGTTAAATCGTATATTAAACAAAACCAGATTACGTTCATAATGGAGGTTCCAATTACAGATAATTATACTTATAACTATTACAAATTATACTCTATACCTATGTACCGTGAATCCGATAGTAATACCGTTTCCATTTTTCCTAAATATCCTTACCTGTTGGCAAAGGGGATGAAATACTTACCGGTCGTAAAACCGTGCCGATCGCTCGCTGCTGGAGAACAATTTTTATGCGATGAACAAAATCAAACGCCATATCCTGAAACTACTTGCATAGAACAACTGCTTAAATTTGAAGGAAACCCAATGCACTGCGAACAACAGCTAATCAATATAGAGAATGTGAGAATTCAAAGAATCACACCTATAAGTTGGATACTTTTCTCAAAATACAGAAATACTCTGACTCAAATTTGCAATGGTGATGTCAGCAAATATCCTGTCGTGGGCACATACATAATGACCATCGACGAACCATGTAGCATCGAGATCCAGAATATAACGATTCGCCCTCACCAAGTAATCACTGAGAATGATCCTGTAGAACCAACAAAAATTATAGTTTTGCCGCAATTACCTGTGAATAGAACTCCAATATTATCCAGTACACGTGTACTCAATATGCGAGGCATCAACTTGGACGAAGTTAAATATATGTCAACGATATTAAAGCAATCAGTGTTCAGTGATAGTGAAATGGTTAACAGTGAAAGAAATTTTAGATTCAGTGCTACTTTAGGCTATACGTCTCTATTTTTAATCTTTGTACTTGTAATTCTATTTTTACTTTACTTACATAAGATATTAAATGTAACATGTCTGCGAAATCATCGGATAGTTATTAAAAATGAACAAACCGATAATTTCGCACTTAAGGAGGGAGGAGTTACGCATCCACCCCAACCCTCTGTGTTAGGTTGAGCAATAGCTTTCCGCTGGCCTCAGCAAGACCACCGGAGAGTTCTTGCAATTTAACATAAGCATAGCAGTTATTGAAAAACATTTGTTTCGTAATAAGGTATCGATTGTATCATTGCATGTAATTCTGGCATTAACATTTGTGACTCCAAATCGTCCACTTGTTATAGTTAATAATTAAATAAGTTTAATTTTAATTTAATTTTATTTTTTTAAAAAAGTCAAATCGCTCCCGCAAAGTTTAACTAGATATTCACAAATAAATAACAAAACACATTCACATACCTACTACCTACGTGATTTATGTTCATAATACTTAAACAAAATATTTTCTTCGAAATAGCTAATACAATAATATTATACAGAGTTTTCAATGGGAATGTATAATTTTACTCGACATTCAAAATAAAGAAACTGTTATTTATTTCAAGAATAGAATAATATCGTATTATTTTTGGGTCTACTTCTATTATTTGTACTAACATAGGATTTTTTTATCATACAATATTTAATTTAAACGTACACAATAAATCTGGCTTTAACGATTAAGGTGAGACAAAAGTTACTAAATAATAACATGTCCAATTCATTCGCTGTATTGTCTATATGATAGGAATACACATAGTATAGCTATAATATGATAAAAATTAACTAACATGAGCGAAACTGTAGATGAAAATAAGTTTAAAATAAAAAATTCCATTAATTTAATACCTATACATTATTACTTTTCACCTACCAAGCAATCACCAACGTTCGCGATAAACCATAATAAAATAAATCCAAAAAATAACAACCCCAATATACTTGTATAAAACATAAATAATTCTGGTCCGTTTTAACGGTATCATATTGGAAAAACATAATTACAGTAATATGTAAAATTCAGCTCAATTTTGAGCGAATCGAAAATTAATATTCGTTCAGTTTCCGATTCATCCAACTGATACGAGTTAAATCAAAACTGATAACGGATTTTTCATCGCAACACATTTCCATTTTTAACTGGATATTTTTAAATTCTGCGTTGGAAATTGTGGCTCGCTTTTAATTATTATTCTTCCTAGAAGCCGTTATAATGTAGACGATTAAACTGCTACTGCAACTAGATTGTTAGGTTATGTTTTTGACTCTTTAATGTCAAAAAGGCTGATGAGTTCAGGGTAAAAGGCACAAAATTTTATATTATAGTTAAACTGAACGAATATAAGTAATGTGGGTTAAAAAAATACGTTGGGTTTTATTTACGATGCGTCAAAGTTCATCAATCACCCTGTTATAATTTAAAAACCCGGAAATCTTATCAACATTGTCTCAAAGTATAAACAACTTTGAAATGTATACCATTAATTACATTGGTAGAGACAACCACAATATATTCAACAACTCTTATGAAATTTGTTAGCCTTAAAATTATTTTGATAGCAAAATAACTAATAAGAAAAATTAAACTTAACCCCTGAAGAAAATTACGAGAGAATACAAAACTTACTCCTTTACAAAGTTATGTGCTTAAACCGCTTAAGTACTGGCGTAGACGAGCCATAAATTCTTCAACAATCAACTCGTAACAGAGTTAAGGCGAAAAGTTGATAATATTATTTATTTCTTTAGAAACATTAAAACAATTTCGTCTTATTGCTGGAGTCATTCAAAGTTATATCTTTGCTAATTGAATATAGTAGTTGATGTGAAATAAAAATTTCTTTCTATATAGAATTCAATGAAATATACATATATGTGGGGATGGTGTAAATAAAAACGCCAAATTAGCCCAATCAGTTTATTTCCCAGACACCGGTTATCAAAAATACATTTTAACAATCCTCCATTTCTTTTTTAGTACCGAGACACAAAGTAATCTGTCATAGACACGTCATAGATAATCATCGTTCTACAGATAACATATTAACATATTCTTAATAGAAAAACACAGACTAAAAATAAAAAAACTAGTTATGGAATACACCTTAATTTATCCTATTCCCACATATATGTAATTTCATTCTGAAATTATTGTCGTTACTACTAAGCTTAATAAAGATTATAGATCAAACATTACACCACAGAATACTTAATAGTAGCTAACGCTAACGCTGATTACAGCATTCGTAAACCAATAAATAGTTGTATCTATCCTATAACAAACAAAAAGAAAAATAATATTTATAATATCATTTTTCTAATCACGTAATATATTCAAAGCGGTTTTCGATTCAACTGTACATTAGTACAATCACGAACAAATCGATTCACATCGCGACACTACTTTCTTTTTAGATTTCAAGTGCTATGACTAGGTTATTTTGTAAATGGAACGTGAAGCAAGCGAGGTTGCAATCCAATTCTACGTATCCTTTATGTTGATTGTGACAGCACTCGACTGTACTCGTTAAGGTACAATCACGTGCAAACGTTGCCGCTTTAATACTTGGCCTAACTTGCTTTGTACACTTGGCTAGGAATTGTTTTGATTGTTGATTCTGCTGGTGAGTGTACATTTTTGTGAACTGATTTTAAAGAATTAAATTTTGTGGTGTAAAGGATTTTTGTTTGTTTAAATAGTGTGTTGTTTGTATTTGTAATATCTAATTGAACTAAGCAAAATATATTTGGTATAAATATAAAGTATAGGTATATCTCAAAGTCAGTTATACAACATCATTCTATCACCGCCACAGTATAAAAAACAAGAGTCCAAAAAACATTCAATTCTAGCGGTTGCAGTTCAAACAATCTTCATAAATCACGGAATCCAAATAAAATCCCGCCGACTCTGCGTTTGTCATCGCGATTGTCTCTACTCTATATTTTACTGTGGTATCCTGTTTCTGAGATACGAGTTTTCCTTTACAGATTATTAATGGTATTCAGAATGTAAGGAACGCTTTCTAGTATTTATATGTTAGTGCTTTAAATAAATCAGTGTCGGAATTTCTTTTGTAATATTATTTCACAGGATTTAAAAGGAAAAGCTTTGAAGAAACTTTATATCAAATATTTTATTACTTTATTACGTAGGACGTACTGTAATCGTATTTTATGATCGAACATATTGTTTACTTTAATTAATCAAACAATTTTAAAGAAAAATAACATAAATTACACTATCTTTACCATTACTCACCTATCCTTTTCTCTACCAAAGCAAAATTCCCGGCAGGTCATAACCACCTAGGAAGCCACCAATTATTATCCCCTCTAAAACCCCTACGTAGGAAAAAATATCTCAAATTTTGTCAAGCTCTAAAACCTGTCTAGTCTATTATAGTGCTTTTTCTATTCCACCTCGTATCATTTCCACTGCGGTTATAAAGAAATTCCGCTCGAAAAACCTCGAATTCCGCCCGAGCGAAGCGATCGTGAACTATAAAATTTGCGGGGACAAATTTGTTTTCGGGGCCATGATTCTATGCGATTTGTCTATTTTCTACGAAAAGCATACTGTTTCTATAGAATATTGGTTGTGAATTATGTTGCTATGTGTTTGTTTAGTGAATCGAAATTGAACTAAATTAATAAGAAACTAGTGCCTGCTCATGTTTAAAAATAAATCTCGTTAAAAATTCACTCAAGTTTACATATTTTACAGGTATCTAAATAAAAATGGGTTTGCAAGTTCATGGAATTTCGCCTAAAATGAAATAAAATATACTTCTACATTCGCCTATGGCTCCTGGCTAATCTGTCCGTTTCTTTTACAAAACAAAAATGCAAATCAAGATATAATATCATAAGCCCCTTTTTTCAATTAACACACAGTAACAAAAAGGCAATTCATAAAACGTAGCAAGAAATGTTTGTATCATTCCATCATCCCCTCATTACGCCCCCTACTTTTGTTTTACGAGCATCTCCTCACTTTTAAGGTCCCATAAATTGTTCGGCGTTCAACCATTTTATTTGCACGCAATATACTTGGAAGTTGTTATGACGTCTTGTGAGAATTTAGTTAAATATGCTTCTCTATTATGTTATAGCTGACTACATAAAGGATAAAGAATGTTCTATTTCTATTCTAAGAATGTTTCCACCTGCAAGTAGCAAGCTGCTGTCAGAAAGACTGTCAGACATTTCTTGTAGATGGAAACGCGGCCTCTATTCTCTGATATTAGTCTCGGCCTGAAGTTTATATATTTAGACGAATCTAAGTACGTGATTTTGTGGTGTTTCCTGTATTTCAAAGCTGTTGCTTGGGCTATAGTCATATTGAAGTTTGATCCAAATCTGAATATTAATTTTATGTCATTTATAACACTTATTGATTACAAATACATTAATCTACATAGATAATATCACTACATAGTATAAAACAAAGTCGCTTTCTCTATCCCTATGTCCCTATGTCCCTATGTATGCTTAAATCTTTAAAACTATTTTAATTTTATTTTAATTAACGGATTATGATGCGGGGTTTTTTAATAGATAGAGTGATTCAAGAGGAAGGTTTTAGTATATAATTTATTATGTTTTAGACAAAACGGGCGAAGCCACAGGCGGAAAGCTAGTTAAGAAATTAATAAAGCTTTGTTTCATAAAAGCTTGAAGTTGTCAACTGAAAATATTATCCTACTGAACCGATTACAATGAAAATAGCACACATATAGACGAAAACTTGGATTAACACATAGGATAGGTTTTATTCCGGATATCCCAGGAGAACGGGTACTATGCGGGTTTTTCTTGGAACACGCGAGGAAAGCCGCGGGTGGAAATCCTATAGCGATAATGGTATCCAATTTATAGTAGATAGTGTTGTTTATTCCATGTTCTATTGCGTATATCCCTCTAAAATTTCCTTAATAATATGTAAATAAATTGAATACTGTAACAAAATAGCCCAATTATCCAACAAACTAAACAGAGTTTAACAAAACGCTGTTTTACAAATGAGAGCGAGTTTAACTTGGAGCTTCTAGCACAATAATAACGGAACTTTATTCATAAAAGCGCATTTCATTAACATCTTTGCTAGTAAAATAAGTTTTAAACCTATCTAATGAAAATTGAAGTCTAACTGAGTTATTAAAGAATATTACAATTATTCAAGATACGAAACTCTTTAGTTAAATAATTTTAAATATTACTTACAAGAATGAATGTACATTTTAAATAATTGATTAGTTGTATATTTTATCTTCACATGCAAGGTAAAAAATGTGTATTATGTCTTTGTATAGGTATGTATTTAAAAATATTAATAATAATAATTAATTTCGAACATATTTTTACAGATAGACATCGCCTTTACAATTACTTTTTAATGATTAATAATTTATGTTCTCGATCAATTATTATTTTCACTAATAAAAATACCGTCATGTAAAGTCAACAAACAACCAGGGTAATTACCTGCCAAGTATACATGAGATACCAAAATGTTCGCCAAAATACGAACACAGATATCAAAAACAGCTATTTCTACAGTGACATTCTAATCAGGAAGAAAACTGATCTACTGCCGTATTCGTGACAAATGTCGTGTGACCTGGATCAAGGGATCTGGGTATTTATAGCTTGGCTAATTTATTCCAGGATATAGTTAAATAACAGGAATATATTTTCCAGTAGTATCTATACTAATATTATAAAGCTGAAGAGTTTGTTGTTTTGTTTGTTTGTTTGGACGCGCTAATCTCGGGAACTACTGGTCTGATTTGAAAAATTCTTTCGATGTTAGATAGCCCATTTATCGAAAAAGCTATAGGCTATAATATATTATCACGCTAAGACCAACAGAAGCGGAGCCTCGCGGGTGAAACCGCAAATCGCAGCTAGTAATAATATTGAGGAATTTGTTTGTTTGAACTTGCCAAGAACTACTGGTTCGAGTTGAAATTTTATTTGTGTTGAATAGACCATTTATTGGGAAAATAATATGTAAAAGTCTATATTATTATAATAATTTCATATACGATGTTGGTGAACCGACGTAAAAGGGATGATATTTTTCCGCAAAGACGTCGTATATATCATAAGGTTGTAGGAATAAACAAAAATAATAAAATGCAAACATGCTGCACCTAAATACAAATGTAGTTATTCTATTCCCAATAATCAAATGAACCGACTACAAAATCCGCATAAATTTTTAAATCACGTTAAAATTCATGTTCAGCATTGAATTCAGTAAGTTGTTTTATTTGCCGATATTCCGCATCTCGTCATTCCGAAAGCATAATATAATTTATGCATAACGTTGGGAACGTGAATATTTTTGCTGACTCCTTTTATTGAAATA